>NC_060128.1:176134392-176442346 GCF_021461395.2 Schistocerca americana | reverse complement strand
GGACGATTAATTTCCGTTTGATTGTATGAATATTGTCGGCCATACCTGTCACCAAACGATTCTACCTTTGCATTAAAAGACTTAATGAAACAAAATAATTTGTGAGTCGACAATAAAAGATTTTGGCATTGCGCTCTTTACCCTTAGAGTATTCCCCACTGTCCACTTTAAGTTTTGCCAGTATTCACTCTTGTTCGTCAGAAAATAAGCACATCATATCGTTTTTCTGGCTGGTGTTGTAATGCTCACCATATATATTATTTCTCAAGTCAACATCATCGGGAGGACGACGGTTCAATCCCGCCTCCGGCCATCCTGATTTAGGTTTTCCGTGATTTCCCTAAATCACTTCAGGCAAATGCCGGGATGGTTCCTTTGAAAGGGCACGGCCGATTTCCTTCCCCATCCTTCCCTAACCCGAGCTTGCGCTCCGTCTCTAATGACCTCGTTGTCGACGGGACGTAAAAACACTAATCTCCTAATCTCCTCAAGTCAACATCCCTTTTTCTGACGCATACTAACCATACAGGGATGAATGAGGTATCGTTCGAAAGTTTTTTTTCTAACCTGCTTTGACATTGCATATCGATGCTGCGCTAAAACTTACCTTGTGTGGAAAATTTTAACATGAAAGAGATGTTTAACTATCATAGGCAAAAGGCACCATGGATTCCCAGCTTCATACTTAAATTTTATGAAGCTGACTTATTAATCACGAATAAGAGACTCCCTTTTCATGTTAACTTATTACCAATACTTTATTTGTGTTAAAGTACTTAAAACGAGATTATCTGTATACAGCATTGTCAGAGATAATAACAGTGATCACCGCAGTAGTCCATTGTCTCTGCCCGTCGTATAAGTTGACTTTTCTGAACGAATATACTTTCCGAAACTTCAAAGATATTTGTCACTTTCGCCTTGAATTGCGATTTACGTATTGCTACTAAGACCTAACATGCTTACAATAACTGAAAGTGTTTGTCGAGTTCAAGTTATGAGTTATGTCCCCGATATCTGCCCATCGCACAAGCAGGACAAACGTTCCGAACGCAAATCACATTTTTTGACACTTGGAAAGGTATATACAAGGATATGCCTTGCAGCAATGACAGCAGCAGCTACCACCACCGAATGACGTCGAGGAGTTGCATCGATGAAATATTGTGCGAGTTACACAGTGCGATCCGGCGGCAAACCCGAGAAGTGCATTTGCAACAGATCCCTCGGCAAAGCATGAAAAGTCACTTGTTTTCTCTTCATTCCCACACCTACCCTTATCCCAACCACTGCACTTACTCAAAATTCTGTCATTAGTTAAAATTATAAAAGTGCTAAAATTTCGTACAGGCGTTCCAATTAATAATTAAGAACTTATCAAGGTGAGATGTTTATCACACACCTAAGACACAAAAGTTATCACGTCACAGATGGATATTTTAATGGACTCATTTATCTACAACAGAAATAAGAGGCCACTGTAACAGTTTTGTTTATCAACATGAATTGGTCACTAAGAGAGGTATGTGAATATTTAATAAATGGACAAAGGATTGTAACTATGAAATCTAGATTTGGCACAGGTGGGTGAACACAATAAACGCATTATCACGAGAATAACTCGCGGATACGGCCAATGACGGCAAGAATGTTTAGTGGTTCAAAGAAAAAAACATGCAGAAATAAGCACGAACGCCAGCAGAACCATCTAAGTGCATGACAGAAGCAAGTAGTTGGCGGCGAATGTTGAAACTGTGCAAGTGAAGCCCTTATGAAAGCGAACGAGCATCACGTCCCTCTCGATTTGGTGATTGCATCGCTAGCTCATTCTGATCACTCGTATTCAGTGTAAATGTGGGAGTCGGTGGAGGTTGTTTTTTTTCCATAAGTCTTCTGACTGGTTTGATGCGGCCCGCCACAAATACCTCTCCTGTGCCAACCTCTTCATCCGAGAGTAGCACTTGCTGGATATATTACAATCTCTGTCTTTCTCTACAGAGCAATCTACATATTGCACAGAACCTCCCCGTTCCTTACTTTATCACTCCACCTTATTTTCAACATTCGTCTGCAGCACTACATCTCAAACGCTTCGATTCTCTTCTGTTCCGGTTTTCCCACAGTCCGTGTTTCACTACCATAAAATGCTGTGCTCCAAACGCACATTCTCTCTGAGAATTCTTCCTCAAATTAGGGCCTATGTTCGATACTGGTAAACTTCTCTCGGCCAGGAATGCCCTTTTTGCCGGTGCTAATCTGCTTTTGATGTCCTCCTTGCTCCGTCCGGTCGCAGGTTCTAATCCTGCCTCGGGCGTGGATGTGTGTGATGTCCTTAGGTTAGTTAGGTTTAATTAGTTCTAAGTTCTAGGGGACTGATGACCTCAGAAGTTAATTCGAATAGTGCTCAGAGCCATTTGAACTTTTTTTCTCCGTCCGTCATTGGCTATTTTGCTTCCTAGGTAGCAGAATTCCTTAACTTCACCTACTTTGTGACCATCAATCCTGATGTTAATTTTCTCTCTGTTCTCATTTCTGCTACTTCTCATTACTTTCGTCTTTCTTCGATTTACTCTCAGTCCATATTCTGTGCTCATTAAGTTGTTCATTCCATTCAGCAGGTCATGTAATTCTTCTTCACTTTCACTCAGGATAGCAATGTCGTCAGCAAACCCTATCATTGATATCCTTTCACCCTGAATTTTAATTCCACTCCTGAACCTTTCTTTTATTTCCATCATTGCTTCTTCGATGTAGAGTTTGAACAGTAGGAGCGAAAGACTATATTCCTGTCTTAAACCCTTTTTAATCTGAGCACTTCGTTCTTGGTCGTCCACCCGTATTATTCCCTCGTGGATCTTGTACATACTGTATATTATTCGTCTCTCCCTATAGCTTACCCCTATTTCTCTCAGAATTTCGAACATCTTGCACCATTCTACATTGAGGAACGGTTTTTCCAGGTCGACAAACCCTACAAATATGTCTTCATTTTTCTGTAGTCTTGCTTCCATTATCAACCGCAACGTTAGAATTGCACCTGTGTTGCCTTTGCCGTTTCTAAAGCCAAACTGATCGTCATCTAACACATTCTCCATTCTCTTTTCCATTTTTCTGTATATTATTCTTGTCAGCAACTTGAATGCATGAACTGTTAAGCTGTTGTCCGATAATACTCTCAACTGTCAGCTCTTGCAGTCTTCGGAATAGTGTGGATGATACTTTTCCGAAAGTCAGATAGTATGTCGCCAGACTCCTACATTCTACACACCAACGTGAATAGCCAATGATTTTAGAAGTTCTGATGTCATTTTATGTATCCCTTCTGCCTTATTTGACCTTAAATCTTCCAAAGCTCTTTTAAACGCTATCTCTTCTAAATCGAGTCCTGTTTCTTCTTCTATAACATCAGACACATCTTCCCCCTCATAGAGGTCTTTCCAACTTCTGTGGTTGCCCTTTCTAGAGCTGTCCATTAGTCTTCAACTGTACTGCCCACTGGGCTATTTCTTATTGCAGTATCTATAGCCTTAGAGAGCTTCAAACGTATCTCGTCATTCCTTAGTACTTCCATATCCAACTTCTTTGTGTATCGATTCTTCCTGACTAATCTCTTAAACTTCAGCCTACTCTTCATCACTACTACATTGTGATCTGAGTCTATATGTGCTCGTTGGTACGCCTTACAGTCCGGTATCTGATTTCGGAATCTCTGTCTGACCAGGATGTAATCTAACTGAAAATTCCCGTATCTCCCGGCCTTTCCCAAGTATACCTCCTCCTCTTGTGATTCTTGAATAATTGCGGAACTCAACTAGTCTTTCTCCCTTTTCATTTCAGCTACCATGTCACTATTCTCACTTGACCCTTTCTCCTACGCCTTTCCCTACCACAGAATTCCAGATCCCATGACTGTTAGATTTTCATCTCCATTTACACACTGAGCTACCCATTCAGCATCCTCATATACTTTCTCTATCTTTTCATCTACACCTGAACTACCGTTGTTGGTGTTGGTTCGCTGTCGGATTTGATGAGGACAAACGTATCACTTAACTGCTCATACTAGCTCAATCACTGCCCCACTCTCTTAATCAGGACAAATCCTACACTTATTATACAATTTTCTGCTGCTGTTGATATTACCCTGTACTCATCTGATCAGAAATCCTTTTCTTCTTTCTATTTCACTTCATTGACCCTACTATGTCTAGATTAAGCCTTTCTAGTTTCCTTTCCAGATTTTCTCGCTTCCCTACCACATTCAAGCTTGATATTCCATTTGCCAACTGGTAGAACGTTATCCTTTCGTTGATTATTCAATCTTTTTCTTGTGGTCACCTCCCTCTTGGCAGTGCCGTCCCGGAAATCCGAAATGGGGGCTATTCCGAAATCATCATGATACTTTTTCAATTACAGGTCACATGTCCTGTAGATCCACATTAAGCGTCTTTAATGCAGTGGTTTCCATTGCCTTGTGCATCTTCATGCTGTTGATCATTGCTGATTCTTATGGTTGGAGGCGTTAGCAGACTGAGGGTGATTTCTTATGCGGGACGTTATGCTGATTATTATTCAAAATTTAAGCGGTGACGGGGTTCTAACCTGGCACCGCAGGCGTTTTGATTTCTCACAGACGCTACCCCTAGACCACGGGCGCATAAGTGATATAGCCGAAAATGTAAAACAAAGTTTGTATAGCACTACACGCTGAAACACGTACGTTTTAAGTATGTGAAACACATACGCTTGAAATATGATTGAAATTACATAACTGACAATAGCCTGCAACACATCTGTTAGAATGGGAATAACAATCGAAGGTATATTGTATCTTGTCGCTTATGCGCTTTGTCCTGTACTGAACTCTTCTGACTGCGAGAATGTAAACTGTCAATAACTTTAAACCAAACCCAAACTACGTTAATTTACATGACACAAAAACTGAATCTGATGCAACACTACTGATTTTGAATTGGCCCAGCTGATAAAACAAAACTTGATCAATTTGAAAATAATGGTCCCTGTGCTTAATGAATGCTATCTCTAAAATATTAAAATTTCTTACCATTATTTGCACAATGGGAACGCTCTTAGCACTACTCTCTGTTAGTACTTTAAACTGTGTAGTTAGAATACAACTATCATGCAAGGGTGTTGCTTAGCATACATTTTAATTAAATCGAATATGACTGAGACAATAACTTCTTGAGCACAACAGTTAATCAAAAACGACATGGATCTGGGAACTGGTATTGACCTGTGGTAAGTAACAATACGTCACTAACTTTAAAACTTGTATTGAGACTCTTTGAAAATTAATAGTGCTCACAATTAACACATAATAAACTTATTATACATTAACAAATAGTTTTACGAAATCATTGGATGTGAGTGCTATTCATTGTCCCAATCATCACTTACGAATACGCGCATTGCATTTGTAACAAAACAACTCTTTTATACCTTAATTATTTCCAGTATGGCGTCTTGCAAATAAAAAATCATTACTGCCCGTAGTGAGTAAGTATATATCCAGCACGCATCAGATGCAACACGTCTTACACCTGAGAGTTCTCCATACATCTGTCTGAAGTTACTCTAACGCATTACCCATAACAACTTGAACCAGAGATCGCAGTTGAGCAGCGACGCTACTACACAATCGATACTACATTTGACCATCTCTGGTGCAATATAAAATTTTCTTACAAAATTTTATACTGCGTATATAACTTTCAAGACGTTATACACATTCAGTAGGCTCTCACCAGAATACATTGTTATTATAAATTGCTGCAGTGATTTCACAGATTTGCTGTAGCTATATAGCCTGGCATAATGCGACAGGGCTTTGCACACAAATAGAAAAACTCACTAAGTGCTCCATGTGAGGCCCCCACTGATTCTGCAGGTTGTTGTTGTTGTTGTTGTTGATATTGTGGTCTTCAGTCCAGAGACTGGTTTGATGCAGATCTCCATGCTATTCTATCCTGTGCAAGCTTCTTCATCTCGCAGTACCTACTGCAACCTACATCCTTCTGATCTGCTTAGTGTATTAATTTCTTGGTCTCCCTCTACGCTTTTTTCCCTCCACGCTGCCCTCCAATACTAAATTGGTGATCCCTTGATGCCTCAGAATATGTCCTACCAACCGATCCCTTCTTCTAGTCAAGTTATGCCACAGATTTCTCTTCTCCCCAATTCTATTCAATACCTCCACGTTAGTTATGTGATCTACCCATCTAATCTTCAGCATTTTTCTGTAGCACCACATTTCGAAAGCTTCTATTCTCTTTTTGTCTAAACTATTTATCGTCCACGTTTCACTTCCATACATGCCTACACTCCATACAAATACTTTCAGAAACGACTTCCTGACACTTAAATCTATACTCGATGTTAACAATTCTCTCTTCTTCAGAAACGGTTTCCTTGCCATTGCCAGTCTACATTTTATATCCTCTCTACTTCGACCATCATCAGTTATTTTGCCCCCCAAATAGCAAAACTCATTTACTACTTTAAGCGTCTCATTTCCTAATCTAATACCCTCAGCATCACCCGATTTAATTCGACTACATTGCATTATCCTCGTTTTGCTTTTGTTGATGTTCAACTTATATCCTCCTTTCACGATACTGTCCATTCCGTTCAGCTGCTCTTCTAGGTTGAAACACGTATGTAACATAGCAGCGATGGCGAGGCATTGTAGCATCTGTGACCAGAGAGTTTGCGCTTGACCGCGCGAGTGTTGCGAGCGGTTCTCAGTCGGTCAGTTCAGTCGTTGCGAGTCTGTCAGTAGTCGTTGCGAGTCTGTAGCTCTGTCTAGTTGAGTGCAGTACTCTAGTAGTAGTCGTGCACTGAAGTATGCTAATAGTCGTCATGCAGAGCGGTCGGTCAGTAGTAGCAGCCCAGTGCAGTTGTGTGATGTAGGCGGTCGGCAACACTGGTCAAGATGGTGAATAAGGTATACTATTAATTAATATAATCATTAGATAATGAAAAAATTTATTTATTGTAATCATTCTCCAACAAGTCCCCCAATAATAATTTTTTATTTCAAAAGCATTTTCTCAAAAATTTAATTTTTTATTGAACTCAAGATTTCGTTGCACTTCCCATTTCATTCCACTTCTTTTGAAGAAAAATTCCACTAAAATCACAAAAAAAAGAGAATATTATTATTTGCAATGCAGTTCCTCCAAGCGCTGCGCAACAACAAGAGCAGAAATGTGACATCCATTTATTCTGAGGTAAGACTTTAATTCTGATTGTTTTACACAGGGCCAAAGACCGATATTTCGGTTTAATTAAATTTTCTTATCACTGAATGGACTTTATTTTTTCATGAGGAATTTATATTTGAGTCAGATTGCGAATTTCACATTTTTGTTGCCATTGTCAGTACATTTCATTGTGGGCAGGTTACGCTTAGCGCAGTGTCCATTAGCATTCATAATTAAATATTGTCATGTTTCTTTCTTTCAAATTTTTGTGGGGAGGTTACACTTGGCTCCCATTTGTATTAAGTATTGTCATTTTTCTTTTAAAATTTTTGTGGGGAGGTTACACTTGGCGACACCCAGTCCAGGATCGTATTTCGTTGAGAGTCTTTTGAGCAACAGTCAGATATCTGCTCTTATTTGCTTAGATATAATTAGGATTTGGCGCAACGCTTTTATTAACTTGTGACTTTTTTCTACAGGTCAACGGCAATTCGTTGCTCTGTTGTATTTGTGTGTTGTTTTTGCATTTGTGCTTATTGTTTTGTGAAAAATTGTGACTATTGTAAAAATGCCGCGAAAGACTGTGAATAGTATATCGCGAGGTATTTTGAATGAAATTACCGACTTAAACAGCGTGACCGACAGTAATTGTGACACGCAGTGTAATGATGACAATACTGCGTTCACTGACAATCAATGCATTCCAACCACTAGTGACGACTTTTACCCTGATAATGAACAAACAAACTCAATTGTCTCGTCTGTTAATTTGACGACAATTGATGACGCGGGACGCTCTATTGTAATGAGCGCTGCCCAGCTTAACACACCCGATTTGGAAAATTCAAGTAACATACAAACAAATTTTTCGAATGAAAATGGTCAGTGTAGTGAAAGTACGACGGATTTATTTAATTCCGAAATAGGGTCTGACAGTGTATGTTTAACTGGCAAACCTTTTTGTAAATTACAGAATGACCAAATGGTCACGCAAAACGAGACAATTCCAGATCGACCATTGAACAGCACAGAGAATAGAAATGCTAATTTTGAATCGGATCCAATTATGGCATTTTTGCGGCAAAATTTCAAACAGTTTAATGAAAAATTTAATAAAATTGATGAAAATTTCAAACAACAGAACGAAAAACTTGACAATAATGACAAAAAACAAGACAAACTTAGTGAACAGGTCCGACAACAGAGTGAAAATTTCAAACAACTTAGGGAACAGAACAGACAGCTTAGTGAACAAATTAGAGACGTTGCCGCGCAGTGCCATGACACTAAGGAACAGTTGCGCACGGAAATTGAGGCTTGTTCACAAAAAAATAGCGAAGAAATTAAGTCTGTTGCGCAAGAATTAAGGGAAATGCAAACAGCCGCAACAGAAACACTCAGAGACGAAATTAGCGGAGTCGCCAAACAGTGCTCTGAAAAAGCTACACAATTACGGGACGAGTTTAAAGCAATGACGGTAGAACTTTCGCGCACAATGGACGCAAAGATAGACTCGAAATTCGAACAGCAGAACACTCAGATTAACGAGCGCTTTAATCAGCACATACAGAACAGTGATACGCGTTTCCGCAAATTTATTCAGGATCAAAATAAAGTCAAACGTCAGGTTATGGAAACAATCACTGCACAAAGACAAGAGGACAAACGTAAAATGTTCGCGAAAGCGAAGACGTATGTAGACAATAATATTACTACAGTGTCCGACAAAATTAACACCATAGAACAGTTGAACGCGGAATTACGGGATGAAATTTCTGATCTTAAATCAAAAACAGATACACACACAGTAAATATTCAAACAGTGACAGATAGATTCGAACAATTAGATCTAACACAGGATTGTGATGTTATCAAAGCTGATGTTAAAAAACTGAGCGAAACTACGCGCAAGTTGCAAAAACAGATTAATGCGTCTGATTCTAAAACCGATGATCAGGTTAAAATACTGACTGAAAAATATGATGAATTGGCCAGTCGTATTGATGTTATCGAAAATACTAATGACAATAAATCAGACGATACTGCACCGGTTTCATTTATCCAAACACCTGAATTTCAAAATTTACAGCAGACAATTAATGAGATCGATTCATCTAACAACACGTTACGTAGGAAGTTATCAAATTTACAACAAGAAGTAACAGAGATGAAAAACACTTCAGTTAATAACACATCACAGCAGACGCCACTTCGTGAACATCCGTCAGACTCGCGCAACACGTATAATGTGAGTAATTTACAGAGACTACGCGACTTAAAATCCGAAAAGCCACGCGACTTAAAATATGAAAAGCTACGCAACTTGAAATCCGTAATTACACAGACGAACAGACTTTCACACAAACCTGAACGTGTTCTCAAATTCAGTGACGAGAGCGTTGATAATAAGCAATTTGTATTTGTAAGAAAATGTAAAGAATTTAATAATGACAGAACACAGGTACACGCTTTGAGGTGTATACGACAATTTGTTTTTATGCTTTCACCGCTATTGCGTGTAATGCAGAAACTAGCTTTGAACCAGATGCGACAATTTATTTTTGTATTTACAACAGCATTGCCTGTAATGAGGAAACTTGAATTAACATGGATACAACTATTTTCTTTTGGATTTATACCGCAATTGCCTGTAACGCAAAAGCCAAAATTTATTTGCAGTGCGTAAAAGACCTCAGGGGATTCATTACGCTTTAATGAATATGTGCCGTAGCGAGCATAGGGCCCCGAGCTGTAGTAGTGCTGTTTCATCTTTAGTTTTCTGCACTGCTGCCTTCTCTTCTACTATCCTTTATATCTATCAAAACTGCTCTTTAACTATTGCTCTATCTAGAATTAAGAATTTGTAATGAAAACCCGATATGACAAAACTTTTACCGAATGTGACAATTTTCCGTAGGCACTCCCGTAATGACAACTACCGCCGTAATTTTAATAACAGATAAAATCGTAGTCATCAGTGTGTGTAAAATTATTAGTAACAGGAACTACATTTTGGTAACAATAGATGTTTTTCACTACAATAGCATGAAAGTCAGCCGCTTAGCATACCTAACCAACAATGCAGTCTACAAGGTCAACCAAACTTTAATGTTTCGCCGCGTGCACGTATAGTCCCACCCCCAACAAATAGTAACGCATGGCAGCAAAGAAATAACTACGTACAGGCAACACACCATTTCAATTCGTATCGCAATACGCCGTATAGAAATTACTATCTTGACAGACGTAAAAATAACGAGCACAATTTTCAGCGTACATTTAATAACAATCGATCTTTTCAGCAGCAACAACCTTGGCAACAACATATTATGATGAATGAAACAGACAATAGGTGTCATCCATAGCGTAACACGTCAATAAGAAATAAAAGAACAGTTCGTATAGTGGATATGCCACAACATTCTCCCGTAAATAATAACACGTACGATAAATTTTAACCAGATACAGCACAGATTGCATATTACAGTAACGCAAACATTACTTTTGACACGCAGAATTTTGTTCACGTACATAAACCCGCTGCATATCGTTAAGAAAAAAGATGGCTCACTTCGCCTCGTACTTGATTCACGCCACATTAATGACATTATTATTAATGAAACAGATCGACCACAGACATTAGAGGAACTTCTACAGAAATTTCACGGTACAGCTATTTATTCTACACTAGATTTGAAATCGGGATTTTGGCAAATTCAACTTCATCCGAACTGCAGAAAATACACAGCTTTTCTCTGTTTCGGCGACTGTTATCAATTTTGCAAATTACCGTTCGGCTTAACTATTTCTTCTGCAGCTTTTATTCGCAGTTTGAACACCATACTTCCGACAGAACTAAAGGACAGAATTACGACGTACGTAGACGATATTCTTATCGCAGAAGCTAACTGGTCTGAACACAATCTGATTCTTGAACAACTGTTACAAACTTTCCATGCACAAGGACTTACAGTTAACCTCAGTAAATCGCACTTTGGTAAAACTTCTATAAAATTTCTTGGACACGTAATTTCAGCAGAAGGCATTGCACCTGATCCGGAAAAACTTCAGGCTCTACGTGACATTACTGTTCCTACGACGAAGAAGCAATTACGCAGTTTTTTGGGCTTAATTAACTTTTTTCGCAAATTTATTCATCACTCTGCTTTAGACACACCCAGATTGTGCCAATTAACAGGTAAAAACACTATTTGGTCTTGGGATAAGCAAGCACATTCTGAATTTGTGAACCTGAAACATGCTTTGTTGAATGCTCCACTTTTATCGCACCCAGATCTTACCAGAAATTTTTCCATTGCCACCGACAGTTCTAACACCGCTTTAGGCGTACATATTTTCCAAGAAATCGAAGAAAACGGTTCTACAGTAATCAAAAACATCGCATTTGCAAGCCGCATTCTGTCACCTGCTGAACGAAATTATTCTGTTACAGAACTTGAAACATTATGTGTTGTATGGGCTTTCACGAGATTTCGGCATTTTCTTTATGGCAGACGTACCACTGTTTACACAGATCACAGAGCGATACAATTTTTACTTTCAGCTAAATTTACTCACGACTGATTAAGCAGATGGAAACTTTATTTACAGGAATTTAATTTTACAATTGTTCACATTCCCGGCACACAAAATGTTATAGCAGACGCACTATCGCGTTCTCTCGGCAACAATCAGCAAGACGTAGCAACCAACTTCTGCAAAACAAATTTCAGTGTCATGTACATTCAGCAAGTTGCATTTGAAAACTTTATTTCATCGTCTTTACAGGACATAGCAAAGGAGCAAAATAAAGACAATGTGTGGAAAGAAATTAAACACCTTTGGCAAGATAAAAAAAATGTTACGATTAGGAACCATTACACTGTACGCAATGACATTCTGTTTCGCCGCTCTCATCCTGATAGCAACAATTGGTTATTATGCATACCTGACGAGCTGGTTAACAAACTAATTTGGTACACTCATTTAAGTTACGCACATTACGGAGCACGAAAATGTTTTCTTATACTGAGACAGAACTGTTATTTTACTAACATGGAAAAACGTATACGACGAGTTTTAGCGTCTTGTAAAATTTGCCAGAAAGCTAAATCAGACACCACTTCACATATTCCTCCATTATATCCCATTATACCTGTTAAATTAAGACACATGGCCGCAGTAGACATTTTTGGTCCGATTCCGAGAACTAACAGAGGTTTTTGCTACATTTTTGTCGCTGTTGAGCTCACTTCAAAATTTGTTACTTTCACTCCATTACGCAAAGCTACTGCTAAAACTGTTTCGAAAGCATTTGTAAAACATTTTCTATTTCATGTAGGGCATGTGTTGAAAGTAATTTCTGACAATGGTTCACAATTTCGTTCTAGCATATGGACACGCATGTTACGAGCTAGAAACATTTCTCCGATCTATATATCCAAGTACCACACTTCTTCGAACCCCTGTGAAAGATTAATGAAAGAAATTGGTAAGCTGTGCCGAATATACTGCCACAAAAGACATATTGATTGGGATACATACATACTCTCATTCCAAGATGTAATTAATTCCATACCAAATGAATCCACTATGCTATCTCCGTCTGTTATACTGAAAAATGCTGAACCACCTAACAAAATTAAAGAATTAATAACATTTCCTACATCTCGTCGATTACGACACCACGAAATAATTGACATTGCGCTGAACAACATCAAACGTGCCGCAGAGCGCCGGAGAAGACAGCAAAAACAGGTTTGTAGACGCCGAGACTTTCACGTTGGACAGAAGATACTAGTACGTACACACTATTTATCCAGTAAATTAAAAGGTAAGTGCAGTAAATTTGAACTTCTATACGCAGGTCCGTATCGGATTCGCAGCATCCCTCACCCCAATGTTGTACACGTCGAAACTTTGAGAACCAGAAAATCGAAAGGCAATCACCATATCTCAAACATTAAACAGTTTATTGAGTGAAACCACTGTATGATTCAACACACTATGATGTCATTTACTAATGCAATTAATTCACCTGACTAATTACTGATGATTATCGTATTTTTTTCTTGGCAAGTGCCCGGCAAGGTAAGGTTAGCAGGTCGCTTTTCTTGTCGTTATACATCAGACCGTGCACATTTTCCACTTTTTTTTTGTGTATATGATTGTACTCCAGTTTTGTTTGTATGATTGTGAAATAGTTAAGATATAACACACACCAGTCGACTTTGACATTTTTTTTGCCCTATGACATCTCAACATCGTGACTGTTTTACATTTTTTTTTTTGCTACTGCATTGTATTATTCTGTGTACATTTTTGCATCTGAACACTGTCAACGTCTTTGACATATTACGTTTTCTGTCATGTTATACTGTATGGTTAATTATGTTACCATAAACCAGTCATTATCTAGTGGGTATATGATTTAAATGCAGGACATTAATCTCGGTCATCAATTTCAGAAAGAAATGATGCATGTAAGAAATAACTTCAACAGAAATGGGAATTTCACCTACGGGATAAACGAAAGGAGATGCAATAACTTCATGAGGAAGAGTAAATGGATCAGGATTAACAAGCATTAACAAGAATATACTATACTCATCACAGAATAGCAGTCTTAACTAATTTTTTCTTTCAGAATACAAGGTGATTGATGCAGGCTGTCAGACTGAACTACACATCTTAGTTTTAGTGATGAAATATGCTAGAGATAAGGAATAGTTATGTAATAAGTAATGAAGTGATTTTTTGCAGATGATAATGAATACTGATGAATAATGATGAAGGAAATGGTATTATGAATAATGAAGTTTTTCTTTACAGGTGATGATAATGGTGAAGTTATGATGATATGGATAATGAAGTTTTTTTCTTTACAGATGAGGATAATGTTGAAGTAATGTATTTATGCTACGTAGTTATTTAAGTATTTGTTGCAGTTTGCTTTGACAGCAGGTGTTACATTGCATAGTAGGATGACTGAAAGTTTTGGAAAGGACAGCTATGGAACATATTTTATACACATTTCACTACCTGTTAATTCGAAGTTCACTACTTTTCAGCATAGTGTGCGTTTCTTCTTTCAGGTCAATAATCCGTTTTTGTATTTTTTCCAGGAGAAGCTTTTCATGATACTTACTAAACCTGTTAGTTATTATACCTGTTCTAGTACTTGCATTTCTATTTTTTACCCATTTGTGTCTATCGTTTATAAATGTGATCACATATACTGCCTTGTTACATAACCTTGCTACAGCAGACTCATGACAAATGACGTTACCTATCCTCGTTTGCAGCAATAGGTCAAAAGCAAATAGTGTTATGCCTCAGCAATTAATTATCGATCCCAACGCAATGCATTGCTAACAAACAAAAAAAAAAAGGGTATTACCAGTCCCAAATAGTGACACCAGTTTGAGACAATTCTGAATAATACTGATTAGCTCTGAATAGTACGTCACTTGAGTAATGACTTCTTAATGAGACAAAAAAAAAAGGTATATATTTAAGATAATGCTTTGTCACTAGCTAATAACTGCCACTGTTTATTGTAATGAGACTACTTATAGTGCCTGTGATTATTAGTGCTTTGATTGTAATTAACTGATTTTAATAATGACTTTGTAATGATCTAAATACTACTGAAGGAGGAACACTGTTTATTGTAATGATACTACTTACAATGCCTGTGATTATTAATGATTTGACTGTAATTAACTGATTTTAATAATGACTTTGTAATGATCTGAATACTACTGAAGGAGGAACACTGTTTATTGTAATGATACTACTTATAATGCCTGTGATTTTTAATGATTTGACTGTAATTAACTGATTTTTAATAATGACTTCGTAATAATCTGAATAATACTGAATGATGATTCTATTCAATACTTGCTGCCCACTGAGTGCCAATAATTAATGTCACTTGAAGAATTGTTATTAATTATGCCATTAATTAGCCCTTTTTTTCCCATGTTGAGTTTTCATGTTTTGGTTAATGGCCAATGAGTGCCAATAATTTGTATCACTCAATGTATTATGTTAATGCTAGGCCAATAATTGACTCTCCTTTTCAATTAAGGCTTCTGATGAACATTATTCTGTCTTACTAAATATACTTTGTAACTGGCCAAGGACCGCCACTGTTTATTGTAATACGATTACCCATGATGCCAGCTAGTGATTCTTAATAGATTGTAATGACACACAATTAATTAACTATGGTACTGTTTAATAATGCTTTGTAATTAATTAAGGCTAATAATTCTTACTATATTGAAATGACAAATGATCAATTAATTAACTGTAATTAGACAAATGATTAATTAACGACAAATGACTAATTAACTGTAATTAGACAAATGATTAATATGATTAATTAACTGTAATTAGACAAATGATTAATTAACTGTAATTAGACAAATGATTAATTAACGACAAATGATTAATTAACTGTAATTAGGAAAAGGCTAATGATTATTGGAATGACAAATGATTAATTAACTGTAATTAGGAGAAGGTTAATGATTCTTAATTATACTCTGTAACTGAAAAGAATGCGATTATTTCATAATGCTTTGTAACCAGGAAAAGAAGGCTACTGATTCTATGTACAACAATTAATGAACATTTTTCTGTAATACTACATACTTGGTACAGAAATGTTCAATAACTGGGCTATGAATGCCACAAACTACTAATTAAGTCTGTAATTGTCAATATTATGTGACTTGATGTCCTTCACCTCATAAGCTGACTACCCTGAATTACTGCAATGTCCATTTGTCCTGTTTATCCCAGTGATCATGGAGCACTATATTTGGTTTTGCACTAATTCTACGTTGGTGTGCCTTGTAAGAGTGTGGTGTTGACACGACATGCTGTCCACCACCATGAGCGATGAAGACATTATTATGGTCCCACTGTTTGGTGTACCTAATGTACTGCCAAAATGAAAACATGGAACATTACTACGACAGTTCAGTGTCTTGGCTACACTGATAAATTCTGATGGGAAAAGAACTTCAAGTTGTGTCACTTGGTGTTGTACTTCTGTGGAAAGATATGGACTTTCAGAGCAGCTGTGTGCAATCTAAAGTGCTACAACCATGATGCAATCCTTCCCTTTCCTATCCTGATTCTTGTCACATAAAGAAAAAAATTTTTTGGGAACATCATTTATGTTCATAGGTTATACATTTTTTCGATTCCTGAACTCCAGTGCGAGTACACTTATGGCACTGGTCGACATGATGTTTGCCATTATGTTTATTTGTTGTGAAAATGCTAAAGACATTTTTCACTGCATGTGCACTTTGGACATGATTTTCTTGCCATTAAGTTTATTCATTGCGAAAATGCTAAAGACATTTTTTTTTTTTATTTGTTCTGAAGTACAGTATATGTGCACTTTTGTCTTTTATATTGTATATACATTTTTTTATTTTCTGAACTACAGTGCATGTGCACTTCTGTTAGGTGTCAATATGTTTTCTACTGAACTTCAGTGCCTGTGCACTTTTCTCATTTTTCAAGATGATTTGTACTCATTCTGTATATTCAATACTTCAGTGTGTATGATTTTTTTTCAGTGCGTGTGCACTCTGTTATCTGTCAAATAATTTGTATATACATTTTTCTGATTTGCTACTATGTTTTGTACTCACATTTTGTCTTTGTCTGATATATTTTGTACTTAGTGTGTGCACAACATTTAAATATTCTGTAAGTTGTAGAATTTTGTTAATTAAAGAAAAATTTTGCCGCGCTTGGCAAGTCCAAATGACTCACCATCGCTGCCAAATTTTTGCCCCCCCAGTGGAGGGTTATGAAACACGTATGTAACATAGCAGCGATGGCGAGGCATTGTAGCATCTGTGACCAGAGAGTTTGCGCTTGACCGCGCGAGTGTTGCGAGCGGTTCTCAGTCGGTCAGTTCAGTCGTTGCGAGTCTGTCAGTAGTCGTTGCGAGTCTGTAGCTCTGTCTAGTTGAGTGCAGTACTCTAGTAGTAGTCGTGCACTGAAGTATGCTAATAGTCGTCATGCAGAGCGGTCGGTCAGTAGTAGCAGCCCAGTGCAGTTGTGTGATGTAGGCGGTCGGCAACACTGGTCAAGATGGTGAATAAGGTATACTATTAATTAATATAATCATTAGATAATGAAAAAATTTATTTATTGTAATCATTCTCCAACAAGTCCCCCAATAATAATTTTTTATTTCAAAAGCATTTTCTCAAAAATTTAATTTTTTATTGAACTCAAGATTTCGTTGCACTTCCCATTTCATTCCACTTCT
Source organism: Schistocerca americana (assembly GCF_021461395.2). Classification (NCBI taxonomy): domain Eukaryota; kingdom Metazoa; phylum Arthropoda; class Insecta; order Orthoptera; family Acrididae; genus Schistocerca; species Schistocerca americana. The sequence goes on along the minus strand of NC_060128.1, from coordinate 176,424,814 downwards.
TTTGAAGAAAAATTCCACTAAAATCACAAAAAAAAGAGAATATTATTATTTGCAATGCAGTTCCTCCAAGCGCTGCGCAACAACAAGAGCAGAAATGTGACATCCATTTATTCTGAGGTAAGACTTTAATTCTGATTGTTTTACACAGGGCCAAAGACCGATATTTCGGTTTAATTAAATTTTCTTATCACTGAATGGACTTTATTTTTTCATGAGGAATTTATATTTGAGTCAGATTGCGAATTTCACATTTTTGTTGCCATTGTCAGTACATTTCATTGTGGGCAGGTTACGCTTAGCGCAGTGTCTATTAGCATTCATAATTAAATATTGTCATGTTTCTTTCTTTCAAATTTTTGTGGGGAGGTTACACTCGGCTCCCATTTGTATTAAGTATTGTCTTTTTCCTTTTAAATTTCGGTGGGGAGGTTACAAGGTCCTTTGCTGTCTCTGACAGAATTACAATGTCATCGGCGAACCTCAAGGTTCCTTTTCAGTAGTTGCAGGGGCAACAGTCTGGATGATTGACTGATCTGGCCTTATAACACTAATCAAAACGGCCTTGCTATGCTGGTACTGCAAACGGCTGAAAGAAACTACAGCCGTAATTTTTCCCGAGGGCATGCAGATTCTGCAGGCATCGATTATCAAGCTCGTCACACCTTCAGCGCTGACGTCCTTATCAGTCTGTTCAAAAGCACTGTTGATACAAGCTCGCCGTTCTGGTAGGTTTGTTTGGTCCAAATGGCTCTAAGCACTATGGGACTTAACTGCTGAGATCATCAGTCGCCTATAACTTAGAACTACTTAAACCTAACTAACCTAGGGACATCACACACATCCATGCCCGAGGCAGGATTCGAACCTGCGACCGTTGCGGTCGCGCGGTTCCAGACTGTAGCGCCTAGAACCGCTCGGCCACCCTGGCCGGCTAGGTTCGTTTGGGGAGGAAGGGGAAACATTGAATCTTTCGCACATCCCCGTACAAAAATATTGCATGAGTCTAGATCGAGAGAGCGTGCATGCCATGACACGAATTGCTGATCATCACTCCTGCCACGAGGGGTCCATCGGTTTCTCAACTTCCTGTTTAAGAATTCACGAACATCGTGGTGGAAGTGAGCTACAGCACCATGCTGCTGGCGGATGAATACCACATTGTCGATCTACAGTTGAGGTATGTGCCAGTTTTCCAACACATCCAGGTTCACCTGTCCTGTAACAGTCTTTTCGCAGAAGGGAAAACGGACTGTAACTTTCAACTGTGAGACGGCACAGAACACATTAACTTTTGGTGAATTGCGAATGTGCTGCACGATAGCGTGGGGATTCTCTGTCCCCCAGATTCGCATATTGTCCCTGTTCATTGTGCCATTCACAAAAAGATGTTGCTTCGGCAGTGAAGACAAGGTTCTCACAAAACCCATCCTCTTCGATAGCTTATTGCAACGGTGCAGCTGCGTGGCTACATTGAAGAGTTTTTGGCGACCAGAACACAGCATGTTGTTCTCAATGGAGAGACGTCTAAAGACGTTAAATTAACCTCTGGCGTGCCACAGGGGAGTGTTATGGGACTATTGCTTTTCACAATATATATAAATGACCTAGTAGATAGTGTCGGATGTTGCATGCGGCTTTTCGCGGATGATGCTGTAGTACACAGAGAAGTTGCACCTTTAGAAAATTGCAGCGAAATGCGGGAAGATCTGCAGCGGATAGGCTGACCCTTGATATAGACAAATGTAATGTATTGCGAATACATAGAAACAAGGATCCTTTATTGTATGATTATATGATAGCAGAACAAACACTGGTAGCAGTTATTCTCCAAAATATCTGGGAACGATTTGAAGTGAAATGATGATATAAAATCAATGGTTGGTAAGGCGGGTGCCAGGTTGAGATTCATTGGGAAAGTCCTTGGAAAATGTAGTCCATCAGCAGAGGAGGTGTCCTACAAAACACTCGTTCGACCTATACTTGAGTATTGCTCGTCAGTGTGCGATCCGTACCAGGTCGGGTTGACAGAGGAGATAGAGAAATCCAAAGAAGAGCGGCGAGTTTCGTCACAGGGTTATTTGGAAAGCGTGGTAGCGTTAAGGAAATGTTAGGCAAACTCAAGTGGCAGACTCTGCAAGAGAGGCGCTCTGCATCGCGGTGTAGCTTGCTGTCCAGGTTACGAGAGGGTGCGTTTCTGGATGAGGTATCGAATATATTGCTTCCCCCTACTTATACCTCCCGAGGAGATCACGAATGTAAAATTTGAGAGATTCGAGCGCGCACGGAGGCTTTCCGGCAGTCGTTCTTCCCGCGAACCATACGCGACTGGAACAGGAAAGGGAGGTAATGACAGTGGCACGTAAAGTGCCCTCTGCCACGCACCGTTGGATTGCATGCGGAGTATAAATGTAAATGTGCTGAAGTTTCAAAGCGTCTGACTTTGTCAATGGGAATCAGGACGTGTAGCAATTGCAAGCGGTAAGGCGTTTCTTCTGCTCTTCCAAACGGCTGGTTGCGCTGTGTTCAGCACTCTACTTGCGCTATTCGTCAACTTCTGCGACAATCGTGTGAAACTTGCAAACACGCGGTCAATCGTTTCTCCACTCACTGCAGGCCGGCCTGTTGACTTCCCCTGCAGAGGCATCCTAAGCTTTAAACTTCGCATACCGTCGCAGAATGCAGTTGGCAGTTGGAACATCTTTGTTCTGAAGTCTCATTACACAGTTACAGCAGATCGGTGGGGATGCCTTTCGAGCGCAATATACACTTTCTTGGCGCCTGTCGCCCTCTTGCCTAATTGCTAACTGCTGCGCTCTCATGGCAGAAATCTGAACAACACAAACCTTTTTGAATTTTTCTTTCACTGCCGAGCTTCCTGACAAGATGACAATTACACTACTGGCCATTAAAATTGCTACACCAAGAAGAAATGCAGATGATAAACGAGTATTCATTGGACAAATATATTATACTAGAACTGACATGTGATTACATTTTCACGCAATTTGGGTGCATAGATCCTCAGAAATCAGTACCCAGAACAACCACCTCTGGCCGTAATAACGGCCTTGATACGTCTGAGCATTGAGTCAAACAGAGCTTGGATGGCGTGTACAAGTACAGCTGCCCATGCAGCTTCAACACGATACCACAGTTCCTCAAGAGTAGTGACTGGCGTATTGTGACGAGCTAGTTGCTCGGCCACCATTGATCAGACGTTTTCAGTTGGTGAGAGATCTGGAGAATGTGCTGGCCAGGGCAGCAGTCGAACATTTTCTGTATCTAGAAAGGTCCGTACGGACCTGCAACATGCTGTTCTGCAGTATCCTGCTGAAATGTAGGGTTTCGCAGGGATCAAATGAAGGGTAGAGCCACGGGCCGTAACACATCTGAAATGTAACGTCCACTGTTCAGAGTGCCGCCAATGCGAACAAGACGCGACCGAGACGGGTACCTTGTGGCACCCCATACCATCACGCCGGATGATACGCCAGTATGGCGATGACGAATACATGCTTCCAATGTGCGTTCACCGCGATGTCGGCAAACACGTATCCGACCAGCATGATGCTGTAAATAGAACCTGGATTCATCCGAAAAAATGACGTTTTGGCATTCGTGCACCCAGGTTCGTCGTTGAGTACACCGTCGCAGGCGTTCCTGTCTGTGATGCAGCGTCAAGGGTAACCGCAACCACGGTCTCCGAGCTGATAGTCCATGCTGCTGCAAACGTCGTCGAACTGTTCGTGCAGATGGTTGTTGTCTGGCGAACGTCCCCATCTGTTGACTCAGGGATCGAGACGTGGCTGCACGATCCGTTACAGCCATGCGGATAAGATGCCTGTCATCTCGACTGCTGGTGATACGAGGCCGTTGGGATCCAGCACGGCGTTCCGTATTACCCTCCTGAACCCACCGATTCCATATTCTGCTAACAGTCATTGGATCTCGACCAACGCGAGCAGCAATGTCGCGATACGATAAACCGCAATCGCAATTCGCTACAATCCGACCTTTATCAAAGTCGGAAACGTGATGGTACGCATTTCTCCTTACACGAGGCTTCACAACAACGTTTCACCAGGCAACGCCGGTCAACTGCTGTTTGTGTATGAGAAATCGGTTGGAAACCTTCCCCATGTCAGCATGTTGTAGGTGTCGCCACGGGCGCCAACCTTATGTGAATGCTCTGAAGAGCTAATCATTTGCATATCACAGCATCTTCTTACAGTCGGTTAAATTTCGCATCTGTAGCGCGTCATCTTCGTGGTGTAGCAATTTTAATGATCAGTAGTGTACTTTAGTACAGAGAATTTATGAAATCGTTCAATTATTTATAAGAACTTTGTACTGTAGTTTAGAACAAGTTCATTCACAAAAATGTGATGAAGGTGATGGGCAAACACCTATTAGGCGCACTACAAATGTCGTGGTGTGGACATGTTGGGAATTTGAGTGTGTGTGTGTGTTTGAGGTTTAAGGGCGCTAAACAGCGGGGTCATCAGCGCCCATTGGGAATTTGAGTCTCACGGGGAGCGCGCAAGGGATAAGTCCCTGCAGGCGCACTATCCTCTGTGCCCTCGGTGGCTCAGATGGAACAGCGTGTTCGGTCAGAGGGTTTAAGTGCCCTGTCATAAAAAAAAAATTGAGTGAACGGATCAACGAACACCCTGAACGAGTGTCATCGGACATCCGCCACGAACAAACTCAACGAACAATATAGAACAAAATGAAATCAACAACAACAAAAAAAGATGGATAGAGCGTCTGCCATTTAAGCAGGAGATCCTGAGTTCGAGTCCCGGGGGGGCACACATTTTCATCATGTCCCCAATGGTGTATATCAACACCTGTTTGCAGCTAGGGTGTCGATTTAAGTATCATTTCATTCACAGTAAAGTCTACGCAGGATACGGCGACCGATGCGCAGTGACCAAAGCAGTGGACGAGTTCATTCGTTTGTTCTTAAGGGCAGGTCTACAGTGTCTGCCACCTTTCAGCTGGTCGGTGATGACAAAATCGAGGCACACGGCCTGCTATTTTACAGAAATTATTAGGTAAAAAACTTTCATTTTTGCTTTTCTTATAGCTTTATGTGTCAGCTTCATGATGATGTGCCCGTCATTTCGTTAATGGTCATAATTATATTTTCATAGAAGTAAGACACTGCCCGAAATTCGGAAAAGTTTGCAGTGATAAATAGGGCTCGCTATGATTTTGCGTTTGGTTATTGTTACATAATATGTTGCTGCGTATGGAAATCAGCTAATATACTGAATTTTTCTGTAGAATTTGATGGAGGTATCTATCTGTCTCTCTCCCCCCCCCCCCCCCCCACCGCCCACCGTTGGTGGGGAGGCTTGCGTGCCTCAGCGATACAGATGGCCGTCCCGTAGGTGCAACCACAACGGAGGGGTATCTGCTGAGAGGCCAGACAAATGTGTGGTTCCTGAAGAGGGGCAGCAGCCTTTTCAGTAGTTGCAAGGGCAACAGTCTGGATGATCGACGGATCTGGCCTTGTAACACTAACCAAAACGGCCTTGCTGTGCTGGTACTACGAACGGCTGAAAGCAAGGGGAAACTACGGCCGTAATTTTTCCCGAGGGCATGCAGCTTTACTGTATGGTTAACTGATGATGGCGTCCTCTTAGGTAAAATATTCCTGAGGTAAAATAGTCCCCCATTCGGATCTCCGGGCGGGGACTACTCAAGAGGATGTCGTTATCAGGAGAAAGAAAACTGGCGTTCTACGGATCGGAGCGTGGAATGTCAGATCCCTTAATCGAGCAGGTAGATTAGAAAATTTAAAAAGGGAAATGGATAGGTTAAAGTTAGATATAGTGGGAATTAGTGAAGTTCGGTGGCAGGAGGAACAAGACTTTTGGTCAGGTGACTACAGGGTTATAAACACAAAATCAAATAGGGGTAATGCAGGAGCAGGTTTAATAAAGAATAGGAAAATAGGAATGCAGGTAAGCTACTACAAACAGCATAGTGAACGCATTATTGTGGCCAAGATAGACACGAAGCCCACGCCTACTACAGTAGTACAAGTTTATATGCCAACTAGCTCTGCAGGTGATGAAGAAATTGAAGAAATGTATGATGAGATAAAAGAAATTATTCAGATAGTGAAGGGAGACGAAAATTCAATAGTCATGGGTGACTGGAATTCGACCGTAGGAAAAGGAAGAGAAGGAAACATAGTAGGTGAATATGGATTGGGGCTAAGAAATGAAAGAGGAAGCCGCCTGGTAGAGTTTTGCACAGAGCATAACTTAATCATAGCTAACACTTGGTTCAAGAATCATGAAAGAAAGTTGTATACATGGAAGAGTCCTGGAGATACTGGAAGGTATCAGATAGATTATATAATGGTCAGACAGAGATTTAGGAACCAGGTTTTAAATTGTAAGACATTTCCAGGGGCAGATGTGGACTCTGACCACAATCTATTGGTTATGAAGTGTAGATTAAAACTGAAGAAACTGCAAAAAGGTGGGAGTTTAAGGAGATGGGACCTGGATAAACTGAAAGAACCACAGGTTGTACAGAGTTTCAGGGAGAGCATAAGAGAACAATTGACAGGAATGGGGGAAAGAAGTGCAGTAGAAGAAGAATGGGTAGCTCTGAGGGATGAAGTAGTGAAGGCAGCAGAGGATCAAGCAGGTAAAAAGACGAGGGCTAGTAGAAATCCTTCAATAAGAATATAGTAATTCCAATCCCAAAGAAAGCAGGTGTTGACAGATGTGAAAACTACCGAACTATCAGTTTAATAAGTCACGGATGCAAAATACTAACACGAATTATTTACAGACGAATGGAAAAACTGGTAGAAGCGGACCTCGGGGAAGATCAGTTTGGATTCCGTAGAAATATTGCAACACGTGAGGCAATACTCACTCTACGAGTTATCTTAGAAGTAAGATTAAGGAAAGGCAAACCTACGTTTCTAGCATTTGTAGACTTAGAGAAAGCTTTTGACAATGTTGACTGGAATACTCTCTTTCAAATTCTGAAGGTGGCAGGGGTAAAATACAGGGAGCGGAAGGCTATTTACAATTTCTACCGAAACCAGATGGCAGTTATAAGAGTCGAGGGGCATGAAAGAGAAGCAATGGTTGGGAAGGGAGTGAGACAGGGTTGTAGCCTCTCCCCGATGTTATTCAATCTGTATATTGAGCAAGCAGTAAAGGAAACAAAAGAAAAATTCGGAGTAGGTATTAAAATCCATGGAGAAGAAATAAAATCTTTGAGGTTCGCCGATGACATTGTAATTCTGTCAGAGACAGCAAAGGACTTGGAAGACCAGTTGAACGGAATGGACAGTGTCTTGAAAGGAGGGTATAAGATGAACATCAGCAAAAGCAACACGAGGATAACGGAATGTAGTCGAAATAAGTCGGGTGATGCTGAGGGAATTAGATTAGGAAATGAGACACTTAAAGTAGTAAAGGAGTTTTGCTATTTGGGGAGCAAAATAACTGATGATGGTCGAAGTAGAGAGGATATAAAATGTAGGCTGGCAATGGCAAGGAAAGCGTTTCTGAAGAAGAGAAATTTGTTAACATCGAGTATAGATTTAAGTGTCAGCAAGTCGTTTCTGAGAGTATTTGTATGGAGTGTAGCCATGTATGGAAGTGAAACATGGACGATAAATAGTTTGGACAAGAAGAGAATAGAAGCTTTCGAAATGTGGTGCTACAGAAGAATGTTGAAGATTAGATGGGTAGATCTAATAACTAATGAGGAGGTATTGAATAGAACTGGGGAGGAGTTTGTGGCACAACTTGACAAGAAGAAGGGACCGGTTGGTAGGACATGTTCTGAGGCATCAAGGGATCACAAATTTAGCATTGGAGGGCAGCGTGGAGGGTAAAAATCGTAGAGGGAGACCAAGAGATGAATACACTAAGCAGATTCAGAAGGATGTAGGTTGGAGTAAGTACTGGGAGATGAAGAAGATTGCACAGGATAGAGCAACATGGAGAGCTGCATCAAACTATTTTCAGGACTGTAGACCACAACAACATGTTACATACGAGGGTAATCCCAAAAGTAAGGTCTACTTTTTTAAAAGTACAGATCTCTGTTTGTGTGGCAGTTGGTCACACTGTTATGAAGAGTGCTTCACGCGCTGTGCGTAAAAAGGCGTACGCCGCGCTGAGGCGCTGAGTCTTGGCTTGGCAGCCTTTGAGAATGGGACTCCCGTTGGATGTTACCGCCAAGTGAGAATTGCACGCAGTTATTCGGTTCTTGAACGCAAAGGGCACTGCGCCTATTGAAACGCATCGCCAACTGACGGAAGAGTATGGCGGGTCGTGCATGGAAGACAAAAATATTCGTAAATGGTGTAGAGAGGTTGCAGCCGGTCGGACCGAAATTCACGACGAACGAAGGAGCGGGAGACCGTCAGTTTCTGAGGAGACAGTGTTGAAGGTTGAGCAAAGCATGCGTGAAGATCGGCGGATCACCCTGGATGATCTCTGGACGTTGGTTCCTGAGGTTTCCCGAAGAACCGCTCACAGAATTTGAACGGAAACATTGAACTACCGGAAGGTGTGCGCAAGATGGGTGCCACGCATGCTGACTGAGGACCACATGCGCCAACGAATTGACGCTTCCCGCGCATTTCTTCTCCGCCTTGCAGCCGAGCAGGACAACTTTCTGGACTCAATTGTCACGTGTGACAAAACATGAGCATATCACTTTACACCTGAGACCGAGCTACAATCACGCCAGTGGTGGCATCCTTCTTCGCGAAAGCCGAGGAAATTCAAACAAACACAGTATGCCGATTAAGCCATGACAACAGTTTTTTGGGATCGGAAAGGGGTACTGTTGGTCGACTTTATGCCCACTGGGACCACAATTAACGCTGACATGTACTGTGAGACTCTGAAAAAACTCAAACGGGCAATTCAGAACCGGAGAAGAGGAATGTTGAGCAACATCGTACACATTCTCCGTGACAACGCTCGCCCACACATCGCTCGACAAACCGTTGCTCTCCTGCAACAGTTTCAGTGGAACATAATCACCCACACCCACCCTATAGTCTCGACTTGGCGCCCATTTTCCTAGGTTAAAAGAACGTTTGGCCGGAAAGCGACTCAGCTCCGACGACGAGGTGAAAGAAAAGGTTCTTAACTTTCTGAACAGCACGGCGGCGAGCTGGTATGACATGGACATACAAAAACTGCCACAGCGTCTACAAAAATGCATCGACAGAAATGGTGATCATGTCGAAAAATACCTAATTGTTCAAGCTGTAAACTGATGTAAACCATTGTAGAAATAAACAGGTCTATGTACTTATAAAAAAAATAGGAGACCTCACTTTTGGGATTACCCTCGTAGATAAATGTATTACCGAACTTTCATTTCTCTACATTACTTCTTTTTTTGGTGTTGCGATTTTTTTCCGTCAACTTATGTTTCTGTGCGGCTGAGCAAGGTAACTCAGTGAGCTGCTCTATGAAGTAGTTTGAACATACCTCTGGCAGGTCTGCTACCTATACTGGAAACTAGCTACTAGTGAATGCGCAGGGGACAGGTTTCCTGTTACCATACAGCTGCTGTTCTCATCATCGGCCAGTGACCCGTCGCTGATTCGTGCAATCTTTTTGTTCTGCGTAATATCATTATAGCTAAAATGAGGGTGGCTCACCTATTGACACAGGGGAAAAGTTGCACTTGCCTCGACAGAAAAAAGTTGGACGTTGTGTAAGGTGTAGGCCCTATATACTGAAACACTGACACTCTACATCTACACCAATACTCCGCAAGCCACCTAACGGTGTGTGGCGGAGGGTGCTTATGGTACCACTAGCTGATCCCTCCTTCACTGTTCCACTCGTGGAACAGTGGGGAAAAATGATTGCTTCTGTATTAGCTCTAATTTCTCGAATTTTCTCGTAGTGGTCATTTAGTAAGATGTCCGCCCCCGGTAGCTGAGTGGTCAGCGCAACAGAAGTCAATCCTAAGGGCCCACGTTCGATTCCCGGCTGAGTCAGAGATTTTCTCCTCTCAGGGACTGGGTGTTGTGTTGTCCTAATCATCATCATTTCATCCCCATCGACGCGCAAGTGGCGTCAAATCGAAAGACTTGCACCCTGCCAACGGTCTACCCGACGGGAGGCCCTAGTCACACGACATTTACACTTCGTAAGATGTATGTGAGAAGAAGAAGAGAAATTTGTTAACATCGAGTATAGATTTAAATGTCAGGAAGTCGTTACTGAAAGTATTTGTATGGACTGAAGCCATGTATGGAAGTGAAACGTGGACGATAAATAGTTTGGACAAGAAGAGAATAGAAGCTTTAGAAATGTGGTGCTACAGAAGAATGCTGAAGATTAGATGGGTAGATCACATAACTAATGAGGAGGTATTGAATAGAATTGGGGAGAAGAGGAGCTTGTGGCACAATTTGACTAGAAGAAGGGATCGGTTGGTAGGAAATGTTCTGAGACATCGAGGGATCACCAATTTAGTATTGGAGGGCAGCGTGGAGAGTAAAAATCGTAGAGGGAGACCAAGAGATGAATACACTAAGCAGATTCAGAAGTATGTAGGATGCAGTAGGTACTGGGAGATGAAGAAGCTTGCACAGGATAGAGTAGCGTGGAGAGCTGCACCAAACCAGTCTCAGGACTGAAGACCACAACAACAACAAAATGTGGGAGGAAGTAACGTGTTGTCCGACTCTTCCCAGAAAGTGCACACTGGAAATTTCAATAGCAAACCCGTCCGTGATGCACACTGCCTCTCTTGTAGTGTCTGCTACAGAAGTTTCTCGAACATCTCCGTAACGCTCTCGCGCCGACTAAACGATCCCGTGACGAAACGCGTCGCTCTTCGTTGGCTCTTCTCTACCTCTTCTAGGACTCTTACCCGGTAAGAATTCCATGTCGATGAACGACACTCAATAACTGATTGAACAAGCGACGCTTCTTTTCGTGGGCGAGTTCGTACATTTCCTTAAGATTCTTCCTATGGATCTCTGTTTTGCTTCTGCTTCACTTATTATTTGTTTTATGACTGACCAGTCCACTTAAGTTCGCTCTGGATAGTTACTCCTATATATTTTGTGGTACATACCTTTTCCAGCAATTTCTCATTAATAGTGTACGAGGGGCGTTTGAAAAGTGCGTGCAAAGTCCAAGAGATGACACTACCGGCGTGTATCGAGGTCATATTCAGTTAGTAGCATCTTTGGAAAGAGCGCACACCAGGTTTCAGCCATATTGGTCTATTTTTTTGTGCTTGGAATTCGTGTGAATCAAGGAAGTAGAGTGATTGTCAAAAACTTGAAGAAAAAGAATTTCGTGTGGTGATTAAACATTACTTTATGAAGGGCAAAACGCTTCAGGAGACTAAAGAGAAGTTGATAAACATCACGGCGACTCTGCACCTTCGGTTAGAGCAGTTTATAAGTGGTATCAAAATTTTCGGAGTGGCCATATGGGCACAAGTGGTGCTGAACGTTCTGGAGGCCCTGTGGAGGTTATGACTCCAGATATCATTGATAAAATCGATGATATGGTGATGGATGACTGAAGAGGTAAGGTGCGTGAGATTGCTAGTGCTGTGGGCATCTCGAATGAACGGGTACGTAATATTTTGCATAAAGATTTGGACATGAGAACGCAAGTTGGGTTCCGCGATTGCTCACGCTTGACCAAAAACGTAATCGTGTGAAGTGTTGCAAGGATGGTTTGCGGCTGTTCAGGAAGAATCCACAGGGCTTTAAGCGTCGTTTCGTCACTGTGGATGAAACATGGATACATTACTATACTCCTGTGACCAAACAACAATCTAAACAATGGATTACCAAGGGAGAATCTGCACCAAAAAAGTGAAGACTATTCCTTCAGCCGGAAAGGTAATGGCGACTGTCTTTTGGGATTCGCAAGGGATAATCCTCATCGACTTTCCGAAAAACGGTGAAACTATTATAAGTGAATATTATTCATCGTTACTGGAGCATTTTAAAACAGAGCTGCAAGAAAAACGCCTGCGATTGGACCGCAAAAATGTCCTTTTCCATCACGATAATGCACCAGTACACATCTCAGCAGTTGTGGTCGCAAAATTAATGGAAACAGGATTCCAACTCGTTTCACATCCCCTCTATTCTCCAGACTTGGCTCTCTCGGGCTACTATTTGTTCCTCAATTTGAAGAAATGGCTGGCGGGACGAAGATTTTGTTCAAACGAAGAGGTGATTGCAGCAACTAATAACTATTTTGCGGACTTGGACAATTCCTATTATTCGGAAGGATTTAACAAATTAGAACAGCGTTGGACGAAGTGTGTAAGTCTAAAAGGAGACTATGTCAAAAAATGAAAAAGGTTTACCCCAAACACGAAAGTAGTTTTTATTTTTGCACGGACTTTTCAAACGCCCCTCGTAGTCGTACAGTAAGGGATTTATTATCCAATGCGTACTCAATATGTTACATTTATTTACGTTCATGGTCAACTGTTAGAGCCTGCACTATACATTAATACTTTGCACGTCATACTTAACGAGCTCACGACGATTTGTTCCGTTAAGAGCGACATATTGAGTTATGTGTGTAAAGAAATCTCGTATCCAGTAGCAGATCTGGTCCGATAGTAAGCTCGCACTTTTTCCACTAAATGGCAGTGCGAGACGGTGTAAAATGCCTTCCTGAAGTCAAGGAACATGGTATCGACCTCAGCGCCGATGCGTATAGCGCTATGAATCTCATGGAGGAACAGAGCGAGCTGTATTTCACAAGATCTCTGTTTGCGAAATCCATGTTGCTTTTTATTTGAACACGTGTATCAAACGATTATGCGTGCGCGCATCCTAAGCGCAATAGTGATACAACAACATATGCTTTTGATCAGAAAGGGCATAATCGTAAGGACCGCTGATACATAAGGGACAGCACACCTTTGTGTGATCAATGCGTACTGTATCATACAGTGCCTGGCTTGTGGAATCGAACCACTTACCACCTTTCGTATCATGAATTAAAACAAAACAAGGTGTCATGAATAAAATATGAACGTATTATAAAAAATGTAGTGCATGTAACAATCTCATCATACGTGATACCTTCCTTAATTTCAATACAATTGTTCAAATGTGTGTGACCAAAACCTGAACGCCTCCTGACGGCGCATAACTGTTTTGATATGCTGTTTTGTAATGTAGCCCTACGCAACGATATATTACCAGCATTTTATATCATAATTTTACCTATGATTATTATGTTTATGTGATCCGGACACACTGTGACCTAAATGGTACTGAAACAGAGGATGACAGACTAAAGGCCGAAATACTAAATGTCTTTTTCTAAAGCTGTTTCACAGAGGAAGACTGCAATGTAGTTCCTTCTCTAGATTGTCGCACAGATGACAGAATGGTAGATATTGAAATAGATGACAGAGGGATAGAAAAACAATTAAAATCGTTCAAAAGAGGAAAGGCCGCTGGACCTGATGGGATACCAGTTTCATTTTACACAGAGTACGCGAAGGAACTTGCCCCTTCTTGCAGTGGTGTACCGTAGGTCTCTAGAAGAGCGCAGCGTTCCAAAAGATTCGAAAAGGGCACAGGTCATCCCCGTTTTCAAGAAGGGACGTCGAACAGATGCGCAGAACTATAGACCTATACCTCTAACGTCGATCAGCTGTAGAATTTGGAACACGTATTATGTTCGAGTATATTGATTTTTCTGGAGACTAGAAATCTACTCTGTAGGAATCAGCATGGGTTTCGAAAAAGACGATCGTGTGAAACCCAGCTCGCGCTATTCGTCCACGAGACTCAGAGGGCCATAGACGAGGGTTCCCAGGTAGATGCCATGTTCCTTGACTTCCGCAAGGCGTTCGATACAGTTCCCCACAGTCGTTTAATGAACAAAGTAAGAGCATATGGACTATCAGACCAATTGTGTGATTGGATTGAGGACTTCCTAGATAACAGAACGCAGCATGTCATTCTCAATGGAGAGAAGTCTTCCGAAGTAAGAGTGATTTCAGGTGGGCCGCAGGGGAGTGTCGTAGGACCGTTGCTATTCACAATATACATACATGACCTTGTGGATAACATCGGATGTTCACTGAGGCTTTTTGCGGATGATGCTGTAGTGTATCGAGAGGTTGTAACAATGGAAAATTGTACTGAAATGCAGTAGGATCTGCAACGAATTGACGCATGGTGCGGGGAATGGCAATTGAATCTCAATGTAGACAAGTGTAATGTGCTGTGAATACATAGAAAGAAAGATCCTTTATCATTTAGCTACAATATAGCAGGTCAAAAACTGGAAGCAGTTAATTCCATAAATTATCTGGGAGTAGGCATTAGGAGTGATTTAAAATGGAATGACCATATAAAATTAATCGTCAGTAAAGCAGATGCCAGACTGAGATTCATTGGAAGAATCCTAAGGAAATGCAAGCCGCAAACAAAGGAAGTAGGTTACAGTACGCTTGTTCGCCCAATGCTTGAATACTGCTCACCGGTGTGGGACCCGTACCAGATAGGGTTGATAGAAGAGATAGAGAAGATCCAACGGAGAGCAGCGCGCTCCGTTACAGGATCATTTAGTAATCGCGAAAGCGTTACGGAGATGATAGATCAACTCCAGTGGAAGACTGTGCAGGAGAGACGCTCAGTAGCTCGGTACCGGCTTTTGTTGAAGTTTCGAGAACATACCTTCACCGAGGAGTCGAGCAGTATATTGCTTCCTCCTACGTATATCTCGCGAAGAGACCATGAGGGTAAAATCAGAGAGATTAGAGCCCACACAGAGGCATACCGACAATCTTTCTTTCCACGAACAATACGAGACTGGAATAGAAGGGAGAACCGATTGAGGTACTCAAGGTACCCTCCGCCACACACCGTCAGGTGACTCGGGGAGTATGGATGTAGATGTAGAGATCAACGCAGATATAATGTCTGGCTTTGAATGCGGCTTTCGCGTCATGAATGATGATGCGCAGTAAAGTGTTGTGTTATATTTACTTAATGCTTCACTTGGGTTTGATACCAAAGGTTACACTCATAATTTAGTATAGACAGTACGTGGCTAATGTGCAATAAGGATCTGGCATCAACTCCTTGTATGCAAGGTGGTACTGCTTGGTACTATGCCCTCCTACAAAAATACGGTGTTGTATACAGGAGGGCGCGCTATGTCATCGCCTCCTAGCTTTCTATGTTCCATTTGGGCGCTAACTTATTTTGGAAAAAAACTGTTAATATTTCCTGTAATGTAAAATTGATATTTTCATTTGGATGTCACGTTATGTTGTAAAACAAGATCGTCAACATTTTATGTGATGGTAAATTTGATATTTCTTTACTTTTAAGATCTTATCAATAAAAACACAACGGGTGGGGCAACACCGTAGAAAATTAATTGGCAGCCACGGGCGCATGCACATATGTATGTTGGCGACACCTACAAAGGCGTCCTACTGCCTGCTGAAGGTAACATTTGTCAGTTTGATGGCGTCTATCAGCAGCAACGGACGCATGGGCTAAGATCAGTCTGGATCCTTGTTGTCCACTTATACTATACTGTGCGTATTGGCACTATATTGTATGAATAAGTACGGTTAATAGCAAGGTATATCTGTAAGCACGTGAGTACCTACAATATCGACATACATACAGTTTTAGGGGTGTAGTTTGAAAATGGATGTGTCGGCCCGAAACAGGTTACCACTGCAGCTGAAGCTCAATTTTCTGAGCACTGAACACTTGTGGACCTATCGTCACGCGCCAGCATGGCTCGAATAAGCCAAGTCTGAATTGTTTCGGTTTATGATACTAAGATCTGCATTACCAATTTTTGCAGTAATGAAACATAACCCTCTCAAAAATTAATCCATGGTTCAGCAGAAAATAAAATTCAAATATCTCGGAGAATGGATTAGTTGCAATGCTGGGGAAAGCAAAGCAATGAAATCCAGAAAAAATAAACTTGAATTGGCCTTCCAACTAACAAAAAATACATACAACAAAAAATCCCTTCCATGTGTTGTTGTGGTCTTCAGTCCTGAGACTGGTTCGATGCAGCTCCTGAATCTGTTTAGTGTATTCATCTCTTGGTCTCCCTCTACGATTTTTACCCTCCACGCTGCCCTCCAATACTAAATTTCATGGGGGTCCAAAATTACACATTACAAGACAGTGATTAAGCCAGAAGCACTGTATGCAGCAGAAGCACTTAACATGAATTTCAAAGGCCAAATGGAGAAACTTGAGCTAAAGGAAAGAAAATTTTTAAGAAAAATCATTGGGCCAAAATTTCAAGACAATAAGATTATATACATCAAAAATGAAACTCTCTACAAGAAAATTGAAAAACTTTCAGATTCTATGCGAAAAAGGAAATTAAATTTTTATGGTCATCTTCTCAGAATGAATTCCAACAGATTAACTAAACAAATCTTTGACTTCTTCCGTAACCGCAAAACGAAACCCAACTGGTTTAAAGAAACTGAGAAAGACCCAGTAGAATTAAAGATTTCAGAAAATTCACTTACTGTTCGAACAGCTAAATGAATTACTAAAGATGAAAACATAAGATTCCGAGACAAATCCACACAAAAATCCAAATCTTTCATCTCGGAAGAAGAGAGGAGAAGAAGATCAGAAAGAATGAATAAATACTGGGCCCTAAGAAAAGAACAACGCACAAAGAAATGATTCATCCAGCGTACCCCAAAGAGGGTAAAATGAAAGAAGAAGAAGAAGAAAATAAAATTAATTTTACTGTCGCCTTTCTACAGCACGTGAACGATGTTAAGAATTTCTATCATGTAAACTCACAAAGACTGCAATAATTCACATTTACCTGAACAGCGACAACTTTTGATGAGCGTTTGCGTCCAGGAACGTATTCAGTGTCATTGTCGTTTTCCCAAGTCATCCTCACATTTGTACAAATCGTCCTTGAAAAGCATTTACTTGGCACGAACACCGCACACGTTACTACTACTGTCAATTACGTTTTCGCCTCTTATTATTGCTTAAACGCACACACCCTGACAAAAGTCTCACTAGTGACAATCTGAAATTAGAGAGAGAACTGCTATTTCTGGGTTAATCGTGGGACTGTCAACTAATATCAATAAAGCACATTACGTGCAATGTTTTACATGCAATAACTGCATCTCATCGACTATGCCTTACCATTATTTACAGGAAATGTATTTGCAATTGCGAGTATGAACTACCATCGGCTGTATACTGGAATGACGAAAGTGCAAATTTGTGTCCGACTGGGAATCGAACTCAGATCTCCCTCTTGTCACCAGCTGTCGCCTTAACAACTGCGGCTATCCGTTCACGAATCATTGCTACATCCGAACTTCCATATGTCGTCGTCTGTGTGTCACAACCTGCACTTGTGCATGACGTACATTCCCCTCCAGGAAGGGCATATTTATTGAGAGTCGAAGGCCTGGTACTGACGAATAAATACGAAACAGCACCGTAAGCCCGCCAGCGTCCTTGTCACAGTGGTGACACCGATTTCCGTCAGATAACCAGGCTTTAAACAGTAAGACATTTACAGGGGCAGATGTGAACTCTGACCACAATCTATTGGTTATGAACTGTGGATTAAAACTGAAGAAACTGCGAAAAGGTGGGAATTTAAGGAGATTGGATCTGGATAAACTGAAAGAACTTGAGGTTGTAAAGAATCTCCGAGAGAGCATTAGGGAACGAATGACAGGAACGGGGAAAAGAAATGCAGTAGAAGAAGAATGGGTAGCTATGAGAGATGAAATAGTAAAGGCAGCAGAGGTTCAAGTAGGTAAAAAGACTAGGGCTAGTAGAAATCCTTGTATAACAGAAGTGATATTGAACTTAAATGATGAAAGGAGAAAATATAAAAATGCAGAAAATGAAGTCACAAAAATGAGATCGACAGGAAGTGCAAAATGGCATATATCACTAGGGGTAAGATAGATACTACGTAAAGGGACCTTTGGAGAAAAGAGAACCACTTGCATGAATATCAAGAGCTCAGACGGAAAACCAGTTCTAAGCAAAGAAGGGAAAGCAGAAAGGTCGAAGCAGTATATAGTGGATCTATACAAGGGCGATGTAGTTCAGGGCGATATTATGGAAATGGAAGAGGACGTAGATGAAGATGAAATTTGAGATATGATGCTGCGTAAAGAATTTGACAGAGCACTGAAAGACCTAAGTCGAAACAAGGCCCCAGCAGTAGACAACATTCCATTAGAACTACTGGTAACTTTGGGAGAGCCAGCCCTGAAAAAACTCTACCATCTGGTGAGCAAGATGTATGAGACAGGTGAAATACCCTCAGACTTCAAGAAGAATATAATAATTTCAATCTCAAAGAAAGCAGGAGTTGACAGGTGCGAAAATTACCAAACTATCAGTTTAATAAGTCACGGCTGCAAAATACTAACACCAATTCTTTAAAGACGAATAGAAAAACTGGTAGAAGCCGACCTGGGGCAGGATGAGTTTGGACCCTACGACTTATCTTAGAAGAAATATTAAGGAAAGGCAAACCTACGTTTCTAGCATTTGCAGACTTACAAAAGGCTTTTGACAATGTTGATTGAAATACTCTCTTTCAAATTCTGAAGGCGGCAGGGGTCAAATCCAGGGAACGAAAGACTATTTAGAATTTGTACAGAAACCAGATGACAGTTTAAGGAGGGCATGAAAGGGAAGCAGTGATTAGGATTGTAGCCTACCCCCGATGTTATTCAATCTGTATATTGAGCAAGCAGTAAAGGAAACAAAACAAAAATTTGGAGTAGTAATTAAAACCCATGGAGAAGAAATAAAAACTTTGCAGTTTGCCGATGACACTGTAGTTCTGTCAGCAAACGACCTGTAAGAGGAGTTGAAAGGAATGGTCATTGTCTTGAAAGGAGGATATGAGATGAACATCAACAAAAACAAAACGAGGATAATGGGATGTAGTCGAATTAAATCAGGTGAAGCTGAGGGAATTAAATAAGAAAATGAGACACTTAAAGTAGTAGATGAGTTTTGCTATTTGGGGAGTAAAATAACTGATGGTGGTCTAAGTAGAGAGGATATGAAATGTAGACTGGTAATGGCAAGGAAAGCGTTTCTGAAGAAGAGAAATTATTATAACATCGAGTATAAATTTAAGTGTCAGAAAGTCATTTCTGAAAGTATTTGTATGGAGTGTATGAAAGTGAAACATCGACAGTAACTAGTTTAGACAAGAACAGAATAGAAGCTTTCAACATGTGGTGCAACAGAAGAATGCTGAAGATTAGATGGGTAGATCATATAACTAATGAAGAGGTACTAAAAAGAATTGGGGAGAAGAGGAGTTTGTGGTACAACTTGTCTAGAAGAAGGGATAAGTTGGTATTACAAGTTCTGAGGCATCAAGTGATCAACAATTTAGTATTGGAGGGCAGCGTGGAGGGTAAAAACCATAGAGGGAGACCAAGAGATGAATACACTAAGCCGATTCAGAAGGACGTAGGTTGCAGTAGTTACTTGGAAATGAAGAATCTTGCACAACATAGAGTAGCATGGAGGGATGCATCAAACCAGTCTCTGGACTGAAGACGACAACGACAACAACAACAACAACAACAACCGAAGTAGAGCCCTGTCGGGCTTGACTAGCACTTGAATGGGTGACCGTCCATGACGACGAGCGCCGTTGGCAAAGAGGGTGAAGTGGGGAGGTGGAGGGGTGTTGACTAAGCAGTAGCGGCTCCGGTCACGGAAACTGCGAAAGGGAGGGCGAGCGATGTTCTCACGATATGCCCTTCCATATCAGCATATAATGACGCCTATTGGCTAAGGATGAAACGGCGATTAGTCGGTACAGCTGGGCATTCCGAGTACTGTTTGGATGCAGTGCACGTCCGAAGGAACATTGCATCGTACTTCTTAATAACAGATTAACTGCTATTTTGTAGTTACCATTATTTACAGCCGAGGTCTTCACATACCCAGACGCTGTTTTTGTTACGTTGTGGCAGACATTGTGTCTAATTACGCAAGAATTTTCAACGTTGGCTGTCCGAACTGTGTGTGAATTAAATTACATACGTTTTTCTATTCCATTGGAAAGAGCATTCACACAGGACCCCAGTGGGATAGCATGAAGGTAGTGACAACCTTTTATGTCTGCATTGCCGACAACTGAGCGCTGCCATTGGTCAGTGGAATGTAGCCATTTTGGTCCCATGTAACACAAGAACGTACTTGGAAGGATTGTTGTAATTAGCGATTATCTCAGACCACACATTATAAGGCCACACTACTGAATTTAGGTCTCTTTTCTATTACAGTGTGTAAATGGTGGATAGCTTCTCTACTGTCACAGAAAACTATTGTGTCAAATGCACCACGAACAACTGATTGAACATCGTCATTAATTTTTACAAACTGCAGTTAGTGGCTAAATTTGTTTCAATAATATACATATATAGCGCTTCGTGGAAACGAAGTACGCATGTAAAAATCTTGCATCGGCCGGGAATCGAACCCGGGCCGCCCGCGTGGCAGGCGAGCATTCTACCACTGAACCACCGATGCATATAACAAATACGGGAATTACAACATATATCTCGAAAGGAAAGAGATTTGTGTAAGAAGTACTGTTTTGCTTGCTATCTGCAATATCCATTCTTGATTAGCATAGGCTGTTATCAATTATGTGACCTTAATCTTCCCTTGTCCCACGTCGTTGAGAACGCGAATACCCACGTATTTGAGCCGCGTCTCAAGCTCGCGACATGTATTCACGTCGGACATACATCAACAATACGTGGATATGTGTGTGTGAATGTGTGAAACAATCAGATTTATTTTATGTTAATATAAGAGCCTAACAAAAAGTGTCAACTTTTCTGTGGTGAAGAAAGTCAGTGTCGTGCACTAAACTGCTATTCGAAGGCAGATCGTGGTAACAGGTTTTTCCGACTTCCACAAAGCGAAAGGCATGCAGAAAGATGCAAAATATGGTTGCTGCGAAATGGAAGGAAAGATACATTTCCACACAAGTGTGCTAGAATATGTGAAATAAATAAATAAATAAATATTTCTAGGATTGTCGATTAACTGAAAGTAACTTTTGTACAGCATTACTTGCCTAGTACAAGTTTGTTTGTAGTGAAACTGGTACAGAGCTGGATTGCAAGTGCAAGGTTGGCCCCATATAATTCTGCCTCCTGCTCTCTGCACTTGATAAAACTGTCTCCTTAATTTGTAATAGAGTTAAGTAAGAGCTTTAAATTCCATATCATATTACATTTCAATGTTTATTTCCATTTATTAACTTTACTGACTGTATCCAGTCACACTTTGCTATGGCTTAGTCTGCTTCAATGGGAATGAAAAAAAAGGAGAAAGCACACATTTCTAACATGTGTGGGATACATCCTACTCTCCTCCTTTCCCCTGTCTCTGTCCATTTCCCAAATCCCCTTTCTTTGTCCATCTCCTACTCATTCCCCCACTCTCTGTCCATCACCTCCTCCCATTCTCTCTCTTTCTTCATCACCTACTGCCCATTTCTCTCCCCCTCTCCCAGTCCATCCCCCTTCTCTCTCTCTCTCTCTCTCTCTCTCTCTCTCTCTCTCTCTCTATCTCTCTCTCTCTGAAACTCCTCCTGCCCCCTAACTCTGTGCATCTTCTCCTCCACCCCGTCTCTCCATCTCCTCATGCTCCCTCTCTCTCCCCTTCTCTCTCCACCTTCTACCTCATCTGTCTGTTCATCTCCCCCCACTTCCCATGTCCGTTGCCACACACCCCTCTGTCCATCTCCTCTTCCCTCCTCTCTCTGACCTTGAGCCTTGCTTATTGTTATTGCCGATTCAGATTCTGTAGTACTATTCTAATCATAAACCTATAAGCGATAAATACAAGTTTCCTGTTTGCTAATAACATTTTAGTATTGTATATGTAATTATATATTAAAAAGTATTTGTCTATATGTGTATGAACATTCATTGTTGTAGTAACGTGCAAAAATTTAAAGTACTTCAGAAAGGCCAATTTTGATATTTTTGACAGCAATGTTTTCCCTTTAGAAATGACATATATTTATATGTATTAAAATATGTATGTATTAGAGAATTAGATATCCATAAACATGCCTGTATTAGAATCAATGTAGTGCCAAAATTTCAAAGCAGTTGGTCAAGAACTTCCAGAGATTAATGATTTTGAAGAAACCAACATTTTACATTTTCATAATGTTTCCCCTTTTATTACATATTTACCAGATGGCGTTCCAGTAGGTATATATAAAATCACATGAGTATATGATTGGAATGTTGTGTCAAAATTTCAAAGTAATCCATGAAGAACTTTAGGAGGTTTGAGATTTTGAAGAAACGAACATCAATGTTTGTACTTACATAGAAACTGTAAAAGTTTCTAATCACACATCTCTGAGAGTTTTTGACTGAATGCTTTCGAATTTTGACACAACGTTGTGCTGGAATGTGTGTGTGTGTGTGTTTTTATATAGGCTTCCTATTTTTAATATATGTAATATATAAATTTTTACAAATGTAATACTAGGGAAACGTTGCTACAAAAAAATCTCAAAAGTTACATACACACTTTCGGAGATTCACAATTTTCAAGCTAAGGAACATTTACATTCTTATTTATATAGATTTTACACTTGATCAATTTCAGATGAATTGCAAGTATGGTGTAAAGAAACTGTATTTCAAAATCTAAGAAATCATTTAACAATTTATGACCACATTATTCTTCCCAAATAAGTTGTTAAAGTCAGTCGTTTGCCATGCCCAACTGTCTGCATTGAGCCTTTTGAAAAACTGTATAATTCTGACAGAGAGGAAAAAATTAAAAATTGTCTGGAACCTACCAGAAGATGTGATAAGGCCACGGCATTACAATAAAATGAAAGCTGTTCCTACTTAAGCACTTTTAAATCATGGTGTTTCAGCAGCAACTAAGTATGCAGTGGAACAGAAGGTACTTTAAAGTTCAGCTGTAAATGAATATTTTATAGACACAGAATAATTTTCCTGGTTTAATCTGGCAGACATCTGCTCTGCTGTATCTATGTAGTCCTAAAGAATCGACTGCACACTGACCAGTGCAGCACCACAAAATGCCATCAAGATGGCGCTGCTAACACCAATGCAGAGAGCAAGCAGCACCACACCTCCAGGAAGTACCTCCTGTCAATGCTGAATTACCCAGCCGCCCATCACTGGTCGGCTCAGTTTGGGCGCAGACTTCAAGAGCATCAGTACTGAGTAATAGCATGATGATACTTAGCCTCAGTTCTTCAACTAGAAATCAATATAAAGGGTTTCGAATGTTGGGCTCCATGAGGTTCCCTTTCTGTGCATCAACCGTGGAATATAAAATTATGAAGAATGTTAGAACCAGTTGCAGAAACATAATTTATTTATCTTGTTGCAAATCGATTTCGACTGATATCAGTCATCATCGGTGCATTTTTCTAACCGATACATGCCGTAAGTAGAAGTACTGTCCTTGGCAGTACTTCTATTTATGGCATGTATTGGTTACAAAAATGCACCGATGATGACTGATATCGGTCGAAATTGATTTGCAACAAGATAAATAAATTATGTTTCCGTGACCGGTTGCTACATTCTTTATAATTGTTATACAGGGTGTTCCAAAAGGTACGGCCAAACTTTCAGGAAACATTCCTCACACACAAAGAAAGAAAATATCTTATGTGGACATGTGTCCGGAAACGCTTACTTTTCATGTTAGAGCTCATTTTATTACTTCTCTTCAAATCACATTAATCATGGAACGGAAACACACAGCGACAGAACGTACCAGCGTGACTTCAAACACTTTGTTACAGGAAATGCTCAAAATGTCCTCCGTTAGCGAGGATACATGCATCCACCCTCTGTGGCATGGAATCCCTGATGCGCTGATGCAGCCCTGGAGAATGGCGTATTGTATCACAGCCGTCCACAATACGAGCACAAAGAGTCTCTACATTTGGTACCGGGGTTGCGTAGACAAGAGCTTTCAAATGCCCCCATAAATGAAAGTCAAGAGGGTTGAGGTCAGGAGAGCGTGGAGGCCATGGAATTGGTCTGCCTCTACCAATCCATCGGTCACCGAATCTGTTGTTGAGAAGCGTACGAACACTTCGACTGAAATGTGCAGGAGCTCCATCGTGCATGAACCACATGATGTGTCGTACTTGTAAAGGCACATGTTCTAGCAGCACAGGTAGAGTATCCCATATGAAATCATGATAACATGCTCCACTGAGCGTAGGTGGAAGAACAAACTAAAATGAGCTCTAACATGGAAATTAAGCATTTCCGGACACATGTCCACATAACATCTTTTCTTTATATGTGTGTGAGGAATGTTTCCTGAAAGTTTGACCGTACCTTTTTGTAACACCCTGTATAAAGGGTGTTTCAAAAAGAATATACATATTACAAAGTATTATTTTGTGCAAACTATCGATCACTGCACCTCGGCTCGGCTACTGGAGTTTATATTAATAGCCGTTAGATGTCAGTTGTCTTCTGTTTTCCTTGGTAACCGTCATATGTTTAAAATGGCTACTCCGCAGCAGAAATCATTTTGTGTTTTCGAGTTTGAAAAGTGCAGTTACATGACTACAGTGCAAAGATGTTTCAGGCTGAGGTACCAAATTAATCCTCCAAATGGGTGGAACATTCACAGATGGTATCGACAGTTTCTAGATACATGATGTGTATGCAAAGGAAATAGTCCTGGCCGCCCTCGTGTTCCTGAAGAAAATGTTGCACGAATTCTGACGTAGTTCTTCAAAATCAACTCATCGTGCCAATTGGGAGTTACAACTGCCTACAACAACAATTTGGTGTGTTTTGAGATGTCAGTTGGTTACGAAGAGGTGCAATTTACAGCTGTTACAAGCTCTGCGTCCAGATGACAAATGCAAACATGTGACATTTTGTAACGAGATTCTTGATGCTATTGACAAAACTTTCGCACAATGCACCGTGTCCAGTGATGAAGCGACTTTCCTTGTTGGTGGTCAGGTAAACAAACACAGTGTTCGATTTTGTGGCCTACAGAACCCACATGCAGCCATGGAATATGTACGACATTCGCCCAAAGTCAATGTGTTTTGTGCAATATCCTGATCATCTGTTTATGGCCCATTCTTCTTTTATGGAAACATGGTTTACAGTCAGCAGTACCTCACTATGTTACAAAACTGGTCGTTTCAGAGGCTGCAGGAAGACAACTTCATTTTTCAACAAGATGGGGCACCCCCTCACAGGAGCCACCAAGTGTGTGAATATCTGAATGAAACTCTACCGAACCATTGGACCGGTCATCAAGAAGCTTGCGACTTAATATGTCTCAGTGCTGGGCTCTACGGTCAATGGGTTTGACACCTTCTCACTTTATCCTGTGGGGTTTTGTTAAAGACAACGTTTAGGCACCACCACTCTCACAGAACCCGGAAGAGTTGAAGAACTGGATCCGTACTGCCTTAACATCAGTGACGAAGGACATGCTTGCCCGAGTATGGGAGAAATTTGAGTGGCGATGTGATATTGCTCGTGTCGATGATGGCGGTCATATTGAACATCTGTAATGTGAACTTGAGAGGTTCATAAATGTGTGTGTAAAGTTTCATATTCATATGTCTTAAAGTTTAATAAATATATGCATTCGAAATATGTAGGCTATATTCTTTTTGAAACACCCTATATATTATAAAAGTAAGTGCACAGTGTGCATGCTGCTACATCTTAGAAACGGGTCCCGGTTCGATCAAGGGAGTTATATGGTGCGGTAGCCTTCTATCCCTCATCCATGCAGAAGATTCCCGTTTTTACCTGAACGGCGTGCTTTTGGAGATACAAGGCCTCGGAAGTTTTGCCCTCTCTAGAAATTTCTAGAACATTTGAAAGTATTCGAGACCATTTCACAACATTCCAACATGTTCCACAATGATCAGGAATGTTCTGGAATGTTCAGGAATAGTCTGGAACAGTTTCTTATCCGTGACGAAGAAAGGAAACGAGAAATTATTGCAGTGAGTGAATAAAAACAAACAGTGAAGTGTGAGTGCTCAAAGCGATCAGTTACAGAATATAAATCGAAAATAAAGTGAGAAAAGTGTGTAAAGAGTACTTAGTGTATTTGCTAGTAAAAAGTTGATTTGATTTATATTTTAGAGAATGCCCAAATGTAAAAGAGGAGGAAATCTTGCCAGTTCTGAAGCAAAATAGAAAGAGCAGTGAAAAATCAAGACAAACAAAGAGCGCAAAGCACGTTCAAGTTCCAATGGACGACAACGAGCACGTTGAGAAGCAGAGAACCAAAGAACAACGCAATGAATTGATTGAAGAATCAAGAACTGTGACACAATCTCATAATAAAAGATAGCGAACTCTAGCCAGCCACGAAAATATCACCCTGTCAGAAGTGCGGACAAGAACAAGTAAACAGTAATCGGGAAAATGGACATCTGCCAATTTTGCAATGTGAAAAAATTCAGTAGAGAAATACCAGGATCTGTTGCATGAATGGAAAAATTCGATTACAACCACTGGAAGCATCTCTGCAGGAATTTTTTTTAAATTACATGACCAAGAAAACTCCAGAATCACTTTCTTCGAAAGATAAAAATGCACAACACCTGCTTCCAAATGACTTATTTCGGTGTCGCTTTGATCAACATTACTAAGAATGAAATTGATTTTTTTTTTTTCATCCAAGGATAAATCTATCACAACAAGGGATCATTACTATAACTACCCAACAAAGACCCTAAATTTCTATAAGTACACTCCTGGAAATGGAAAAAAGAACACATTGACACCAGTGTGTCAGACCCACCATACTTGCTCCGGACACTGCGAGAGGGCTGTACAAGCAATGATCACACGCACGGCACAGCAGACACACCAGGAACCGTGGTGTTGGCCGTCGAATGGCGCTAGCTGCGCAGCATTTGTGCACCGCCGCCGTCAGTGTCAGCCAGTTTGCCGTGGCATACGGAGCTCCATCGCAGTCTTTAACACTGGTAGCATGCCGCGACAGCGTGGACGTGAACCGTATGTGCAGTTGACGGACTTTGAGCGAGGGTGTATAGTGGGCATGCGGGAGGCCGGGTGGACGTACCACCAAATTGCTCAACACGTGGGGCGTGAGGTCTCCACAGTACATCGATGTTGTCGCCAGTGGTCGGCGGAAGGTGGATGTACACTGTACTAGTGCCGACATTGTGCATGCTCTGTTGCCTGTGTCTATGTGCCTGTGGTTCTGTCAGTGTGATCATGTGATGTATCTGACCCCAGGAATATGTCAATAAAGTTTCCCCTTCCTGGGACAATGAATTCACGGTGTTCTTATTTCAATTTCCAGGAGTGTATGTTTCATTAGAAGTGAAGAACCAGGAATTGATCAGCAATGCACAAATATCGGTGGATTGAGACAAGTAGTAGTCCAAGATGTACAGTGGATCTTACACAAATATAATCAACTGATTCACACATTCAAAACAGCACCAGACCAAATCATTTCTGATGACTACAAAGTTATAATTCAAGCCGAAAGACCACCTGAAGGAGACGAACATCAATTAAATGTACCCCAGATAGACGAAGTTGCCATCGTAAATGTGGACAATGAAAACACAAGCCGAGACATAATTGTACAACAAAGAGAAGGACTATGACACACTGCAGAGACACACCATTCATACAATGCCCTCCAATATCTGTTAATATTTCTACACAGAGAGGAAGGATATCATTTTAATTAAATCCAATAAATTGCCAGCGACCATTAAAAACTTGGTTTCAGATAAAGCACAGTGTAAACAGAGTTTGAAAGACTTTTTGATAGGCAACTCTTTCTACTCTATAGATGAGTATCTTAACAGAGACTGTTAAGCCAGCTTAAGTAACAATGTCTGTTACATTTCAGTTTTGACAGCACTTGGTCACAACAGTCAAGATTAGGTATTTTGTGTATGATAAATTTATTAATAGTGCATAACAATGTTTCATTCTGACAGCATGTTAATTCTGTAAATATTAGCCGTTCCAGTTTACCACATTGTATTCCTCTATTTTGACTATCTCCTGACAAATGATCAGGGTAGTAAGTATTATATTCAAATGTTTTGCTTTTATGTTATACTTTCTGTCATGTTCCACACCCATAAGAATCATCTCATTTTTTGGGTCTATGGAATGAAAACTGAATCAACGTAATCTAATCTAATCTAAACCTGTAACAGGTGTAGAAATAAACAAAAAAGTCACTTTCAAGGAGTTCTGTGCTTACTGCTTAACAATCAGGGACAATGAAACATACAATCACAATCTCAGCACTTGCAGTTTA
Source organism: Schistocerca americana (assembly GCF_021461395.2). NCBI lineage: Eukaryota > Metazoa > Arthropoda > Insecta > Orthoptera > Acrididae > Schistocerca > Schistocerca americana. Next base: position 176,396,418 of record NC_060128.1, on the reverse strand, counting down.
TTCCCACAATTTCTGGTAGGCATGTAAGCAAAAATAGAAGCAGAACAGATGCTTTATATAACAATGAATAAGAAGAAATTACGCAAGGAAAACTATCTCCACCTTCGAGACGCAATCATAAATGACTGAGACATTGACGACACTGGAGCAATGGTAATCTTGCCCTCATCATACATAGGAAATCCAAGACACATGCAGGGCTACATTCAAGATGCCACGACCTACATAAGAAAATATGCATGACCTGACATCTTCATAACATTCACATGCAACTCAGCCTGGCCAGAAATCAAAGAACAACTAAGATACGGTCAAGCCCCCATGCATTGACATGACATATTAGGCTGAGTTTTCCGACAAAAACAATTCAGATTTATTGGCGTCAACACAAATTATCACAGCTTTGGAATTGTTCGATGCTCGATGTACACAATCGAATGGCAAAAGCAAGTACTAACTCACTCACGTCATCTTATATTGATACACGACAGAATTGATCCCACAGATATCGACAAAATCACCCAATCCATATTTCCCAATCCACCATGCGAGCCTGGAAAATGTACAAAAAATACCCAAAACTATACTTGGCTGACACACAAACCGGAGTTGATGGCTATTCCAAATACACCCAGATACGGTGGCTTCAGAGCAAAAATACACATACAAGGCAGCAACAAACTGGAAATAAATAGACAATGGGTAGTACCATATAATACATCACTTTCCAAAATGTTCCAAGCACACACAAACGCAGAATACTGCAAATCAATGAAATCCATCATATACGTCTGCAAGCATGTGAACAAGGGCAATGACATGGCAGTATTTCAAATTGCCAAAAGACAGCGAACAACGAAACAGAAGTGATGAGATCCTCATGTTCCAAAAGGGACAGTAACGAAGCACGTGGCAGATATTCAGTTTTCCCACACACATATGCTAATCAACTGTGCAACATCTAGCGGTACATTTGGAGAATGGACAGAGGGTTACCTCACAAAAGACTCCACCATAAAAATTTCACATCAGAACAAAACATTAACATCTTTTTACCAACTGTACCAAACAGATCCATTCGTGAAAACATTACTCCATGTCGATGTCCCTATGTGCTATACGTGGAACACAACAAGAAAAATCTTTCAACGATGAAAACAAGGCATTCCAATACAAGATCATGCAGGAATCATGAAAACTGGCACACTAGGCTGAGTATACACCGTACATCCAAACAATGCCGAATGTTTCTGTCTCCACATGTTGCTGCGCAAAATATGGGGATCAACAAGTTTCACGGATCTCAAGACTGTTGACAGTTACCTATGCCAGATGCATAGAGAAGCATATCAATGCTTAGGATTCGTGGAAAATGACAACCACTGGTAATTAACACAACAGGAAGCCTCACTCACAGTCTTGGTTGAACAAATGAGAGGTTTATTCACCATAATTCAAACAATACGTAACCCATTGAATTCAAAACAGCCATGGGACTCCTCCAAAGAGTATGAGTGGACGCACCAAGCAGCCCTAATTAATCCATTGTCAGCAAAAATACGAGCTGAACAACACATTGCACTTGCACTGGCATCATCCAGCATTGCATGCACACTTATGGAAGGAGGATGAACTGCCCATTCTGTCTTACAAGTACCATTTAATATAGCCAAAGAACAATTCCCGGTATATAAAATCTCAAGAGCATCTGGATGGGGTGAACTTCTAAAGCTACCTAAAATTATCTTCTGGGACGAATGCCAAATTGCACATAAAAATCACTCAAAGCTACGGACAGAACATTACAAGACTTGCGAGGAAACTCTGAAGTGATAGGAGGAGCTCTACTCACAGTTTTAGGAGATTTTCAACAAACGCTTCCAGTTATGCCCAAGTCATCGCTGGTAGATGAGATCAATACATGCTTAAAAAAGTCACATCTCTGGCTACACATACAAATATTGCGACTAACAAAAAATATAAGAGTTGAACTATCAAAAGACAAAACAACAGCACATTTTGCTCAACAACTTTTACAAATATCCTATTGACCAGATGAGCGGCCTCACGAAACTCGACAATGATTTCTGCAACTTAGCCACTGCTGAAAATGAACTCATTGACCAAGCGATCCAAACATTGTTCACAACTGTACCAATCTGGACTGTCTACTTGAAGGGCAATTCTGGCAACTAAAAATAATATTGTCGATGATACCAACTTTAATAATCAAAATAAAATTCCCAGTGAAGAAGAATATACAAATCGATCAAACTTCCCCACAGAATTTCTAAACTCTTTGTGAGTATCAGGAACACCATTACTCTGTCTTTGACTTAAAACTGGATCTTCGGTCATATTACTTAGAAATCTCAGCTCACCAAAACTATGTAATGGAACAAGGATGATTGTCAAACAGCTATCAAATAACGTCATACAAGCCGAACTTATGACTGGTAAGTACAAAGGACACACATTATTTATCCCCAGATTACCACTGATCTCTACTTAACTGCCATTCCAATTTAGAAGACTGAAATTTCAAATCAAATTAGCCTACAGTTTTACAGTTACGAAAGTGCTATGTACCCGGAATAACAAAATGAAAAACGTAGTTTATAAACTAATACAGTAAATAGTTGGAATATGTTTTCAATAATTTTTTTACCTCTTGTACTTTAGAAAAATATTGTAACTATTTACAATACTTGGTAAACAAATTTTTTACCTTTTATACTTTAAAGTTCATCCTTTTATTCCAACTACCACACAATATCATATCAACTCCGAGAGTGAAGCCGGGTACCCGAACTAGTAGTGGATAAATCTAATTGCATGTATGAGATACAAGAAGTTAAGTTTCTTTCCTTTTTAAAAATAAAGTGATCAGTTAATCTTAAAGCATTATATACAAATAATTTTGGATGTCTGCCACCAGCCATCACAACCTCTCCCCTTCCTTGTTTGTGTTTGTGCTGACTCTCACAGTAGCTGACACAACACTATCAAACGTAAGCAAAGCCATGACTAGGGTACAGTTCACATTTCTATTAGTATGACTCTCATACAGCGTGTTTAGCAAAGCAGTCCCTGATTTTAAAATCCGATATCTCGACAAATAAGATTGATACAAGTGTTCCACAAAAGGTATGTTTATTGTGAAAGCTGTGAGAATGTTGTGCAGAAGTCTCCAAGTACTTTGACAATCTGCTAATAGATGGCACCGCACTCTGTGCAGCTCATACAATATCAGTGTGAATAATTAAACTTGTCCTTTGTAAGCAGTCTTTGCAATCAGATCACAATCTTCCCAAAATATCCACCATTTGCAGTATGGAGGTGCTGAAAAATAACAATGAAATTAGCCATCACATCCTGTAGTGTCTCAACAAAAATGGATTCAGATGCCACGCAGATTGACAACTCGTGCTCGTCCAGCATGGCGAGATGGTTCCAGTAGACAGTGTCTTTCAATGTGGTCCACAAAAAGTAGTTAGGAGAAGTCATATCCGGCAAATATGGAGGCCAATCCATTGCTGCAGCAGTAAATTTGGAATAATCCAACGTAATGATTTTTCCCAACGTATTCATCAAAAAAGGGAAACAGTTGTTCGGTGCGATGTAGTCTGGCCCTGTATTTCACGAACCACTCGGTGCCTGGTAGATCCTCCAGTGCTAGATGCGTGGCAAGAAATTGTTCCAAAACTGCAATGTAGTGTTCACAAGTGAAAATGGGCTAATAATGACTCTGCTGAATACTGCAGCCCAAACAGAAACTTTGGAAGAATATAGAGATTTCGCTTCACACAAATGGGGATTTTCGAAACCCCAAAATCAGAAGTTTTGTTTATTCATGACACCACTCAGGTGGATGTGCGCTTCTTCTGTGACCCAGATGCAGCCGACATCAAATCCTTCATTATTAATGATTGTGAGCCGACCGTGCTGCACGGAGATATCCTCCCTGGTCCCCAGCAACCGACCGAATCCCTGCTGGTCTGTGCGACTGCTGCTCCGTCGCAACTGCACTGCTGGTGCGTTTCTGACTCACTTCCAGACACACGATGGTAGAAATACTGGCTCGGACCCAACCATGCAGAGGAAACACGCCCACTGGCTAAACGACATCCCTGCAGCAGGAAAGGATTGACCCAAGTTCCACAAGATGGTAATTGAAGGGGGTCAGAAGTGCTCGGAGAATCAGTTACACGTCAGCCGCTGAGACGACCGACCTCTCAGAGCCAGTACGCCGACAACATTTAAAATAACTTGTCAAAGGAAATCATGCCAACTACACACACAAAACCTCACTTGCACGAAGGTGCGCGCGCGCGCGCGCGTACATGTATGGCCTGGTGGCTTTGGATTTTGAATGGGAACATCTGTAGGTACTGGTTTAGTATTTTCTGTGAGCTTGAATGCTTCAAACCAATCTCTGCTGTAATTCTTCAGACAGATTTCTTTGGATTTTGCTTAGTAATTCCAGAAATGTTGGCGACCTTTCCAGGAGTAACAACATTTTTCCTGGGGCCAACATTTCCCGATATATCGTCAGCCTCGCTGCCTATCCATTGAACTTTGGTGAAGAGCTTGAGAATGATTTTTGCATTGGGTACTTTTGGAATATTAAATCCTGTTTCAAAACTGTACATTGTTGTCATAGGAATGTGTTCTAACCTGTGGCATTCCAGCGTCATCAAAACATATTGCTCAATGGAATACATTATTTCAACCTCTTCCTTCGGCACGCAAAACTTCTTTCACGTTTCAACGGTGGAACTGGTCACTCTGAGCTGTGCACACTGTTTTGTAGGCACTACATATTGTGAACACAGCAGCATCTGTTAGCAGATTTTTGAACTATTTCCAAACTTTTGTACTTCTCTGTAAAATTCGTACAGCTTTCACTATAAACATAGCATCCATTCCATTTGTCTATCGATCTTAGTTTTTGAGATATTTAATTTTAAAATTAGGGACTCCTTTCCTGGACACCCTGTATCTAGTGCTCAAAGTGTTAACCTTGAGTTCTGATACATGCCGTAAAGAAATTCTGGGTGCACAATACTTCTTCATTTGCCTTTCGCACGTTAAGTTTATCACACAATGGAAAATCCAGGATAGAATGTAACAATATTATGAAAAAGGAAGTTGCTACTCGCCATATAGTGGAGATGCTGAGTCGCAGATAGACACAACAAAAAAGACTCTCACATTCGGCCATTAAGGCCTTCGTCAACAGTAGACACACACACACACACACACACACACACACACACACACACACACACACACACACTTTTATGAGTTGATTTTTCAATATAGTGCTGTGATTAGTCTCTTGAACTGTTTGTCCTTATACTTTATAACATATATTTACGAAATTATTATTAATTATATTTGTTACCTTTTACTTATCATTTACAGGCCATCCATCCATTTCAATAGTGATGTTATCTCGTTCTGTGGCTGATTGTCCTATGTTTATGGTGTGATGATGATGATGATGATGATGATGATGATGATGATGAGGTTCCACACTCCGAGGAGCGTAGGGGACGATGCGGGCGACCCGCAGCACTGATTAGGCAAGGTGCTAGCGGAGGTGGTTTGCCATTGCCTTCCTCCGACTGTAATGGGGATGAATGATGATGATGAAGATGACACAACAACACCGATTCATCTCGAGGCAGGGAAAATCCCTGATCCCACCAGGAATCGAACCCGGGACCCCACGCGTGGGAAGCGCAAGACCACAAGCTGCGGACACGTTTATGGTGCATTGTATGTAAAATTCAGTTAAGTGCAAAGACTACTTATGCATTAACTGACACAGGTAGAAGGACTGGTGGTGCACCCTATTAACAATAATTTGTACAATATTCATACAGTTCTGCAAGAACATCTAATCTTTTTAAAGTATTAAAGTGAGGTACTTGGAGGCAACAACTTAAATGTTAGGAGAAAGTCCAGTTACAATTGTGTAGTAACTTGCTGTGCATATCCAAGAAGTAAAAATGTATGTCACTATAGTCACATTACAAGACTATTTAGTGCAAGTGTAAACGTCAGTGTTGTGTGTCTTGAAATGAGCACACTCAAAGGGAGTAATTGTGGATGTCTTCTGCTTAAAATTCTTCTGATTAATTTAAGTGTACTCTCAACAGCATGGTGTTCATCTGAAGAATACTCAAAAAGTAGGACAAAAATATATTTATCTTTATTGTATTTTGTTCCTTTAATATGCATAGGTTATAGAAGGTTCACTCCACCCATTATGTTGACTCGGCGATTGTTGTAACGTTTTGAAATGTCTTGCTGGATCTGCAACAGAAGAACAGTCTTTGTGAGACTTTGTTGATTTTGTAAAGGCAAAAGGAAAAATAGCAGTTACCACAATAACGTAATACAGAATTAGAATTGATATTTCTCCTCAAAAAATCAGCATAACACTTCCATAACGTATGTTCAAAACTAAACTACTAGCTTAGTCATTATCCCATTTCTATAGTTTATTATTAGGTCCTTCTTCAATAATATATGATGCAGACTTAATATTCCTTAACGCAATGTGTGGAGGAAATCATTTCTACAGTTTGTACTTTGCATTCTTTATGTTTTTTGTTTGCGTTAGAAACTACGGTCTTATCCAAAAGACCTGAGTGGACCCAATCTTTCATATGTTGGCTGAATGTGTTAACCCTGAAACTGCTCTGGACATGTTAACATGTGTGCCTTTGTACCTGTCCCTGTGTGCTCTGAACGTGTTTACACCCACCACCAGTCCTACCTGGTACTCTGAAAGTGTCTACACGTAGACTCATTCAGAGTACCAGGTAGAAGTACTGGTGGTGCGTGTAAACACGTTCAGAGCACACAGGGACAGGTACAATGGCGTGCGCGTTAACACATCCAGAGCAGTTAAAAGGTTAAAAAAGTGTCTGCACTCAGCTCTTGAAGATGGTAATCATAGACTGAAATTTATTACCTGTTGCACACGGTGGTAAGAAACAGACTGAAAAGCTTGTAAGGATGTTGCAGGACGGGTTGTGCTGAAAAGTAATTGTTTATAAAAAAATTCAATACTTGTGCCGTTTTGAAGGTAATTAGTATTGAAGCTAGCCAATGAATCCATTGCGCACAAATTGAAAAACTACACTTAGAAAATGCCAATTACAGTGACAAAACAAAAATGGTGGAAAATCAAAAAGTATTAATCTGTTCATGAAAAATGACTTTCGCATTCTACTAATCTGATCTGGCTGCTTGTTAGTGCCTTATAACACTAAATCTTGTGATTACATTCCATAGTCTCATGTACAAATACTGCCCACTGAAACATAAAGAATTTAAAATCCTGCAACTTAGTCGCACTGAAATACGCAGTCAACCAGGAAACCATTTATGTCTTTGTATCAATTATGGACCACAACCTTATACAGGTTGGTCAGAAACAGTCTGAAGAGCGTGTATGGGTGTGCAAAGTAGCTTGTGCTGAAAAATAACTGTTAAGGAAAAAAATTCAATATGTTGTACAGTTTCCGAATTAATTAGCATCAAAATTAGCCAATTAGGCCTTTGCGTATACAAATTCAAGCAGCATGCCAGAAACAATGTCACCAAACATGATTGTTTGGGTTCCTAAAACAGAACAAGAGAGCGATACAAAATTTGAACACGGGATGGTAGTAAGGATCAAACCCAAGCCAGAGGCTGAGCAGTCTCATGCACTATCATCTGCACTATATATATCATCATTTAACATTTTTACCATACCAAAAATCTTGGAAAGCTCCCGACTGATTTACTTCAAATTTATACGCAATATTCTAATACATATTCAGTCAGACATAGGCTATATACAGGGTCTCACACAAGAAAGTTGATGTGTCAAAATAAAATAGAGGTTGAAGTCTATCGACAGAATCTTTATTCATTACTGAAACAAACAGTTTTCGAATTTATTTCTTAAAAATTATTTCATTAAAATGCAATCCAGTATGCCTGTGCCACTCATTTAAACATTAAACACAATTTTGCATAACAGCTTGGCATGTAGACACCGGGATGGCTGCCACTTCGCTACACGTATCTCCTTTCAATTGTTCTAGAGAATTTCGGTTACTGATATATACTTTAGATTTGACATACACCCATAAGAAAATATCCATGGGGCTGAAATCTGTGCTGCATGGGGGCTAATTTATGTCCCCCCCTCTTGGAGATCGATTTGCCGGGGAAAATATCACAAACTCGCTGTATAGCTGCATTGGATGTTTGTACTGTGGCTCTGTCTTGCTGAAACCATGTTCTTTGGTTATAACTAGAAAAGTTTTGTAACTCAGACACCAAAAAGGCATTTAACATCATCACATAGCATTCCAAATTCACTGTAACTGAACGACCACTTTCATCCTCTAAAAATTGTGGGCCAATTATTTCTCAAGTGAACATCGCAGCCCATACAGTAACTTTTGGGAATTAAGGGGTTCATTGCACTCCAGTAGTGGTAATTTTGCTAACTGACATTACTTTTCAGGTCAAAATGAGCCTTGTCAGAAAACAAGATGCAGTTAAATGAATGGTAATCACTCAGTCACATCATTAATGAACTGAAGCCTATATCTGGCATCCTGGGGCTTTATTTCTTGCACCAGTTGGATTTTTAAGGGTGCAGTTTAAGGTCCTTTTGCAGAATTTGGTGCAGTGATGATTATGTAAATTTAAAGAACTTGCACGCTCATGAATGGAGAGGTTAGGATCATTACGAGCAGACTGATTTACACTCACCACGGATTTGCCTACTCTTGATGACCCTCATCGCCTGCATTTCACTTTGGCCAGTACTGAACTGGTCTACTCAAACATTTTGATCCCTTTCCAGCTAAGGGGCATATTTCATGCAGAGCATCATTTAAATTATGCTGTCCAGTTACCGGATTATCGATGCAACTCACCACAATTGTGGGAACTCAAAATGCTAAAGCTGCAATAGTGCTGATTAACCCTAATTTGACTGTGACAAGGATATCTCAGTTCTGTACAGAACACATTGTTACAGTAGAGATTGTACACGGGCGTGATATATGGATAATTTCATCTATATATGCCCAATATTCATATGAAATTGATCCCTTTATCGAAAAAATGCGAGATATTTCACGGTTTACACAAGGGAAAAGATTGCTTATATTAGCAGACATAAATGCACGGTCAACCATTTGGCATGCTGATAGGACAGATGTTAGAGGACACATGATCGAGGATGTAATAAACGAATGTAATTTATTCCCATTAAACAGAGCGGGACAACCACCAACCTTTCGTGGTCATGCCGGTGGCCAAAGTAATATTGATATTTCCTTGGCAAATGATATTTCCTTACCACATACAAATATGTGGGAAGTCATGGATGGGGCCACACATAGTGATCACAATGTTATTATTATCCACATAGACAATTATAGAAACACTCAAAATACTCAGACACAACAACAGTATCTAGCTTTTGGTAGGGCAGACTGGAACAAATTAAGAAATGTAATAGAAGAATCAGTATTGTACACTATCCAAGGTAGTATAGACTTTAAAACACATGTTTTGACAGATGTCCTGCAAAAGGCACAAAAGAGTGCCATCCCACTGGCCAGTGCTAAGCGGAGGCATCAACGATCTTGGACAGCTGAACTGACTCGACTACGGAAAGACTCGCGGAATAAGAGAAAGTACTATCAGAGGGCAACATCAGCCCAAGAACGACAGCTTAGACTGGATCAGTACCGGAATGCAAAACTAAAGTATAAAACTGAACTTTGTAAAACCAGACAAAAGTATTGGACTGACTTTGTTAAAACGAATTTACAGAAAGATATATGAGGACAACCATTTAAACTCATGACTGATCGCATTAAAACCTCGATGGTGATGTCAACATTAAAACAAACAGACGGAACCATGACAAGTAGCTGGAGATGCTCACCAGAATATCTCCTAAACAAGCTTCTACCAGATGACTCATAAGTAGAGGACGAGCGACATCATCGTGACTTACGTGACGGAATGGAATCTGCATATGTAAATCAGGATGTCACACTCCCTTTCTCGCAGGAAGAGGTAGCCCTAGCAATAGATAAACTCAAAAATAGAAAGGCGCCAGGCCCCGATGGAATATACACAGAAACATTGAAGAATGCCAGTATATTGATCACCCCGTATTTAACTGACCTTTTTAATGAAGCCCTTCTACAAGGAAGAATCCCTACACTCTGGAAAATGGCTAATGCAGTCATCATTAAAAAGTCTGAAGATAGGGATCCACCTGACCCGACATCCTATAGACCTACCTGTCTCCTGAACACACTTGCAAAGGTGCAGGAGAGGCTCCTGTGTGATAGACTACAGGCACATAGGCGCCTTTTTGGTCTAACTCCCCACCAATTTGGATTTAGAGAACAAAAATCGATAGATGACGCCATAAACCGCGCCCTACAAATTGTGGGGAATACGACGGAGAAATATGCGGTCGCTATACTCATTGATATCGCTGGAGCTTTTGATAATCTCTGGTGGCCGTCACTATTTGCTAGACTACGGGAAATTCGACTACCTATTGCCCTGTATTCTAGTTTTATGGACTACTGTAGGGGAAGAATTGTAGAATGGAAAGGAGGAACACAGAAGGTGGTTAAGAGAGTAACCAAGGGATGTCCACAGGGATCAATCTGTGGTCCCATTTTTTTGGGATATAGCGATTGAGCCCCTATTGGACATCTTGGATAGGGACACACTTGTAGAAGGTGTTGTCGCTTATGCAGATGATCTTTTGGTTGTTGTTTCTGCACCATCTAGACTGCAATTGGAAAATAAATGTACTTTAACACTACAGATGTTCAATCACTGGTGTAATCAGAACAAATTGAAAATAGCAGGAAATAAAAACAGTTTACTTATTGCTCAAGGGAATACTCCAGCGAAATCCTAGTATAAAATTCAATAACATTAATATACAAAGGAAACAGGTAGCTAGATATTTAGGACTCCATCTAGATGAACGGCTCTCCTTCAAAGAACACATACAGCGCACTGTTGACAAAGCTGCTAAAATTATGCATAAACTTGCGAGACTAAACTCAGTGCAGTTCAGATTACCATTAACGATGATGCGGATGTATCATACGGCCTTATTTGAGTCTATCGCATGTTTTGCAGCAAGTGCCTGGGCACATCGTCTATGTTTAGTAACTTATAAAACAATAGTCAGGAGAGCACAAAGAAGTGTATTACTTAGGATGTCGGGAGCGTTTAGCACAACACCTGTTGAGGCCCTGTATGTGGTCCTAGGAACATGCCCAATAGACCTCACTATTCGCTGTAGAGCTGCCTCATATTGGTTGAAAAATGGTGACTTCGAAACGGTTTTCCAAATAACAGGAGAAAACATACAAACCAAGCAACAGCTACACAAATGGAAGTTAGACACGTGGCAAAGAGAATGGGAGACATCAGACAAAGGGCGGCGTGTGTTTTCCTTTTTTCCAAATGTATTTGAGAGGTTAAAACTAAAACATGTGGAGCCAAGTCGTGGCATGGTTCACTACTTGACTAGGCACAGACCATATCCAACACATCTACACCGTATGGCAGTAAGGCAAACAGAGATTTGCACATGTGGCATTCTTGGAACGCCTGAACATGTTGTGCTAAGGTGTAATTTACTCGACCATGAACGACCTGCAATAAGAGATGATGAGGTAAGTGCGGTCCTTGGGGACCCAGATAAATGGAACATCTTAAATAGTCTGGCTGACTCAGTGTCAACGACACTGTTTGACATTTACAAAAATCAACATCCTACTGCCAGAACAAGAATACAGACAGAGACAGAACCTCAACACATTACTTGGGAAGATACAAGCTCTGACAGTGACACAGACAATAGAACAGACATGGATTAATTCTGACGGAAGGTGTAGATCAATACTATATGGATGTAGATATTGAAGGTTCCCAGCTTTGTCTTATAGAGCATGAGAGATCTTATTGGACACTCATGCAGATTCCCCTTCCTGGCTCACAACCTTGTCACTTGTCTTGCTACATATTCTGGACTTACTTGTATTAATTTAAGTAATTTTACATTTATCATAATTTAAATTTCCATGCAACTTATCTTTGATTTGTCTATATAGTCTTCTAGCTCTTATGACATATTAATATTGTTCTTCTGTCTTTGTAATCTAATTTTATTGTCACATAGAGGAATCTAGTTATGGTCAGTCTACAGGCACATACATAGCCTTCACATTCAGGAATTGCATGTGAAAGAAATCAGAAATTTGTTTTCTTAACCTTAAGTAAAATCATATTCCTTTTATTAATTATATTAACTTTGATATTCACTTATTTCTAAAAATTGATAACTTGTATGTTATCTCATACTTTAATGTAATTTTTCCTGTATCTAAGATAGTGTATGCAAGTTATTTTAATATTCATTATGCTACCATGTTTCATGTAAAATTCCAATATCACCAATAATCTTACATAGATAAATCTAGTCCACTTCAAATTTTGGGCATATGCGTAAATTGTATTCTAAAATTGTAGCAGCGAGAACCCGGTTCTCTGTTGACACCCTATAGTTTAGAATTTCTTTTTTCCTTTGTTTTCTTTTGTGTATATTTCTTTTTATATCTCATTTGTTACATTTTATATTTAAATAATTATATTATTTTTTATTAATTAGTTTGTAAATAAACGTCACTTACTGTAATAATTAGTGTACGAACACACAGAGCAACAGCCAGGGCAGAAACATTAAAAAAGGTCCGCCTCCACGTGGCAGGGACGGTAACGAAATGGGGACTTGTCAAGCTGACATAACTTGCAAGCAGCCATTTCGGCTAAGAGACCAAATACTGCCTGGCTTGTTACTTGTTTTAAGTAGCACACGGCCCACCTTAGTAACCCAGGTGGTGGGCTACTCTGTAGTGTTTAAATGAAAAAAATAAATAAATAAATAAAATAAAATAAATAAATGTCCATGATCACTGCAAAATTTCCTCTGTTTACAGTTGTCGAATCACCATTTTTATAAAATTCTCAAACACACAATGCACGGTCTGCTCCCAAGAAGCACTCTATACCGATTGAATTCCTAAAGGCCAAGCAGGTTATGAACGTACTTCCCACTCTCGTCTGATTTATTGTGCATGTGCAGAGAGCTTTTAAAATATAAAATTTCTTTTAAGACGTCCTGCATCTCTTTAAACACCAGTGTATAGGTTTTCTGTTAAAACCATCTCTGAGGAAAAAAATACTGTTCCATGCTGTTTTGTAAAAATGTGCAGTTTGTTTATTTATCAAGTCAATTTTAACTACAATAGCACGGCATTTAAACCATTAGACAAATTGCTTTTCCCAAATACTGAGTGGTCAGAAACAGTCTGAAAAGCTTGTAAGGGTAATGCAGGGAGACTGTGCTGAGAAATAATTGCTAAAAAAAAGATTGGTTATGTTGTGCCATTTCCGAGTTATTTAGCACTGAAGTTAAGCAATTAAGCAGTCGAGCACAAAAAATCTAGCAGCTGGCCAGAGACAGTATCACCAATCTTATTCTTTGTTTGGTCTCCTCAAACTGAATAGACATAGCTTTTGCTCACCTACCTTAAGTTTATCACTTCTGAAAAAGGCACATTTAACTGGTAATGAGCATTTGACCAAATGGTAACTCGTGAACCTGCAGATGGCAGTGCATTACCACATTTAAGCACACATGATTGCTTGAATTTGTACAAGCAATGACGTGACTGGTTAACTCCAATGTTAAGAACTTGGGAACGGTACAACACATTGAATTTTTTTCATATTTCTCAGCAGAAACTTCCCTGCAGCAGCCTTAAAAGCTTATCAGACTGTTTGTGACTGCCCCATATTTTCTTTCTCCTTATATATAGTTTTAAACAAAAATTGTGTACACAATTAAGTGATGTTTTGTTTCCTTCCTTGCAGTCAGTTTTAACAGGAAACATGAAAGTTGTGTTTAGGATTTGATTAGAATACTACTACAAAATATTAATCATTCAAAACTTTATAACCCTATCCATTTGCAGATTAAAACTATGTGAAATGCTGTCATAGAAGCTACTATCCTCCATCCAACAGCAGGAGAAGTCTCTCTCATACTCTATATACCAATGATCCCAACCTATTTACTAATTCATTTTAAGTGACACCAATTTCCAATCAAGAAACTGTTGGCAATAACAATAAACAAGGCTCAAGGTAAGAGAGAGAAGGAAGAGGATAGACTGTGGGGTGAAGAAAATGGACATAGAGAGGGGGACGGCAGAGATAGAGAGAGATAAGGAGTTGGAGTTGCAGGATAGAGAGAGGGAGGGGGGGGAGGGGAAGGAGGAGGAGGAACAGATATACAAATAGAGGGGGAAGGAGGAGATGGGCAGAGAGAAGAGGGAGACTATGATGTATATCCAATTTCACACATATTTAGCAATTACCAGTTTGCTTCTCCATAATAAAGTAATGTCTGAAAATAGCTGCAGAAATATTAAATCAAGTATTAATAAGATTTCAAAGTAGTGCAAAGATTGGCAACTTGCTTTGAAATCCAGAAATATAAAACTGTGCACTTCACAGAAAAAATAGTATTCTGTAACTACAACATCAGTGTTCACAAATACAATTGGTCAACTCATAAAATTACCCACATGTGACACTTTGTAGGGATATGAAATGAAACAATCACATACACTCAGTTTTAGGTAAGGCATGTGGCAGACCTTGGCTCGTTAGCAGAATACTGTGGAAATGCAATCAGTGTATGACACAGACCGCTTACAAATCACTTGTGTGTCCCACCTTACAATACTGCTCAAGTGTTTTGGATCCATACCAAATAGGAGTAACAAGGATCATTGATTGTACACACAGAAAGACAGCATATATATGGTCACAGGTTTGTCTGCAAATGTTGAAAAAACTGGACTGGCTCCCAATGATAGCTGCAAATTATCCTGAGACAGTCTAAGAATAAAATTTTAAGAATGAGTATTAAGTGAAGAGCCTATAAATATCCCTCCATCCCCTATGTATTACTCCTATAGGAACTATTAAAACAAAATTAGATTAATTATGGCACACACACACACACACACACACACACACACACACACACACACAGAGGCAACTGAGGAATTAATCTTCCTGTGTTCCATATGCAAATGGAGTGAGAAGAAATCCTAGCATGTGGTTTCATGCTAGGTGTGCAATGCATCTTGGCAATGGTTTGCAAAGTATGTACTATATTTATCAAACTATAAGAGTGCCATGAATATACAACAATCCACCTCCTTTTTTTAAGAGGCTTCTTGAGAAAATTTTATTTTTAATATATTCTAACTAATCAAAAGTACAAACTTTTATTGATGTAAAACATCTGCCTAAAAAATAAACATTATACTTGTCCTAAACTTATGATATTTACCGATCTTATACATTTTGATAATAAAAAGAGAAATAAAATAAAAAAATAGAAATAAAATAAACAAAGAGAAATGGTTTATGTTAACTTTTATCTTCACATCCTCTTCTGATTACCATAGAAGCCAGTCATCTGTGGTATCACTATTTTTAACCCCGTGGTGAACATGGTTAATAATAATCATCACCACCACCAGTATCATCATTATCTCGAATGATAGTTTCACCTAACCATAAAAGAGGCAATGTATTTCTATACACCAGCAGCAATGAAATTTATAATCTTGGGTATCACAAATATTTGGCCCTTTTGAATAGGATGCAATTTCTGAGGTTGTCATTATGTTGGAACCTCAGAAGACAGCTGGTTTTTGAGAGTACATAATGAAATTCGCACCTATGTTGGCATTTGAATAACACATTATACCTTTTTCTCCTGTTTCCAAACACGTTGTCTGCCCACTGCTCTCTCCCACTGGTTGCACAGAACCAGCAGCTGACACATCCCATTTCATTTCCATCACATTTCACAGTGAGTGTTGAAAACATTGCTGCTTGAAACACATAAGTACACCACTGGCCACTATCGAGACTTTTACCTTCTCCTGCAGAAATATAAATTATTGTTGACTACTTTTCAAATTTTAATGTCAATTTAATTTCAGCAACAAATGGATTCAAGCAAACTGCAGTTTAAATGTGGTAAACGTCCATAAAAAGCCAAGGAATATAGTATTTATTCCCATGTTATACGGTTGGCAGCACGACGAAATTTGCTGCTTGCGAAACTTCCAAATTCTTCAAAATAAATTTGAATGCAACCTCAGCTGGCAGAGTTTCATCTGTACATGTAAGATGACAACTATCTACCTTACTAAGCAACAAAATGGAGCCCAGAACAATTTTGTAGGTTGCCTATCTAACAACTTCCTTGGGGGGAAAAAATTCAATTCAATATCTCATGTAAAAATTGACTGAATCTAAAAATTTAAAATGCTATCATAATCTGCTTATTAAGAGACATTATATTATATTAAAAGTTTAACACAGTAAGACTAGTGTTACAGTTAAAACCATGTTTCTGTCTTGAGGCAACACAGCTGTCTGCCCACAAACACTTTATGCATCCAGTATTTCAAAATGAGAACGCTTAGTGGGTTCCAACAAACTTCATATGCAATTTCAAACCTTATGAAACTTTTTCTTGCTTCCATCCCCCTCCTAAAGCCCCCCCCCTTTCCCCCCCCCCCCCCCACACACACCAAAAAATGGGGTGATAAAAAAAAAAGTGTATCACTTACTAGATTTTCACTGTTCATGAAGTTAACTTCAACATCATGCATGACGTTTTAATTTATTACATTTTTAGTACTTCCTCTATCCACAACACGATTTGCAAACAGCATCGACATATGCTACTGAATGTACCTTGCACAATTATATCGTTGTGTGATTCATAGTTCAGGAGTTACGGTGTCATAAACTTGAGATGTATAAATAACTTTTCTTTGCATAAAATGGAGTGTAAATAATGCACACGAATTCATCCAGTGTTTCATAACAACAGCACATAGCAACTTCCAAAAAACTTTAGGCATAATTTCAACCCTTTCTACACTTTCTCACTTAAATGCTTAACATCCAATATTTAACACATGAACTCATATTACAGTGGTCATACATCTGAAACTTGGAAGTCTGATTCTTCACAGCATCAGGGTGTTAGCAATTTAAGCCAATACACTACATAAAGACACTGACCTCAGCAGCAACAGTTTAATCTGCAAATGTAGACCACCCTGCATTTCTCGAATGACAAGATTGGGAAAAAACATTGTATTATAACCAGGTTAATATGGTATGTAGATATATAACTGGAAGACTCAGCTGGATTGGGCGGGAGGGGGGCAATGTATATCCTGCAAGAGCTGCGCACAAAATCCAGGACTGTCTGCTATTAGTGATTGTTAAATATATCATACTTTGCAGAAACATGAATAATAATGAATCTTTTGTGAAATTGTTACTTTCTTTCCTTAAAAATACAAGAAATCTGCAGACATGTACAGGTGTGTCACTATAGCTAGTACACAGTGCTTGGTACCACCAGGAGTAAGACAACAGTATCACAAAAAGTTATTGAAATGTGTAAACTCATCAACCTAAGTGCAAGTTACATCTTGCTTACATAGGTCTGATGGAACCCATAGTATCATCGTCCTCATCATCATCATCATCATCATCACCACCAGCACCACCACCATTGTCTATACCATTATCATTATCTTTTAGGTTTAGCCGTGTGGACCTGAAGATAAGAAATCTCACACACCTCAGTGAGCTGTTCGTTGACACTTGGGCTTCCAACAGCTGTGAGCCAACTTGCCTTAGGAGGGGATACAACAGAGTTACGACACCCTTCCCAAGCATATCAGCGCTTGCATCCAGGTCAGAGGGGTGCAACCTCACACTGATAAATGGGCTCATAAGCCAAGTTCTTTGTAAATGAATGAGTGAAGCAGATAACAACCACCTTAAACATGCTAAACAAAGGGTTGAGCACTTCCTGTTGCCTTAATGTATTAGCACTAGTATTTGTCTCAATCTGACATAACTCCAGAATGAATGAGGCTACAGGGGTTGCACAAAAATATGTAAACAGCATGAGAAATGTATGCCTGAACATGAGTGCAGATAATAGCCAAACAGACAACACGTCTGAAATGTCCTCAATATGCTGTAAGTGCCAGTCATAGTCAGGACAGAGTTCTGTATAACTTTGAGTGTTTCAAACATGGGCACATTGTTGGTGTTCTTAAGGTGGGTACTTCAGTAACTGAGGTAGCTGAAGTGCTCGGTATTTCGAGAGACACCGTATCAAAGATTTATACCGGGAATAGGAAAAGCAGAAAAACACTATCGGGTAAGTCACAGCAAGGACGAAAATGTGTGTCAAGTGAATATCACAGACGGTCAACTGAAACGACTCTGACACAAAATTAGAGTACGACTCCTGCAAATATCACTGCAGAATTTAATGTCACACTTGTGAGCCCTGTCAGCACCGAAACAACATCGAGGGAGGTCCACGAGGACAGACTCGCAGGGCTAGCCAGAATTCCAAAAGCACTCATCAGTGATCCAAATGCCTGTAACAGGAAAGTGGTATCAAAGGCATAAAACCTGGACTATGAAGCAATAGATGAATGTCATTCCATCAGATGAGTCTTATTTCACACTGTTTCCAACTTCTGGTTGAATTTACGTTCCGGGACTAAAACGTGACAGGGGTTCGGTGACGATTTGGGCACCCACATCGTGGTATTCCACCAACCCCACAGTTACCCTGCAAGGTCACATTACTGCCATGGATTATGCAATCATTTTGGCTGATCAGGTGTGTCTCGTGGTAAAACGTTTGTTAAAATCATACAGGACCTGTATCTATCCATTATCAGGTGACGGTAAGGTGTTTTGAATGCCAATGGATATTCAACACTGTATTAGTCACGGTAATGTGTCATGTTTTTGATGTTTCCGTATTTTTGTCCAGCCCGTGTATGCTCAAATGAAAGAGACCAATGTTTTACGCATATAACTTTCTACCTCTTCGATATATCACACGATGCCTATTCCAATGGAAAATTACATGTTGCACCCCTGAATGCAACTTCAAATCTTGGAGGAAACTTGAAGGTTTTGTAAATTCATCAACTAAGTTCTACGTAATTTCGTAACGGCTAAAAGCAATTAGCATTGCTCACTGAGCAGCCCACCTCCTTCTGCAGTTCCTTCGTCTTCTCGATGATGAGCTTCAGCTTGGGCTGCAACGCCCGGGCCTCCTCGGCAGCCTCCGCCTTCTTCTGCCTGGCCGCCGCCTGCTGCGCCACCATCTTCTCTGCCAGCCTCAGCTTGTGCTGCAGCTGCTCTACTAGTCGGTCCACATACCTGTGCACATGCAGATGCACAATTGGCTAAATGAAAATGCAATGCAATGTTTAGAGCGAGCTATAGCACGTTAATACATTATCAGTGGCCACACATGAGTAATAATTAGGAGAGCCCCTTTCGAAAGTACACCTGCTTTTTAACCTTATTTTTTAAAGTTATTCAGTCCTCCTATCTAAAAACACAACATGACACATTAGTACCTGTATGAGTGCTTTATATTGCAGAGGTGCCTGATCTTCGGATCATTAGCAGTGCTTAGCACTTCAGCGACCTGGCCCAGCATCTTCTCGACTGTTTCCGACGACTGCAGCTGGACAGACATCGGCACATTCTGGAGCTGTGTCAGCTGCACACCACGCACGGAGTCATCTCGCATCTCAAACAGCCGAATCTTCAGGAAGGCCTGGAGCTGTACAAACAGTTGGGAAACTGCATTCAGTTTCAATATAAAGAACAAAACGGAGCAAAATTGACTTAACAGCTTAATGGTAAGCAGAACGAAATAAATTAAAAACTAAGTCAAACACTGACAGGGAAAAAAATCACAACACCAAAAAATAATGCACAGTAACGAAACGATTACAGGTTAGTGTAAGCACGAGATAAGCCACTGTAAATGTGAAATGCCGGTACATTAATAACTGGTGTAACTGTCAGAATGTTGAATGCAAGCATACAAATGAGCATGCATTGTGCTGTAGAGGAGCTGGATGTCAGCTTGTGGGATGGAGTTCCATGCCTGTTGCACTCGGTTGATTAAAATAGGGACAGTTAATGCTGTCTGATGATGACAGTGGAGTTGTCGTCCAACGGTGTCCTATATGTGCTCGATTGAAGACAGATCTGGTGATCAAGCAGGCCAAGGCAACATGTCGACTTTCTGTAGAGCATGCTGGGTTATAACAGTAGTGCACAGGTGGGTATCAGTGGTGGTGCACGAGTATACGTTCTGGGTGTTCACAAATTTTTAGGTTCAGAAAAATTTAAGAGTGTGAAATTAATAGCATCTCCTACATAACAGTTACGCTTATCAACAAGTTTATACAACTACAGTACTGCCAATAATAATAATAATAATAATAATAACCCGTGTGAGGTTGACAGATCCTCCATCGGGCGCCTCCCCAGGTGGCGGATAGGGGAAAGCCTCCCAGATATGGGTGGCACCGAGGAAATCAAATACTCGGGGCGGACCAAAACTATCACATCCTCGAGGATAAGTACCCGGAGTAAAAACCGGCGAAACGAAGATAACTAACACAAAAGCCCAGACACGTCTGTGTGGTAACCACCGGTACTCTGGCCAGCGTCTGTCACCAATGGTGCGGCTGATACGAGCTCCAGGAACTGAAAATCCCTGGTTCTACCAAACTGGCGCAAGCCAGACGAATTACAAGCATAATGGCAAGTACACCTAAAAACAACATTACCCCAGGTGGACGATCCACCCGTCGCAAGACGGCAACCAGGCACTCGGATTCTGGGGGAGCTGGAGATGTACTAAAGGGCGAGTCGGAGCGCTCTGGCAAACTACCCAAGAAAACACACACATACTTTGGCACCTTCAACATACAGACACTAATACAAACGGGAAAATTACACAATCTAACAACGCAACTCACCAGTCAAAAGATCTCGATCCTAGCGCTACAAGAAACAAGATACACGGATTCAGACACAATAGACTACGGAAACTACAGATTCTTCAAGAGTGGAACCAACAGGAAAATCGGCAAAGGAGGAGCACTCCTCCTCATGGCCTTCGCAGTAAACAAAAACATCCTAGACTCAGTAAAAAAAGTCAACGCGATCAACAACAGGCTCATGACCATGCGAATCAAACACGCCAACAAGAACTACACCCTCATCAACGTACATGCCCCCACGAACGCAGACAACAAGGACAAACCAGAAGAAACAGAAAAATTCTGGGACAAACTCGAAACCACCCTGGCAAAAATACCCCAAGACAACGCGAAAATTCTACTAGGCGATTTCAACGCACAAATCGGCAGAGAAAAACGCTACAGAAAAACAGTAGGAAATTTCCCTGCACACAAATTCACCAACAAAAACGGCACCAGACTGATCGAACTCTGCCAGCAAAACAACCTCAAAATCATGTCAACCTCCCTGATGAAAAAGCCCAAGAAACAAAAGACGTGGCGATCACCAGTCCACTCACTAGGCGAATTCCAGATAGATCACGTGGCAATCTCCTATGAATACCAGAAAGAAATCCACGACGTCCAAGTGAGAAAAGGCGCCAACATAGATTCGGACCACTACCTAACAAGAATCAAAATCAAACTCACACCAAGAAGACAACACAAAAAGAAATTGACCTCACCGAAATTTGATACAAGAAAGATCAGAGAATCGAACATCACAGAACACTGGGAAAAACAAGAGGCAAAAGATTGGACCAGCTTTAAACAAAAAATTGTGAACACAGCCAAAGAACTGATCCCGCTGACTAGAAAACCCAGGCACCCTTGGTGGAACACTACCTGCGAAATCGCCCTACAAAATCGAAGAACAGCTTTCACAAACTACAACAGCAACAAAACACAAGAAACACAGGACAACTTCTACGAAATTCGAAGACAAACATCGAAAACAATAAGACAAGAGAAACGCAAATACATAAACGATCAGCTAAACTCCATCGAAGAAGACTTCAGAAATTTCAACACACGGGATTTCTACAGGACGTTCGCCAACCAAGTCAAAGGATACTCACCACAGAACCTCTGCTTCAGAAAAGAAGACGGAAAACTGGCACTTACCAACAAAGAAAACTGTGAAGAGCTCGCGAAGTACTTTTCAAAATTACTAAATTGCCCAGAACCTAACTCAACCTTCGAACCCCGAGAACCGGCCAACGCACCGGAAGACTCACCATCACCAACAAAAGAAGAAATCCTCCACTGCATAAAGAAACTGAAAAACAACAAGGCAGCCGGTGAAGACGGAATAACGGCAGAACTGCTGAAGAACCTAGGACCAAACTCGCTAAACGAAATCACACAAATCATACAGAACACCTGGACAACCGAAATCATACCTGACGACTGGAAGACCGCACTCATTCACCCGCTACACAAGAAAGGTGACAGGACAGACACAAACAATTATAGAGGAATTTCCGTGCTACCGGTCATCTACAAAATTCTATCAACCTGCCTTCTCACCAGAACGCAAGGACAACTGGAACCCGCCATCTCGGAATACCAAGCGGGTTTCAGACCCAACAGAGCCTGCCCTGAACAAATCTTCAACCTGAAATCAATCATAAAATCCCACATGACAAGCCCCAAAAAAATCATCTGCACTTTCGTCGACTTCAAAAAGGCTTGCGACTCGATCGACAGGAAGTCCCTCATCCAAATCCTCAGAGAAAAAGGCCTAGACCAAAAGACTCGAAGACTAATCGAACAGACACTAACCAATACAAAATCCAAAGTCAAGTTCATGGGCAAAATCTCGGACCCCTTTGAAATCCACACTGGCCTAAGACAAGGAGATGGACTATCCCCGCTATTGTTCAACATCGTCCTGGACAAAGTAATGAGCGAATGGGAAGCTGAAGTCAGGAGACAAAACACCTGGAGACCAGTCACATTAGGAAGGAAAAGACTGGAAATCCCTTACCTAGCATTCGCAGACGACCTAGCGATACTGACCTATGACCCAACATCAGCAAAAACACAGATCGAAATCCTGAAAGAATGCGCCGAGGAAGTCGGCCTACAAATCACTTTTGAAAAAACTCAAGTCCTAACAAGAGAAGGCGACAACATCACAACCAAGTACGGCAAAATTAAAGGGGTCACACACTTCAGATACCTAGGCGAAATCATCGAACCGACCGGAACAGAGAAACTGGCTTACGAAGACAGACAACAGAAGACACGGAAATCACTAGGCATGGTACGAAACGTCTACAACAAACAATGCATTTCCAGAAACACCAAGATCAGACACTATAACACAGTGATCAAACCCGCCGTACTGTATGCCAGCGAAACACTAGCACTCAACAGGAAAATCAAAATTGAAGAAATCAAAAAAGAAGAACGCAAAATCATGAGGAAAATTTTAGGAGGAAGACCCACACCAGATGGCTACAGACTACAGAAGAACTCAACAGTAGAAGCATATTCGAACATCGAGAACGATATGAGAAAAAGGCGCCTTAAATTCTACGGACATTTAGATAGACTCCCTGAAACAAGACTCACCAAGAAAATTTTAGAACACATCAAGAAACTTAAAGTCTCGACACCCTGGATGGAAGGAGTCCGAAAAGACCTACAAGCAATTGGCACCACAAACACCACAGACAGAAGCACCTTCCGAAAACACATAGACAATTGGGAAGTAAAGTCAGAAGTGCTAAAACAGCGGACCAAACAAGAATGGTGTGAGGAGAGAAAAGAGGCCCTTTCCAAGAGAATGAAGGAGTACTGGAAGGACAAGAAGAACAAGCCTTCAAAGTCATAAGCTTAACGATTTCCTTTTAGGGAAAATTCGCCAACAATAATAATAATAATAATAATAATAATAATAATAATAACAACTTATCTGACAAAAGAATGAATTGTTTTGGTGGAATTTTGTTGTTTTGTACATATTAACTGTAAGGCAATAATGAAATAACGTGTAAGCTTTAACAACTCTCCATTTTGCATTTTTGTGTAAGTGGGAGTTTTTGTGCTTGTCCATTTTTTCGGGCAAATGTACAAGATCTCTAAGAGATGTATTAGTTCACAAATTTACTTCCGGGCTGAAAATAGATATTCTTATGCTGCACCCACACAACAACTTATGCTAACTGTACACCTCGTTGTTAAATGTTCGCTTGAGGTCACACTTATTTGATTTTGTCGCTCTCTTAGTCAAAGGATCCTCCTTTGCATTTAACTTTTCCTGTTAATTTACTTTTCTGCTCCCAGAATGATATTTTTCACTCTGCAGTGGAATGTGCACTGATATCAAACTTCCTGGCAGATTAATGCTGTGCACCAGACCGAGACTCGAACTTTGCCCATGCTCACAGCTTTACTTTTGTGTTAGCACTTAAAGTAGATTCGACATAGTTAATATTTACAATGCACATTAAAGCCGATTCCCTCACAGTAAACAACCAACTCCAATCACAAAGTGCTGTTTGTGGAAACATGTCTACCAACATGGTCACTCACCTAGAATACAAATGAGACGCTGAGATCCATAAGGGCCAAAAGCACACCAACATCGATCCCACATTTAAGTGAATATCAGACAAGACAAGTGACACAGCCTTTCGGGCATTTTGATGTATACAATGTGGGCCTACAGCACAGATAAACGTGACTCATCATAAAATTAAAAGATCTCAGAAGCACGAATATATGCTACAATCTCACAATCGATGGTGATTTGCTTTACGCCCTTATGATACTCACAAGGAAAACTCCCCATCGCACCCCCTCAGATTTAGTGGTAAGAGGGCCCAGTGGACACCCTGTCAAAAATGGAACACAGCTCAAGCAAGAAAACATGAAGAAGGTGTACTGAATGGTGAAAAAAAAAGCAAAATAGAAACAGTGAATGGTCCAAGTTCAGAAGTACAACATAGAGTGCAGACGAATAACCTCGGCATTGCAGTTAAGCGGTGATGGAGTTGGGCTACAAAGTGGCCGAGCCCGTGTTCAAAGCTCCATCGTGCCAATCCCCCC
The DNA here is from genome assembly GCF_021461395.2 of Schistocerca americana. Classification (NCBI taxonomy): domain Eukaryota; kingdom Metazoa; phylum Arthropoda; class Insecta; order Orthoptera; family Acrididae; genus Schistocerca; species Schistocerca americana. The sequence continues at coordinate 176,371,246 of NC_060128.1, read as the reverse complement.
CACCACCACCACCAAATTATGAACTGTCAGTCTGGCTGGTCATTGACACGTCTGTTCGTCATATTCAAATTTATGTTCATGTCATAGTGTAACGTCCATTTGCAACAGCAAGGTGTAAGGAAGAGACCTATAATGAAAGTTGCTTCTGCATAACTACTCTATTAACAGCCAAAAGGAAGTGGCTTTCAAATGGGAACCACAAACATTTGATGACAAGGCAGCAAGTCAATCAAATCCTCCACTGGAAAACACGTCTGGTGTGTCATACACGGCATTAGTGACAGTACGTGTGTCATACGACAGGAATCTCTCGTCGATGTTCCCAGCACGTATGCCTGTTGAGCGAGTGAGATATGCCTCCTTGCCCGATTTAAGTGTTCGTATGAATGCGAATGTGATGATTCCCAAAGATATGATAAAAATATAATAGTTTGTTACATAAGCTGCAACCAATGAAGCTACCCAAGCACAACTCACGACCCACACCCACAGCTTCAATTCCGCCAGTACCTTGTCTCCTGTCTTCCAAACTTCACAGAAGCTTTCCTGCAGAACTAGCACTCTTGGAAGGAAGGATACTGTAGAGACATGGCTTAGCCACAGGAATGAAATTTTCAGTCTGTAGCAGAGTGTGCACTGATATGAAACTACCTGGCAGATTAAAACTGTGTGCCGGACCAAGACTCAAACTCGGGACCTTTGCTTTTCACGGGGAAATTCTCTACCAACTTGAGCTACCCAAGCCTGGCTCGTGACCCCTCCCCAGAGCTTCAAGTCTGCCAGTATGTCTTCTCCTACCTTACAAACCTCACAGAAGCTTGCCCGTAAAAGGCAAAGGTTCCGAGTTTGAGCCTCGGTCTGGCACACAGTTTTAATCTGACAGGAAGATTCATTGTGAACCCTCTCTGCCAGGCACTTAAATGTGATTTGCAGAGTATCCTTGTAGATGTAGATGTCAGTGTGGTGGCAACTGCAGCTCAAATTGCTGCTGCACATGCAGTACAATGCACCAGAACCATACGCTGAACACTACAGTCTTCCTTCTCAGCTGTGCCGCATGGCCATTTGGAGCCCGATCATCTTGCACCACACAGTCTCGTGACCACTGCTGACAGCAATCGTGCACAGTGGTTACATTCCTGCCAAGTTTTTCAGCAATATCACAGAACGAACATCCAGCTTCTCGTAGTCCTATTACACGAGCTCGTACAAACTCAGTGAGGTGTCGATAATGGCATCTTTGCCACCTTAAAGGCATTGTAACAAAGCAAACTGGGGCCCATTCCCCTTTTCTTTCACATATATGTGAATGAGCCCATAGGACTACGAAAAGTACTTAGTGGCGTGCATTTGCCTTTCTTTGTGCCCATACTTCTTTCACTCTTTTGCAGTAGGCTTCTTTTCTTTCTTGAGACCACATTGTTCCAGTCTTCTTTGGTTCCTCCTCTTGGTCAACTTTCCACTTGTGAATTTTGGATCTGAAGATTTCCCTTATTTGGATATCCTCTGGTGTAATTCCTGCTAGTTTCAGATCTGTTTTGATTTTGCCAATCCATTTCATTGGGTCTGTTTTAGATTTACTCCTGTTTTCATAGAATTAAACTATTTGCTATGTAAGTCTGTCCGCATTCATTCTTTTGATGTGTCCATAGAATCTTAATCTGCATTTTCTAATATCACTGCAAATATTAGATTATTGTTTGATTTCCTGTTTTCCTCAGAGCCGATACTGTTCATCTACAAGTTTTGGGCCTAAAATTTTTCTTATGATCTGTCGTTCCTTTTTCTGAATGTTCTCTATGTCTGTTTTCCTGTTTGAAATTAGTGTCTCTGATCCATATAGGCAATCTGGTTTTATGACAGTATTGTAGTATCACAGTTTTGTGTGCTTGGAGACACATTTTTTTTAATTGTAGATATTTTGAGTGAGTCAATAAGCAGTGCCCATCTTTTGGTATCTGAGTGAGATTGTTGTAGGTTGCCTGGGTTATAGTGCACAGTGACCATTGTTGTATAGTTAGCAGGTGCAGTATGTGCACACCTGGTCAATGAGACTTGATTACATAATTAAGACACAGACTGACCATAACTAATTTAGTGAGGTGTCTGAAAGTTGTGCAAGTAACACCTGTGAAACCAAATGTGTGTATCTCAACCACATTACTGAACGTAGACAGTACTCTACCCACCCTCATTTATAGTCAATTTTTCACTGTAATCGCGGCCACTGAGGAACTAGAAGCTGATTTATGACCAGGTATGTCACAGCATTCTTGACCAACATCAGCTCACCACTTCAGTCTCAAAGGTATCTAATGCTCATGACCATTACAGCATGTATTTAAAGCAAACCTGATTTGCATCCTCTTAGGAGGAGGAGGATATTAGTGTTTAACATCCCGTCGACAATAAGGTCATTAGAGATGGAGCACAAACTCAGATTAGGGAAGAATGGGGAAGGAGATATTGGCCGAGCCCGTTCAAAGGAACCATACCAGCATTTGTCTGAAGTCATCCTCTTAGTGGTGCTACTACTGCCACTCTTATGGTACTGGCACAAAATCTGAACAGACGTCATTTTTCAAATGTAGAAACACACCTACCAACTCTTGTTTATGTTACACAATTCCTTCTTGGTGATGCAGTTTGCTTGCGCCAGTTTATATAGCCCATATTCATCATCACTAACCTTTCATTAACAAGTTACTGAAAAACCTCTCGGTGAAAAAAATCTGTAGAATATGCTAAAGATACTGAGAAATCCTTACACTTCAAATGAGCGTATTTTTCAAACATGGTCTACACAAAATTGCTAAAATCCATACAACAAGTTCATATATGAACATGGGACTAGATCTTGCCATTATTTATATATCATTACCAAAAGCAATGTTAAAATGCAAAGAATAAACTTGTACAACAGACTTCTGCAACAGATTAAAAACAAAAAAGTAATTTACTACCATTGAGGAAGCAATAAAAAATTGTTTGTTAAATAATATAATAAGGATAGGTAAAAAATCTACTTACCAAGCAGCTACCGGAAAAACCACATACAGTACATAAGATATGGATATGCACATGCTTTCAATGCCAACGGCTTCTTCTGGTAAAAGAGCTGAAGGAAAAGGAAGATGTGTGAAGCAAAAGGACTGGCAAGGTTTAGGAATAGAGAAGAGTTACAGAAAAGTCACCCAGAATACTGGGTTAGCAGAGACTTACTGAGAAGGAAAGAGTAACTGTCGGTACCTGCACCAGACGAACTTTGAAAACCTTATCAAATGCATGTAGTTACACTGTTGAAGTTTGCTTTTAATGACATCCACATTATTTACATAAATGTTCATCATTGATGACCAAGTGTTATGATCATGAGCCACTACACAATATGGTAATGAAAATCTGCAAAAATTCATATATACTTTTGGCACATTTACAGAACTCAGTGTCCACAGACAAAAAGAAAGTAAATAAATAAAGTAAACACGACCTATGATTGAAGATTAATTAGTTTATCACAGCAAAATGCTTTAGGACAAAATTCAGTTGTCATGAAGCAGATAGGTGGGTGATGGATAGTGACTACTAGGAGGGTTACAGGAATGTAAGATATATTGCAGGGAGAGTTCCCACCTGCACAGTTTGGAAAAGCAGGTGTTGGTAGGAAGGATCCAGATGGCAAAGGCTATGAAGCAGTCACTGAAATGAGGAATGTTGTGTTGGGCAGCTTGCTCAGCAGCTGTTTCTTGGCCACACTGTTTACAGTTTAGCTTGTAGATCAGACATAGCCCTGCCTCTGATAGGATAGGTGATGCTTGAGACCAGACTGGAGCAGGTGGTGGTGGGAGAATGTATGGGGCAGGTCTTGTATCTAGGTCTGTTACAGGGATGTGAACCATGAGGCAAGGGGTTGGGAGCAGGGACGGACAAGGACATTGTGTGGGTTCCGTGGGTGGCAGGATATCATTATGGGAGGGGTGGGAAGAATTGTGAGTAGGACATTCCTCATTTTAAGGCACGATGAGAAGCAGTCGAATATTGCGAAATAAATATTAAGACCTGAGGAATAAAGATGTAGAATGTTAACAACATTTTTTATTTAAAAAGTTTTAATAGTTTTCACATAAAAAATTCAGAGGTATTACTCTTCAGTATACCCTCGTACATGTATTTCAGCCAGTCCACAGGTAATAGCAATACATGTGAGATCAACTCAAGTGTTAACAAGACCAGTGCCCACCCATCTTCAAACGAATTAATGTCATTAGTGACTCACCTCCATGACTTCATCGATGAACTGATTCCTCAGCCGAGGATTGTCGAGGACGGTCAGTGCTTCATTGCCCCGGGCCACTCCACCTTCCAGACCAGTTGCCTCCACGACTATCCCAGATTCTTCTAGTGAAATGTTGAAATCAATTTCCTGAAACAATTGATTTACTTTACTTACAGTTACACCAATCTTCAGCACCTACAGTTCACAGTTATTGGGTTGTAAAGTGAAAGTCATTAATTTTCATTCATAAGCAGGATGTGCAATGATAATTCTTATTACAACTTAAATCTGTGGTGCTGTCACTGTATAGGACTTCGCCCCAGCAAGGATGAAGTCATATCTCAATGAAAGAAAACAGAGAATCACATTAACAAGTGATATCACAGGAATACACCTAAATTTGAAGCAAGGAAATATCAAATATGGAATTCTGTAAAGATTTGTACTTGTTCCACTTCTACTCTTGACCTTAGCTCATTTACTAAAGACATTGGAGGACTCTTCAAAAAATGTTACTTTTGCTACTGCAGTTTATTGATTTTCTACATATTGATAATACAAGGGGAAATAAAATAAATAAATGGGCTATGATATAAGGATGAAAAACTGTGATGTATTGAAGTCTGGGTCAGTCTGGGGAGTGTGCACAGACAGCCAAAGTGGTTAAGGTGACTGCTCATAACAAATAGGGAATCTGGGTTTGGGTCCAAGTCCAGCACAAATTTTCATATGTCCCTAATGACTAGCACATCTTTATCAAATATAGCCGATGTCAAGGAATTTGCAGCCAGTGAATAATTTCGAAGTAAAAAAAAAAGGTTTACATTAACCTCTACTTTCACTTTCTTTTTTGTTCACTATCTAAGCAAGTTACTTTGTGGTATCACTAGTTTAGACATCATAATCATCATCGTCATTATCATCACTGGCATTATAAAATATTAAATGGCTACAGTTCGATAAATATATTCGTTCTATAAGTGTCAGTGCAACTGTTGAAATATGTCATTAATTTTATAACAAAAGTTTTAATTGTAATTTTATTAAAAAAAAAAAAAAAAACTTTATAACAATACCGAGGATTGTTCGTATTCATATATAAAGGGGCAGCCATGTTGGCATTGGAGAGCAGTATTTTATTAGATTCCGTGTAAGAAGCATGTAATGACTTAAGGAAAATGTAAGTGTTATAAGCATGTCAGTACAAAATGGTTCTGAGCGCTATGGGACTCAACATCTTAGGTCATAAGTCCCCTAGAACTTAGAACTACTTAAACCTAACTAACCTAAGGCCATCACACACACCCATGCCTGAGGCAGGATTCAAACCTGCGACCGCAGCAGTCCCGTGGTTCCAGACCGCAGTGCCAGAACCGCACAGCCACCGCGGCTGGCATGTCAGTACAATTATGAAATATCTTAGAATAAAAGTTCTGAAACTTAATGTTTGTATTTATTAATCATGGCTTAAAACCCATGTTGCAGTAGACAACATGAGCCTGAGGCAGCAGCAGATATGTGGATGAGTACACCCTATAAAATTATAAACTTTGTTAAATAATAAGAAATTTCACAACAATTCATGAAACCTCATATGCTTTAGTCTCCTGAAATTTTGCCATGTAGAATTCATGTTATTGTTATTTATTTATTCTTTTTTCTTTAAACGATGCCACCTATGAACATGTAGAGCTGTGACACCAAATTTTCTTCCTGCAGCACATTTGTCTAGGGCCTCTGCTTCACAAATCACCATTAACTTAAAATTTATGTCATACTGTCTGCATGAACCAACTGTGAACCATGAACTTTTAGATCCATGTTTCACAACGGTGCCACAGGTGTAATTTGCATTCATTGTAGACTTCTACAATGTATATTTCTTACAGCACTGACTATATGAGTAAACTGAATGATACAATCCATTTTACTCTCAGCTCCCTACAGCTGAATCGGTAGAAATTTTACCACTGTAACCAAACTCGAAAATTGACAATGCCTTAGAGCAGCAGCAGCAGCTTCATCACCATTGCTGAAGCTCATGCTCCATTTGTTTTGCCGTATTTCAATGGCCTGTGCAACCAAATTTTTGTTAGCATTAATTTATCTCTGCAGGAGGTCATACTTCTTTTCAGTATTTGTACAGTTTTAAAGTTAGTTAAATTCCAACCAATAATGGATTCAGACAAACTGCAGTTTAAACATGGTAGATGTTAATATAAAAGTACACAATACAGACTGAAGTTACAAAAATCATGGTATAGCAATATGCTATATACGTATGAAGTAGTGGAGTGTACTCAATGTATAAAAGGGAAGTGCATTGTCAGAGCTGTTATTTGTATTCGGGTGATTCATATGAAAAGCTTTCTGACATGATTGTGGCCGCATGATGGAATTAACAGACTATGAATGTCAAATGGTAGTTGAGCTAGACATATGGGACATTCCATTTCAAAATCGTTAGGGAATTCATTACTCCAGGATCCACAATGTCAGGAGTGTGTCGAGAATATCAAATTTCAGGCATTACTTCTCACCTCGAATAACACAGTGGTTTAGTGCCATCATTCAACAACTGAGAACAGCTGTGTTTGTGTACAGTTGTCAGTGCTAACAGACAAGAAAACTGTTTAAAATAACCACACAAATCAATGCGGAACATTTGACGAACATACCTGTTAGGACAGTGCAGCGAAATTTGGCATTACTGGGCTACGGCAGTAGATGACCAGCTCAAGTGCCTTTGCTAATTATTGGTTGGATCCTAGACAACTGGAAAACCATGGCCTGGTCAGACGAGTATTGATTTCAATTGGTAAGAGCTCACGATAGGGTTCAAGTGCGGCGTACACCCTACAAAGCCTTGACCCAAGTTGTCCATAAGGCACTGCGCAAGCTGGGGTGGCTCCATAATGATGTGGGCTCCATATACATGGAATGGACTGGGTCCTCTAGTCCAACTGAATCAGTCATTGACTGGAAATGGTTAATTTCAGAAACTTGGAGACCATTTGAAGCTGCTTATGGACTTCACGTTCCCAAACAACAATGGAATTTTTATGGATGACAATGTGCCATGCCATGTTACAAGGCCACAATTGTTCAAGACTGGTTGGCAGAACTTTAGGGACAATTCAAGTGAATGATTTCACCACCCAGGTCTCCCCACTGAATCCCATCGAACGTTTATGGGACATAATCGAGAGGTCACTTTGTGCACAAAATCCTGCTCTGAGAACAGTTTCACAATTATGGATGGCTATAGAGGCAGACACGGGTCAATATTTCTGTAGGGGTCTTCCAACAACTTGATGAGTCCATGCCACATCAAGTTGCTGCATTACATCGGTCAAATGGAGGTCCGACACAATATTCAGAGGTATCACTTGACTTTTGTCACTTCAGTGTATATTTCCACGGTTGCCAGCATAACAAAATTTGCTGCCCGCTTATAGGCCCCATCCTCACATGGGTCCCACTGCTCGAGGTCCCAGTGCTCGATGAAGTTGCAGTCACCGTTTCCCCTCCAACCTTCCCGAATGCTTCAAATTAAATGTGCACGTGAGCTCAACTGCCAAAGCTTCACTGTAAATGCAGAATGAATCCCACATTTATCTGTGACACAACATAAAAACATTGACCTCAGCAGCAATAGTTTAATTTGTGAATGTAAGACAACACTGTATTTTTTGAATGAATGAATGAATGTGGGGAAAAAACCTTGTCTTATATTCAGGTGAATATGGTATATGAACATAACTGATACAAAATATGAAAAACCAAAAAGAATTTTGCATCACATTGCATTCAATGTTGTGAAATAAAACAGGTCTTCTAATAAAATTCATAAAATTGCAGCTGCTTGTTCAGTTTGTTTCCTCTACACACACACACACACACACACACACACACACACACACACACACACACACACACACACACAAAAAAAGAAAAAGATAAAAAAAGAAAAAAATATCTGCTTGCCAAATTTCCCTTACTTGATTAATTTTTGCTGTCTCACTGTCATCATGAATGACAATAAAAGTAAAATAAGAGCAATGCATGATAGTCAAATTAAGTTAGATGGTGCTGGGTAATTCAATCAGGCAATGAGACAATAAAAATAGCAAACATATTGACATCTGTAGAAGTAATGGGGGTATAAAATGTAGACTGGGAACAGAAATAGAATAATTTCTGAAAGAGAGGAATATGTCAACTTTGAATATAAATTTAAGTGTTAGGAAGTCTTTTCTGGAAGTATTTGTCAAGAGTGTACCTTCTTTGGGAGTGAGACACAGATGGTAGTGAGTTCAGACCAGAAGAGAAAAGAAACCTTGGGAGAAGAATGAAAAGGTGAAGAAGTATCAAATCGAATGACGGAGAAAAGAGCCCTACGGCACAATCTGACAAGATGAATCAATAAGTTGACAGGCACATTGAGAGACATCAAGGATCATCTATTTTGTAATGGAAGGAAGTGTGGGAAGTAAACACATTACAGGCAGTCCAAAAGCTGGCTGAAATGGATGTAATCTGCAGTAGTAATGCAGAGGTGAGGAGTGGGCCACAACCTACACGGCTCCCTTCTCAGTATTATTAAATGCAGCCCATAAAAACAGTTACAGTGCTCACACTAAAAGAAAACACCAAATAACCTTATAGGTCGGGCAACCACAGTTAAAAAATTTGTACATAATGTGACAGACAATTAAACAATTCAAAATCAGAGATGATGATAAAATAGACTGTACTAAACTGAGTGAAAGTCCAAATACACAATAGCTGGTTATTGTGTTTTCACTGTATGACACCTGTTTCATATTGTGGAGGTATATCTCCAGGTCATATAAAACTAATACTTCACATGCCACGACTTCCACACTGCAAGTGTGCATAAAAACATGTCACTCCTCAGTAAAACCTCAGATGAAATGGCAGATGGGCATCCAATCCAAACCACGCTTTCAGTGTGTGGCTAGCAGTGTAACATGCAGTTCTATTTGATGCCTGCAAATACATTTTAGTATTCTGATGACTCCCCAGGATTGTGTGCCATATGGTTCTTTGTTTCCCCCATGGATTTAGACGACAGTTTCATCCTATCACATGGACTATTGTGCTGTTCGGGCTCTTCTTTTGACGGTGTTTTGGAGATATATTACTGATCGTGTACCGTTTGTATTGGACGCCTATCTGTCATTTCATTCAAGGTTTTACTGAGGAGTGCACCTTGGGAGTCGTGGCACATGAGGTTTTAGTTTTATATGATGTGAAGATACACCTCCACGGTATAAAAGAGGTCATCAAAAATTGAAAGCACAATAAACAGCTATTGAGGATTTGGACTTTCACTCAGTTTAATATAGCCTATTTTACCTTCTCTGATTTTAAACTGTTTGATTGTCCTTCATATTATGTAAAACAATACTCCTCGTTACTATTCCATATTATTTGTTCTTCATTAGTAACGCCAGTTTCTCAATTGTGAGACATATTTTTTTTCCTTATTATTATTGACAGTGTCTGTTAATTTTTCCAAACATTTCTGTACAGTTGTTAAGGAAATATAATTTAGGATACTTCACACATCAGTATACTTCAGGAAGGCATTTTAAAAAAGTTGGGCAAGTGCGAGGAGAACTCCCGCACTGAGGGCTCCGTGCAAACTTAATTATGTATATAGATAGCTCACCCATCCTGGGAATTGAGAATCACAATGATTTTTGCCTGCTATCAATATCGGTTCTGGCAAGATATTGGTCCCGGTAATTCCAAGACTACGTCAAAATATCTACCCATGTTTCTATATGTAGAGAAAGAAGATTTAATAAAACATTTTCTATTTGCTTAATAAAACATGACAACAATTTACATTCTATGTATGCATGCAGTAATGTTCATCTTTTACGCATTTGACAGATGACGAATGCAATGTATGTTCAAAAGGCAAACAGATAGTTTTTATGTGATATAATTACAATTCAACAAGTTTCAGAGTTTTTACTTTGATAGCACTGTGAAACCTTGCTTCTTGCCAAATTTCATGATTAAAGGTCAATGGTAAGTACCCCATGGGTTTCGATGAGCGAGTTTGTGAGTTTCGAAAAATGTCACACAAATGCCTGAGTCTTAACTATATTGACTTAGAAGCTTAAATTTTTAATGCTGCTGAGGGACCATAGACTTTAGTATGTGACATGAACCTGAACTTGATACGCCAGCCTGTTACATAGAAAGAGGGGTCTTAACATACACACACCTGTTACATAGAAAGAGGGGTCTTAACATACACACACCTGTTACAGAGGAAGAGGGTCTTAACCTATGAACAGACTACCAGACAGACGGATAAAAACTGACAAAAAATATTTTTTGCAAGTGACATAATTACAAATTAACAATTTTCATATATCTTCCTTTACACGCATTGTGAAATATTGCTTCTCGCCAAATTTCACGATTCTAGGTGTAGAGGTTTAGACGAGCAAGTTTTTCATTTTCCACATATATGACATAAAGGGCTGGATCTTTTCATTGCATGGACTTAGAAGCTTAAGTTTTTTACACCACCAAGGGACTGTAGACTTTAATATGTGACATAAACTAAGCTTGATATATCTACCTGTTCCTGAGAGAAACGGTTGTCAACAGTCGGACAGACCAACGAGCAGACAGACAGATTGACAGACAGACGGACGGACAACAAAACAATTCTACAAGGGTTCCGTTTTTACAAATTGAGGCACAGAACCCTACAAAAAAAGAAAAATTGTGGTCAATCTCTTCTCTCACCTCAGAATTGTCAACTGTTTCAGCTGTGTCAATGTTTCCCCAGTCAATTCCTCCAGTTTCATCTACAGCTGCTTCACCAAAGTCAATTGCATCAGCATTACCATTTTCCAGGTCTCCAAAATCAATACCACCCTCAGTTCCAAAATCAATCTGAAAACACAAAAAAGTCACAATTACGATCTGCTTGATGAGGACATAAAAAAAATGTGGACACACTAGTATACAAAGGTATAAATTCAATACCGATATCCAATGAGAAAAGCATTTTTCTAATAGAATCATATCATTATCATGCACATAACCCAGAAAGTCTATTTTTAAAAAGCTTGCCAAGGAATAACCAGCTGATAAGTGGAACAGGACTGGAAAAACTCCGAGAACGAATCATTTTGCTGATTAGCAGTAAACCTCCTGTGTTAGGAAATGTTATTATGGGAAATATTCCTATATAACTGTTCACAATAACGCAGCTTCATTAATATGTCACTCTCAGGCGACAATAGAAAGCAAATGTAAAATCTATTTTTCGTATAGATTGTAGCATAAAGTTCAAGTCTGAGTTCCATATTGCCCAGCGATCTTTGTCAGTGTGTGGTACACAAGTTTTTTAATCTATGCTCCACAGCTGTGATATATTGCAGGAATGACATCTACATCTATACTTGACAAACAACTGTGAAGCACATGGCAGAGGGTGCGTCCCATTGTACCAGTTACTACAGTTTTTCACATATGGAGCATCGGAAGAAAGGTTTTTGACATGCCCATATGCGGATTGTAATTAATCTAATATTGTCCTCACGATACCTATGGACGTGATATGTAAGGAATTTTAGTATATCCCCAGAGTCATTGTTTAAAGCTAGTTCTTGAAACTTTGTAAGTAGGCTTTCTTAGGATAGTTTCCATGTATCTTCAAGAGCCTGCCAGTTCAGTTCCTTCAGCATCTCTGTGATACTGTGATACTCTCCCATGAGGGAAACAAACCTGCTACCACTAGTGCTGCCATTCTCTGTATATATTCAATGTCCCCTGTTAGTTCTATTTGTTAAAAGTCTCATTTAATTGAGCAGTATTCAAGGGTGGGTCACTTTGAGACTGATTGCATTTCCCCACTATTCTACCAAAAAATCGAATTCTGCGGTGAATTAACAACTTCCTTCATGACCGGTTTCAGTCTACAGGATGATCTTGAGGTACCTGAGTGTATGTATGAAAAAAACATTTAACAGCAGATGCAATTAATATACAAAAATTATTGTTCGCTGAAGAGTTTCTCAGTAAAATATCTGATGAAAGTAGAAAATCTTGACTGTGTGGCATTCTGTGACAATGATACACTACTGTACTTCAGGATGGTCATGTAGACGAGGGCAATGTGTGGCAAAGCCAAGTGAGTGGCAGTCATACTCCATTATTCAGTATCCATGCAGCTCAGCCGCAGTCACATCAACATGAGCGAGCACTCACCGAATATGACCCAACAGCTGCACGGTCGCTCCCACAGGGCTTACAAAGGTGGTGATTAGCTATGTCACAACATGCTGCAAGACATAGCTGTCAGTAAGGTAAGTGCACCGAACCTTTTCACACCACAACTTCACAGTCTGTCCACAAGTGAGTGAGATCCACAACACCACATGAGTTGTGCAGGTGGGAGTGTCATCTTCGGCATCTTCCACTAAGCTATGTCAAATTTATTTGCCCCATATATCACACACTGCAGCTGAGTACAGACCACCCATTTCTGCAACATGCTTGGAATGCTCTAATTTAGACTGAAACCATTATTCGAAGGATCTGTCACAATTTCATTCCTGTTCACACATCACATGTTCAAAAATTTTGTTTGTTTCATCTTCTGAAAGAGGAGTCAAACCCATACCTATGAGGTGGCACATGGAAAATAGTACACTGTCAACTGACCACTCTGCTAAGATGCAGATGTGTTCATACCATCTGCACGTCCAACCAGATCCATATAGTATGCCAAAAGGACGGAATATTGGGTTTAACGGCCCATCAACATAGAGGTCATTAGAGACGGAGCACAAGCTTGGATTGTGACAAAGGTGGGAAAGGGTTGGGTTGTTTTGAGGGAAGAGACCAAATTACGAGGTCAACGGTATCATCGGATTAGGGAAGGAGGTCGGCCGTACCCTTTCAAAGGAACCATCCCAGCATTTGCCTGGAGCGATTTAGGGAAATCATGGAAAACCTAAATCAGAATGGCCAGACGCGGGATTGAACCGTCGTCCTCCTGAATGCGAGTCCAGTGTGGATAGGAAAGGAAATTGGCTATGTGCATTCAAGGAACTATCCTGGCATTTGCCTGGAACGATTTCGGGAAATCGTTGTAAACCTAAACCTGGATGGCCGGATGTTGGTTTCAATCATAGTCTTCTTGAATGCGAGTCCAGTGTGCAAACCACTGCACCACCTCTCTCGGTCATAGTACGCCACTCAGTTCTGTGTGGAACTCGGCCAACACAGGTACACATTCAGGTAGCGGAGGATTTCTGTCGTGTGCACAGCATTGCAGCTATCCAGAGCACAAAGCACCTTGAAAGGAACCATCAATTCTCTGTACCAGACAGAGACACAATACCCAGGTGGATAAAACAATGACATGAGACAGGTTCTCTAAACATAAGGAACATGAAAAAGTTTTATGCTGAAAAAAATACAATGAGTTTCAATCCTATCTAAGGACCTTGGAAAGCCGCACATGCTACCAATATGTTCAACAAAGCCACATGCAAAAAATGGCTAAAAGCCAATTTTTGGGTTTTCTCAGGAGCCGGCATTAACAAATGGTGCTTTTATAAGCCACCTAAGGCCCACCATAGACCACACCCAATGCAAAAGAACCGACCAACTTGCTCAGTTTGCCTGGAGGAAGTGTGTGATATTTAAATTTAGGCCCTGCACCGTAGGATAGCTACAGTATGCCCATTCTTCCTATAGGTATGGAAATGGTGTGAGGCCAATGGCTGTGCAAAGCACTTGACGCCTTATCTCTGTGACCAACAGACCCTGGGATATGACACCCCCCACCCCACTGAAAAATCGCATTTTTGCGTGTGGCTTCTTAGAAGAAATTGTCATGCACAGGCAGAATATCTAGGTGCAGCAATGCAAAATGGCATGACACAGAATGAGCAAATAATGTCAGTCATAGGAAAAGTGAATAGCTGACCATTACTACAAATCTAGCACATCTGCAGAGGAGACCATATACAGAACTCTTGTGTGATCTTCAGAGAATGAGTTAGGAAAGAAACATGTGGAAAACACTAATGAGAAGAAGGGACAGGATGATAGGACATGGCATAGGGAATAACTTGCATGGTACTAGATGGAACAGTAGAAGGTAAAAATTGTAGGGGAAGATAGAGATTGGAATATATCCAGTAAATAATTGAGGAAGTGCTACTCTGAGATGAAGACATTGCACAGGAGAGAGATTTGTGGCAGGCTGCATCAAACAGGTCAGAAACCCGCTGTAAGAAACCCATTTGTCTTTCAAACACAGAACATATTTTATTCAATGCTGAGTGTAGCTAATCACATAGACCACCACCCATTTAATTACTCAACCCGCTGTCTCACAGTGAAACACACTTTCAGTTATTAAATATTAGTTACTTTGTGGAAATGAACAGTTTCATCTCCATGAATATTCTGTGGACCATGCAGCTTGTGTCAGTGGTAAGAGCAGCATTCGATGGTGCATTAAATTTGTGTAAATACAGTACATTCATCTGACCTGAAGTCATTACCATCTTTCCACTCCACTTCACTGACCCTCACTGTATCTAGACAACTCCTTTTAATTTCCCTTTTCAGATTTTCTAGCTTCCCTACCACATTCAGCTTTCTGATATTCAACACTCCAACTCATAGAATCTTACATTTTCATTAGGAATTCGATCTTTTTCTCGTGGTTACCTCCCTACCGATAGTCCCTCCCTACTGACAGAGAAGCATCATTTTGACAATGTCTGTAGCGTTTGGGACAGCATCTATAGAGGCATTATGTGTCATCCTGGGTATGTACCCAATAGACATTACAGTACATTTCCGAGCTGCAGCATACTGGATGAAAATGGAACGACAGGACAAAGTATAGGAAATTACAGGCCAAAAAAGCTGAAAAGAAACAACTTAATGAATAGTGAAATGACACCTGGCAGACCAAAGGACACAGAGTACATGCATTCTTATCGAACATCCGAGAACAAATGTGCATAAAATATATGGGTCCAAGACATGGTATGGTCCACTTTCTTAAAGAGCATGGACCGTACCCACAACATTACCAACATGTTGGACTAAGTGACACAGACATATGCACATGTGGAGAAATCAGCCCAGCAGTGGATGGGATTGAACCCGGGATGCAGGACATTTTGATTACTAGTCAAAGACATTACCCCTAACCTGTGGTGTCTTAACTATGTCTACAATAAAACAATGCAGTTCTGAAAATTGTTTTAAAAACCACTTCGTCCAGATGTCTTCATTATGATGATGGCCACTTTTGTAGTAAAATATTGAGTGTTTTCTGTGTTCATGGTGAATTCGTGTAATTTCTTCTTTGGTACAGCTGTTGATGACTGATTGGATTTTTTTCATTTTAAAATCATCTTGGTGAAAGAAATTAACAGAGTTAGGTTAGGAATTTTGAGGAAAGGGAGCAGGCGATGTTTACCTCCTTTTTCATTTACATGAAAAGGATTACAGTATCATATTTTGTAACATGGCAGTCACTGGCTGACTGATGCTGAATCAACATCTAAGAATTAGAATCATCGACTGTGGAGATTGGAAAGAAAGGTTCAGATTCAACGTACACCCACACTGTTTTCTAAGGAGGGTGGATGGATTATTTTTTAGGATGATTTTGCCATTTAAGTCTCTGTGTCAGTTTTCCATACTGTACATCTACATACATACACACATACCCCTAGAGTCACTATGCACTGCATGGCAAAGGCCACTTCGTACTACTGGAGTCATTTCTTTTCTTTTGTTGCTGTTGCAAATGAAGCAAAGGGAAAATGATTTATTGTATCCTTCTGTATGAGCCATAATCTGAGTTATTTTATCCTTGCGGTCCTTAAGTGAGATGATGTTACAGGCATTAGAATCATTCTGAAATCTGTAGCCAGTGCTGGTTATCTAAATTTTGTCATCTTCCGTCCTCCAAGGATCCCAATCTAAGCTCACTCACAGAGCATTTCTGTAACCTTGCATGTTGAGCAAACGTTCTGGTAACAAATCTAGCAGCACATCTACGGGTTGCTTTGACGTCTTCCTGCAATCCAACCTGGCCGAAACTTTCCTATCCAGTCAACTTAATTTTCAACATCCTTCTGTAAAATCATATCTCAAATGCTCCAATACTCTTCTATTCTGGTTTTCACACAGTTCATTATTCTCTTCTGTACATTGTTGTGCTTCAGATGGTACATTCCTAAGATATTTCTTCCTCGAATTACAGCCTATATTTGAAATTAGTAGCTTCTCTTAGCAAGGAATGTCCTCTTTGCCCGTACTAGTCTGCTTCTTGTGTTGTCTGCCATGCATTATTTTACTTCCAAGGCAATTTGATTCCTTCACTTCGTTTACTAAATGGTCTCCAATTCTGATGTTAAGATTATCACTAATTGCATTTCTCCTGCTCATTACTTTTTCTTTAGTTGGTTTACTTTCAATCTATATTCTGTGAAAATTATGCTATTTATTTAAATAAACATGTACGTCTTCCTCAATTTCACTGAGGATAGCAAAGCCATCAGCATATCTTCTCACTGATATTCCTTCATCCTGAATTTTACTCGAATCCCTGAACCTTTCTTTTATTTCTGTAATTGTTTCCTAGATGTACAGGTTGAAGAGCATGGAAGAAAGGCTGCATCCCTGCCTGGTACCCTTCTCAAGTGAAGCACTTCTTTTTTGGTTTTCCATTTGCATTGCTTCTCTTAGTTTTTGTACATACTATATATTATCCATCTTCCTTAATTTTGGTAACAGGGGAACTGGTTGGAAGCAATGGTGTAACAATCATCAAAACCATTTATGGTGGAGTCCTTATCAAATACACATTACAACAGACATCAAATGAACTTAGTGACATGCTGCAAAGATCTTAACAGGTTGGCAGGATAATACAAAAGTGTAACACAAATACTCACACAAATTGTAAGGAAATCATATACAATGCTCCCACCATTTCTTCCACTTGCCTCCTGGAACACATTTTCCGGGATGGCCCACAGTTCTCGTCACAATGTTCTGAATCTCTTCCACAGTTTAGAAATGATGGCCTCTTAATGTGGTTTTAAGTTTGGGAAATTTTAAGTTTGGGGAACAGAAAAACATGTTATGGGGCTAGAACTGATGAACACAGTGAATGGGGCACAATGGAAATTATGATAACTGTGGATCAGGAGTAATGAGCGAGTCAGCGCATTGTAATGATATGACAGTCGAGTCTGGTTTTCCCACAATTCAGGCCTCTTCCTGTATGCAGCATCCATCATGCATGCTGGATTCCCTGGTAGGATTCCTTGGTTACCATCTGACCACGTGGTGCAAATTCCTAACAGACAATGCCTTCATGGTCAAAAAACATAACCAATATCACCTTGATCTTATCCTGACTCACGTGCTTTTCTGTACATGGAGACCCTTTGTCCACTCACTGCAAAGACTGTACTGTCATTACAGTACACAATTGCAATGTCTCTCTGAAAGTATTGCCAGGTTTGCACATGCGCACACACATGCACACATATTCTTCAAGCTCACTCACTGGCACTTTGGCACTAATCTGATGAGCAGCTTATCACGAACTCAATTCAGCGGCAGTAGCTCGCTTTCTACAGTCAGAGTGAAATGCGGCAAATGGCAGTTTGTTCTCTAAACACGCTGTTACATGTGTTCAGTAGCTGCAGTGTGCTCCCTCTGGTGGATGGTGCACTATTTCAAAAGTTTCATTCTTTTTGAAACTACTTAGCAATAATCCTGGCAGATTGTTTCTATTGTTAGTACAACAACAGACAGACGTATGACTGACTTACTTCAGTGTCTCCTGCGCCAGACTTGCCAGTATCATCCTCCAGCCCAAAATCGAGAACAGGCTCCTCTACCTGGACTGGAGGCTCTCCGTACGTCCACTCGTAAGTTGTTGTATCACCATGGTCTAGAAAAATCAAAATAGACCTTCATTCCAAAATGGCAGCCTGACATCACAAGAAAAGTGGTCCTGCTAACTTTAGAACAGCTAAACAAGCTGAGCACATAAGCAGAACATAATGGTAACTACAATTACAAATATAGTTCACAGATTTGAAAAAGTTATAAGAAAGATAGGGAAACAGTATAATGGGAGTAGTGTTTGTTGTCAATACTAAGGAAGGGCAGAGGGTGAGTTACCATGAAGAGTTCAGCAGTAGATATCTTCTTGTCAGAATTTACAGCAAACCAAGGCCAAAAACAGTTCAGGTATACATGCCGATGTCACAAGCAGCAGGTAAAGAGATAATTCTGAACAGGTAACTCAATATGTATAGAAAGATGATACTCCAATAATCACGGGAGACTAAAATGTGGTAATAGGGGAAGGAATAGAAGACAGAGTCACAGGAGAATATGGGCTTGGTAATAGGAATAGCAGCAGAAGAGCACAGACTGAGTTCTGCAATAAATTTTAGCTAGTATAGGTGTATACACTTTTCAAACATTGCAAAACAAATAAGTACATTAGCCAAAGGCCTGGAGACATGGGAAAATTCCAGATGGTTTATGTCCTGATAAGACAGAGATTTTTAAATCAAATGCAAGATTGCATGGCGTACCAAGGAGCAGATATAGAGTTGCATCACTATTTAGTAATGATGACTGAAGTTGAACAGAATCACCAGGAAGAATAAGTGTGGAACAAAGTGGAAAACTGAACCACTGGGGAATTATGAGTTGTGTCAGAAATTCTTGAAGGCTGTAGATATTGTGATAATGAATACCACCAGAGGCAGTTCCATGAGGAGGAATGGCTGTCTCTAAAATGGACAGTCACAGACATTGGACAGACAAACAAGTTGCAAGGAAGGCAACTGCAAATAAACTGTGCAGAACAGAAGAAATACTTCAAGTTATCTACAAAAAAAGAAAATACAAAAACTTTCTTTATTGTGGGACCTTCAGTATATATTATGTAAAGTAGGACATTATGCAGAGAATTAGAAATCAATATGGTGCCTGATATTTTATTTTGGTATTTCAGCTTTATTGTCTTCATCAGTACATGTCCTAATGTTGTAGATGGACATACGTCAACTTTGAGTTAACCATTATTGCTGTCTGTAGTTATTGGTTGTAATATTATTTTCAGCAACTAGCTGTCAAAATTTAATTTCTACAACTATCAGATAGTAATAAATGTGTTAAAATATAATTCAACAGCAAATTATTGAACAACTTTAAAATGTTGCTGAAAATCATATTACAACCAACAACTACAGACAGCAATAATGGGTTACTCAAAGCTGACATATGTTCATCTATGTTACGACATCTACTGATGAAGGCAATAAAGCCAAAATAAGGCTATATACGAGGGTCACTCCAAAAGAAATGCACAATATTTTTTTTTTAAATCCATCTTTTACTCTACATGTTTGAAAGTTTTACAGTGTGTAGATACATCCTTTAGGAACAATATTTTCATTTCTTCACATAATTTCCATCCCTCTCAACTGCCTTACGCCATCTTGGAACCAGCGCCTGTATACCCGCACAGTAAAATTCTGGACCAATCTGTTGGAGCCACTGTTTGGCATCGTGCACAAGGGAGTCATTATCTTCAAACCTTGTTCACGAAGAGCGTCTTTCAGTTTCCCAAAGAGATGATAGTCATGTGGAGCCAGGTCAGGACGGTAAGGTGGGTGTTTCAGTGTTGTCCATCCAAGTTTAGTGATCGCTTCCATGGTTTTTTGACTGACATGTGGCCATGCATTGCCGTGCAACAGCAAAACAGCCTGCTTTTTCCAATGTGGTCAAACACAACTCAGTCGAGCTTGAAATTTCTTCAGTGTCGTCACATATGCATCGGAATTTATGGTGGTTCCACTTGGCACGATGTCCACAAGCAAGAGTCCTTCGGAATTGAAAAACACTGTAGCCATAACTTTTCCAGCAGAAGGTGTGGTTTTGATTTTTTTTCTTGGGTGAATATACATGATGCCACTCCATTGATTGCCTCTTCGTTTCTGGTGAGAAATGACGTAGCCAAGTTTCATCACCTGTCACAATTCTTCCAAGAAATTCATCTCCACCATTCTCATACTGTTCCAAAAGTTTGCTGCATACCGTTATTCTTGTTTCTTTGTGAGCCACTGTCAACATCCTGGGAACCCACCTAGCACAAACCTTTTTTAACACCAACAGTTTCAGTATTCTGCAAACTCTTCCTTCCCCTATCCCAACATAGCGTGACAATTCGTTCACTGTGATGCGTCTGTCAGCAGTCACCAATTCGTTAACTCTCTGCACATTGTCTGGAGTATGTGCAGTACGAGGCCTGCCACTGC
This sequence comes from Schistocerca americana, assembly GCF_021461395.2. Classification (NCBI taxonomy): domain Eukaryota; kingdom Metazoa; phylum Arthropoda; class Insecta; order Orthoptera; family Acrididae; genus Schistocerca; species Schistocerca americana. The sequence continues at coordinate 176,350,576 of NC_060128.1, read as the reverse complement.
GAGGACAATCCTCAATATTGCCGTGCCTGCTTTCATCACGTAACCTGCTCGCCCACCGACTAACTGTACTGCGATCGACAGCAGCATCTCCATACACCTTTTTCAACCTCTTATGGATGTTTCCCACTGTTTCGTTTTCACATCACAGGAATTCTATGACAGCATGATGCTTCTGACGGGAACATCAAGTGTAGCAGCCATCTTGATGACATACTGTGATGGTGCCACTCACGGGAACAGGTTGAACTAAGTTCGAAAACAAGCGAGAAGGATGTATCTACACACTGTAAAACTTTCACACATGCAGAATGAAAACTATATTTTTACAAAAAAAGTGTGCATTTCTTTTGGAGTGACTCTCGTACTAATATAAAATACCAAGCAGCATACTGTTTTCCAGTTCGCGGCATAAATGCAAATATGTTCAGGGAAAGACAGAAATACAGCAGTATAAGACACCTAGGAATGAAAGAAATAGGAAGCGCAGGAAACGTGAAATGGCTGCAGGGGAAAGAGGAGAAATCAAAAATGGAATGGACATTGGAAGAACTGATTCAGTCTACAGAAAAGACTAACCAATCTCCAGTGAAATTACATGCAAGGGTGGTGACTTTAAGAGTGCAATGGTAATTCCACTGTTAAATATGGAGGAGAGAGTAGAGGGATGGAAAACATACAGTGAAGGCCTCTATGAAGGTGAGGACTTGTCTGATGGTGCATTAGAAGAAGAATGGGAGTTAATATGGAAGACATAAGGGATACACATTTGGATGACTTGTGATTAAATAAGTCAGAAGGGGTAGACAACATTCCTTCAGAATTTCTAAAACCACTCGGGGAAGCAGCAACCAGCAACTATTGAAGATGGTGTGTAGAACCTATGAGATTGGGGGCGTGCAGTCGGACTTTCAAAAAAATATGATTTACAACTGTCACACAATCAGCTTAACAGCTCATGCATCCAAGCCACTGACAAGAATGGAAAAGAAAACTGAGGCTCTGTTAGATGACAATCAGTTTGTGTTTCGGAAATGTAAAGGCACTAGAGAGACAGTTCTGACACTGCAACTGATAAAGAAAGCTGAAATTAAGAAAAACCACAACATGTTCAAAGTACTTATCAACCTGAAAAAGGCATTCAACAATGTACAATCGTGCAAGATGCTCAAAATTCTGAGTTATAGGGAAAGATGGGTAGTATACAATATGTGCAATAACCAAAAGGGAACAACATGAATGGAAAACCACGAACGAAGTGCTCAGTTTACAACAATTACGACAAGGATGTAGCCTTTTACCCCTGTTCTTCCATCTATACATTGAAGAAGCAATGATGGAAATAAAAGTGAGGTTCAACAGTGGGATTAAAATTCATGTTGAAAGGATATAAATGATAACATCGCTGATAACATCGCTGAAGACATTGCTGTCCTCAGTGACCGGGAAGTAGAATTACAGGACATGCTGAATGGAATGGATAGTCTAATGAGCACAGAATATAGATTTCAGAGTAAACTGGAGAATGAGAAAAGTAATGAGGAGTAGAAGAAATAAGATTATCTATAAACTTTGCATCAAAATTAGTGAGATAAAGTAGAAGTAGTTAAGGAATTCGGCTACATTAGAAGCAAAATAACATATGATGGATGAAACAAGGAGGACATAAAAAGCACAAGCAAAAGGGCATTCCTGGACAAAAGATGTAGCCTAGTTTGAAATATAGGTCTTAATTTGAGGAAGGAATTTTTGAGAATGTACATTTGGAACACAGCAATGTATGGCAGTGAATCATGGACTGTGGGAAAAATGTAAAAGAAGAGAATCAAAGGGTTTGAGATGCGGATCTACAGAAGAACGTTGAAAACTGGGTGGACTAATAAGGTAAGGAATGAGGAGGTTCTCCACAGATTTGACAAAGAAAGGAACATTTAGAAAAAACTGACACGAAAAAAAGAGACACAGGATGATACAATATGTGTTAAGACACCAAGTTCAGAAAAATAATAGAAATGTGCTGTCAATGGCTTTCCCAATGTAGTACATCTTGCCATGATTCTTGGGTTTTACACTGTTTCATACTGCTGGGACTTCACAATATTTTTATGGAACACCAGCTTCAGACAGGATACAGACCAATGTTTAAATCTCGAGTGTGCATCCATCAAGTAACAGCCTGTAATACTGATGCCTTGATAACAGTGTGCCTTGTCCAAAGGCAACTTAAATAGGCTGTCAGATACATTTTAGCATGATCAGTGTTGGACTTGACAATTTGCTTAAGTTTTATCCTCTGTCTTTGGATTGGATTGGATTGGATTGTTTGGAGGAAAGAGACCAAACTGCGAGGTCATCGGTCTCATCGGATTAGGAAAGGACGGGGAAGGAAATCGGCTGTGCCCTTTCAAAGGAACCATCCCGGCATTTGCCTGGAGCGATTTAGGGAAATCACGGAAAACCTAAATCAGGATGGCTGGAGACGGGATTGAACCGTCGTCCTCCCGAATGCGAGTCCAGTGTGCTAACCACTGCGCCACCTCGCTCGGTCCCTCTGTCTTTGTTGACCAAGTTAGCAGCTGGTTTTCACTGACAGCCTGTTTCACATTGCCACTTGCAGGAAACTGTAGCTTCCTGTTCATTCACTGGTTATGAAACCTTACCATACCCGCAATATTCACTGAATCTGGCACTCTTTTTAAAACTGAAGGAACCACGGTGTAGATGTCATTTAATCAGTGATTATGAGGTGACTGCAGTGGTGGAAAACTTTTTCCAGGACTAAACTAAGAACTTCTAGAACCATGGCATACAATATGAGAAAATGTGTCAACATGCACGTATTGCACATAGAGATGGACTAATAAAAGTGTAAAATTTGGGATTGCTAATTTTTTCCCCTATCCAAAGGTACAAACTTTACAAACACTTCTGTATTTTAGTCTTACTGTAACTCATTTTGAAGCATGCTTTCAAATGTGCTTTGTTCAGTTCTTCCATTGCTATTGAAATAATTTCTGAACTAGAGGCAAGCAGTACAATGTCATCAGCAAAATGAGGATGGTCTGGATATGTTCCACAACACATATTCCTTCATTATATCAGTTTAAATATCTTAAAAATTATTTCATGATTGCTGAGAACATTTCTGGTGACATAGAATTTCCCTGTCTTACTTATTTTCCAATTTTGAATTTTTCACAATCTTGATGAAGACTGGGGGAAGCAGTGGCTTTGACATACATATTCTCCAGTATGAGGAGGAACCAGTAGTTTGAATTGACATATTGTTTTTCAATAGCAGTCAGTGCACATTTTGTTGAACCTGAGTCAAGCTCCTTCTGAAAATCTTTTAAATCCCAGACAGAGTGGTAATTCACACTTACTACTGCTTAATTCTAAAATTTTGTTTACAATTTACAAATGGTCCACTGTAAAGGATACCAATCAATGAAACCGAAAACACACACACACACACACACACACACACACACACACACACACACACAGAGAGAGAGAGAGAGAGAGAGAGAGAGAGAGAGAGAGAGAGAGAGAGAGAGAGAGAGAGAGAGAGAGCTAGCAGCTCAAAGGGAGGCAGCAGATGTGTAGACTGGGAATACAGGAGGGAGGGGTGGCAGGTGCATGTGATAAGCGTGTGACAGAGGGCAGTGAGGTGTTCCGCACAACAGATATGGTGTGGAGGCACAGACTCAGAGGGGCTGACACGACACAGGAAGAGAAAATTGTTGGGTAGAGCTTTTGGGGACAGTGAAGCCAGAATGATTACAATGGTGAAGCTTGTGTTGCAAAGATAACTCCCATCAATGTAGCTCAGAAAAACTGATGTTTGAGGGAAGGATTAAGATAATATGGGTTGTGAGCTGAAAAAATATGGGACTCAGCTGAAGTGTACACATCACTGAGAAAAAACAAAATTACAAGGACTTGTTTCAGACAGTTTGACCATGTCCAACGGACATACGGGACGGGTATCAAAACAACTACATACATACAGACACGATCAGCAGTAGACCAGTAGGGAGACCAAGGAAAATATGACTGAACCAAGTGAAGGATTATATAAGTGCAAGAAGAGTCATCTAGTACAGAGCCCAGAGAGAAACTCGCACATGAACAACCACAAGGTGGAGAGTGCTTATAAGCTTGGGCAACAGTGGAAAACCAATGGTGGTGACTAATACTTTGTCTGGTGAGATTACAAATCTGTGGATGTGTGTATGAAAGAGGTAATACAATGAGGTGACAAAAGTCATGGACTACCTCCTAATATCATGCCAGACCTCCTCTTGCCTGTTGCAGTGCAGCAACTCAACAAGGCATGGTTCAACAAGTTGTTGGAAGTCCCCTGCAGAAATACTGACCCATGCTTCCTCTATAGCCACCCATAATTGCTAACATGTTGCTGGTGCAGGATGTTGTGCACTGACCTCTTGATTATTTCCCGTAAATGTTCTATGGGATTTATGTCAGGTGACCTAGGTGGCCAAATCATTCGCTCAAATTGTCCAGAATGTTCTCCAAACCAATCACGAACAACTGTGGCCAGATGACATGGTGCATTGTATCCATAAAAATTCCACTGTTTGGGAATATGATGTCCATGAATGGCTGTAAACGGTCTCCAAGTAGCCAAATGTAACAATTTCCTGTCAATGATTGGTTTTGTGTAAACAGAGCCACCACCAGCTTGTAGAGTGCCTTGGGTCCATGCCTTCCTGGGGTCTGCACACAGTCAAACGAACCCTACCATCAGCTCTTACCACCTGAAATTGGGACTCATCTGACCAGGACAGCATTATAAAGTTACCTAGGGTGCAACCAGTATGGTCACAAGCCCAGGAGAGGCACTGCAAGTGATGTCACGCTGTCAGCGAAGGCTTTCGCATCGATCGTCTGTTGCCGTATCCCATTAATGCCAAATTTCACCACACTGTCCTAGTGGATGTGTTTATTGTACGTCCCATATTGATTTATAGACTTATTTCACATAGTGTTGCTTGTCTCTTGGCACTGACAACTCTGTGCAAAGGTCGCTGCTCTCGGTTGCTGAACGAAGGTTGGTTGATTGGATTAAAAGAGTGGGGAAAGGGACCAAACTACAAGGTCATCAGTCCCTTGTTCCAAATAAAACAATGCCACAAGTATGAGAATAAAACAAACGAGACTGGCAATTCAAAATGGAATGAAAGGAGAAATCACAAGAACGATGGAGGGCAACAAACATGTAAATGGACAAAAGGGGACAAGAAAACCACAGAAATACAAGAAACGGGATGAAGAGATTAAAACAACAAAGCAGATTACCATGGCTGGCTGACCATGAGAATAAAAAAGGAGGAGCCAGCCACTCTGCAACACATTAAAACCTCCACCCTAAAAGCACTAGAGTGGAGGACACAGAGGGGCAAAGGATACGCACTTATACTTAGATCAAATGATAAAACCCACCCTCACGAATAAAACGTAAAACTAAATCAGCTGATGAGGTTTTCTCAGAGAAAATTAGCGGCAACGAGTTCGGTAACCCAAGATTTTGTCGCTGGGCAGTCAAAGTAGGACAGTGCACGAGAATATGGGCTACTGTTAACCGGGCACCGCACCGAGACTCGGGCAGGTCTTCACGGCACAGGAGGTAACCGTGGGTCGCCCAAGCATGGCCGATGCAGAGCCGGCAGGGGACAACTGATCCCCTGCGAGAGGCCCGCACGGAAGACTTCCACTGAGTGAAGGTTGTCAGCCATTGCATTGCCCGTGATGGGAGGTAAAGCCTGAAATTTGCTATTCTCGACATGCTCCTGACACTGTAGATCTTGGAATACTGAATTCCCTAATGATTTCCAAAATGGAATGTCCCACGCATCTAGTTCCAATTACCATGCCACATTCACAGTCAGTTAATTCCCATTACGTGGCCGTAGTCACATCAGAAATCATTTCACATGAATCTCCTGCGTACAAATACCAGCTCTGCCATTGCACTGCCCTTTCGTACCTCGTGTCTGTGATACTACATCATCTGTATATGTGCATATCGCTATCCCATGACTTTTGTCACCTCAGTGTACAAATGAATGAGCAGTGTTTATTTCACAGATGATGTGACTTACCGAACGAAAGTGCTGGAAGGTCGATAGGCACACAAACAAACACAAACATACACATGAAATTCAAGCTTTCGCAACAAACTGTTGCCTCATCAGGAAAGAGGGAAGGAGAGGGAAAGACGAAAGGATGTGGGTTTTAAGGGAGAGGGTAAGGAGTCATTCCAATCCCGGGAGCGGAAAGACTTACCTTAAGGGGAAAAAAGGGGTATACACTCGCACACACACACATATCCATCCGCACATACACAGACACAACCAGACATTTGTAAAGGCAAAGAGTTTGGGCAGAGACATCAGTCGAGGCGGAAGTACAGAGGCAAAGATGTTGAAAGACAGGTGAGGTATGAGCGGCGGCAAATTGAAATTAGCGGAGATTGAGGCCTGGCGGGTAATGAGAAGAGAGGATATACTGAAGGGCAAGTTCCCATCTCCAGAGTTCTGACAGGTTGGTGTTAGTGGGAAGTATCCAGATAACCCGGACGGTGTAACACTGTGCCAAGATGTGCTGGCCATGCACCAAGGCATGTTTAGCCACAGGGTGATCCTCATTACTAACAAACACTGTCTGCCTGTGTCCATTCATGCGAATGAACAGTTTGTTGCTGGTCATTCCCACACAGAAAGCTTCACAGTGTAGGCAGGTCAGTTGGTAAATCACGTGCGTGCTTTCACACGTGACTCTGCCTCTGATCGTGTACACCTTCCGGGTTACAGGACTGGAGTAGGTGGTGGTGGGAGGGTGCATGGGACAGGTTTTACACCGGGGGCGGTTACAAGGGTAGGAGCCAGAGGGTAGGGAAGGTGGTTTGGGAATTTCATAGGGATGAACTAAGAGGTTACGAAGGTTAGGTGGACGGTGGAAAGACACTCTTGGTGGAGTGGGGAGGATTTCATGAAGGATGGATCTCATTTCAGGGCAGGATTTGAGGAAGTCGTATCCCTGCTGGAGAGCCACTTTCAGAGTCTGATCCAGTCCCGGAAAGTATCCTGTCACAAGTGGGGCACTTTTGGGGTTCTTCTGTGGGAGGTTCTGGGTTTGAGGAGATGAGGAAGTGGCTCTGGTTATTTGCTTCTGTACCAAGTCGGGAGGGTAGTTGCGGGATGCGAAAGCTGTTTTCAGGTTGTTGGTGTAATGGTTCAGGGATTCCAGACTGGAGCAGATTCGTTTGCCACGAAGACCTAGGCTGTAGGGAAGGGACCGTTTGATGTGGAATGGGTGGCAGTTGTCATAATGTCCAACTCCCCAAGACACTATCCAAATTGAACCCTGCCTGGAACAGTTCCGTCCTCTGTCACAGCGGGACCCACCTCCTCTTCCTCAAAATCACCCTCTCCAAACTTTCCAGGAATTTCTGACTTCCAGCCTTGCCTCTCAATCCTTCTTAAAAAACCTTAATCCTACTCCCAACATCGCCACTGCTTAAGCCCAGGCTATCCGTGATCTGAAGGCTGACCGATCCATCGTCATTCTTCCGGCGGACAAGGGTTCCACAACTGTGGTACTTGATCGTCGGGAGCATGTGGCTGAGGGACTGCGTCAGCTTTTAGACAACACTACATACAAAGTTTGCCAAGGTAATCCCATTCCTGATGTCCAGGCGGAGCATCAAGGAATCCTCAGAACCTTAGGCCCCCTACAAAACCTTTCACCTGACTCCATCAACCTCCTGACCCCACAGACACCCCGCACCCCTACCTTCTACCTTCTTCCTAAAATTCACAAACCCAATCATCCCGGCCGTCCCATTGTAGCTGTCTACCAAGCCCCCACAGAACGTATCTCTGCCTGCGTAGATCAACACCTTCAACCCATTACATGCAGTCTCCCATCCTTCATCAAAGACACCAACCACTTTCTCGAACACCTGGAATCCCTACCCAGTCTGTTACCCCTGGAAACCATCCTTGTAACCATTGATGCCACTTCCTTATACACAAATATTCCGCACGTCCAGGGCCTCGCTGCGATGGAGCACTTCCTTTCACGCCGATCACCTGCCACCCTACCAAAAACCTCTTTCCTCATTACCTTAGCCAGCTTCATCCTGACCCACAACTTCTTCACTTTCGAAGGCCAGACATACCAACAATTAAAGGGAACAGCCATGGGTACCAGGATGGCCCCCTCGTACGCCAACCTATTCATGGGTCGCTTAGAGGAAGCCTTCTTGGTTACCCAGGCCTGCCAACCCAAAGTTTGGTACAGATTTATTGATGACATCTTCATGATCTGGACTCACAGTGAAGAAGAACTCCAGAATTTCCTCTCCAACCTCAACTCCTTTGGTTCCGTCAGATTCACCTGGTCCTACTCCAAATCCCATGCCACTTTCCTTGACGTTGACCTCCACCTGTCCAATGGCCAGCTTCACACGTCCGTCCACATCAAACCCGCCAACAAGCAACAGTACCTCCATTATAACAGCTGCCACTCATTCCACATCAAACGGTCCCTTCCCTACAGCCTAGGTCTTCGTGGCAAACGAATCTGCTCCAGCCCGGAATCCCTGAACCATTACACCAACAACCTGAAAACAGCTTTCGCATCCCGCAACTACCCTCCCGACCCGGTACAGAAGCAAATAACCAGAGCCACTCCCTCATCTCCTCAAACCCAGAACCTCCCACAGAAGAACCCCAAAAGTGCCCCACTTGTGACAGGATACTTTCCGGGACTGGATCAGACTCTGAATGTGGCTCTCCAGCAGGGATATGACTTCCTCAAATCCTGCCCTGAAATGAGGTCCATCCTTCATGAAATCCTCCCCACTCCACCAAGAGTGTCTTTCCGCCGTCCACCTAACCTTCATAACCTCTTAGTTCATCCCTATGAAATCCCCAAACCACCTTCCCTACCCTCTGGCTCCTACCCTTGTAACCGCCCCCGGTGTAAAACCTGTCCCATGCACCCTCCAACCACCACCTACTCCAGTCCTGTAACCCGGAAGGTGTACACGATCAAAGGCAGAGCCACGAGTGAAAGCACCCACATGATTTACCAACTGACCTGCCTACACTGTGAAGCTTTCTATGTGGGAATGACCAGCAACAAACTGTCCATTCGCATGAATGGACACAGGCAGACAGTGTTTGTTAGTAATGAGGATCACCCTGTGGCTAAACATGCCTTGGTGCACAGCCAGCACATCTTGGCACAGTGTTACACCGTCCGGGTTATCTGGATACTTCCCACTAACACCAACCTTTCAGAACTCCGGAGATGGGAACTTGCCCTTCAGTATAGCCTCTCTTCTCGTTACCCACCAGGCCTCAATCTCCGCTAATTTCAATTTCCTGCGGCTCATAGTTCACCTGTCTTTCAACATCTTTGCCTCTGTACTTCCGCCTCGACTGACGTCTCTGCCCAAACTCTTTGCCTTTACAAATGTCTGCTTGTGTCTGTGTATGTGCGGATGGATATGTGTGTGTGTGCACGAGTGTATACCCCTTCTTTCCCCCTAAGGTAACTCTTTCCGCTCCCGGGATTGGAATGACTCCTTACCCTCTCCCTTAAAACCCACATCCTTTCGTCTTTCCCTCTCCTTCCCTCTTTCCTGATGAGGCAACAGTTTGTTGCGAAAGCTTGAATTTCATGTGTATGTTTGTGTTTGTTTGTGTGTCTATCGACCTGCCAGCACTTTCGTTCGATATTTCGCCTGGTGCACGTCTTTCGATTTGATGCCAGTTCGGCAACTTGCACGTTGATGGGGATGAAATGATGATGATTAGGACAACACAACAGCCAGTCCTTGAGAGGAGAAAATCTCCGACCCAGCCGGGAATCGAACCCGGGCCCTTAGGATTGACATTCCATCATGCTGACGACTCAGCTACCAGGGGCGGACATGATATATCATAATGATGTGGAATGAGACAATCTGATATCATTTATTGTTATATTCGGGTAGGTGCATAAACTAGCTAGCTGCTATTCTGGCCATGTTGAAGGTCATTATTTTAAATGCAACACATGTCAGAGAAGTACAAATATGTTGACGAAGCCTTGCCTATAATGTGCTTGAGCAGCTGCAGCCTCTCACTGCAGCCCGGTGCCACAAAGCTGACAAACTCATTGTAGAAGGTGACGGCCTCCTTCAGTGCTGCGGTCTTCGCAGCCAGCTGGGCGTTCGCGCGTGGCAACTCCGACAACCTCTCCACCAGCTCGGAGCGGAGCGTCGCCTTCCACGTCTTGGCGTCACCCGACCCGGACTTCGCCTCGGGAGCGGAAATGCCCAGCTGCCGGCACTGTGCGGCGAGCTCCGAACGCAAGGATCCCTCCGCCTTAATGTATTCCGCTTCCTTCTTGTCACATTCCTGCAAAATTGGACCATTCCTTTTCTACTGTGACCGATCCACTGTTAAATTAAAATTATGTTTTGACTATTACTTGATTTACAGTACACAAACACAATAACAAAACAAATAATAGATATAATAGATTTAATAAACTACAAACTAACAACAAGTTACTGTTTGTGTTGCTCTCAGATGTCCATCTAGGTGCAATTGTTTGTGAAACATCAGCTAGGAGCAGTTGTTTATGATACATGATGTTTCCTGTAGAATGAGGATCTTTTCTACGTCCTGCCACCTTTATATTCTTATCACTCCCCTTCCATCATTATGCATCTGCACACTGTGTTGCGTAGAGTGTTGGGAGAACAGCAATGGTCGAATTCTGAGCCCAAACTCCAGCTCATCTGTGTTTATACTGCCCCTGTCAGGCCCGAAAGTCACCCAAGGCCGACATTGTGACTTCAGAGAGCTAAGCGTTGAGTCCCATGCTTTACTGAAAGTGAAATCACTGTCCCAATTGATCACCCTCCTTTAGAATGCAACCCCAAAATAATGAAGTCTCTCTGAGCACTCCTGTTTGTTTATATTTCATTCAGTCCCTGTAGCTATTCAGTGTTCTGCAATCACAGATTTTGCTAATCTCCTGTGCTCCTGCCACCTTTCTTTGACTTTCTGCACAGTCTGCCAAATGTAGGCATTATCACATTTGCACAGAATACAGTATACACCCACTTTATGGAGTATCAGGTCATGTTTCATCGTCCTAATAGTGCACATTGTCAGAGGTGGTCAGAAAATGCATTTAATGTTACATCAAGCCAATATTCTATCATTTTATTAAAAGACATTTTGAAGTTTTCTCCTTGGCTGTTTTTGACTAGTATTCACTTGCATGATTGGCCAATTTCAGCCTTATAGGCCATTTTATCACAGTAGGCACCTATATACAGTATAATTGTCTGAGTCTAAAACAGAGGAATAACCAACCAGAAAGCAAGCAATAAGGTGCAAGAATCGAATTAAAACCGGCAGCTTACATCTTCATAACAAACGCCATGTTATAGGACACTATAATGCACTCACTTCTGTTGTTCAACACCAGCTCCTGATCAGCTATTCCATCGTTTTATAATCAGATAATTTCACATACACTGAAACCTACTACACTTGAAAATTGTCTGTGGTCTAAATTGGCCTTGTGCAAGATTTAATAATGTGAATACCTGTCAAAAACAACCAAGATGGAAAACTTCAAAATGTCTTATCAAATATACAACTGTGGTACCCCACACGAAGAAAATGATCGAGGTTCTGCCAGTTCTGTTCGATACTGTGTCAGCGTACAGCAGATACACCACTGTCTTATCCTCCTCCTCTTTTTCTATTCTCTGCATCTGTCTTCTGCCTGAAAGCATGTCAGGTTTGTCTCCCACCATATCTGCTCTTCTTGGCTACATCCTTAATTTGGTCAAACTCCCTTGGCAGGCCTTCTTTGTCCAATATTGCACAAGTCCTGTAGACCATTGTACAAAGCACAGCCTTACACTGTGGAGGATGGTGGCAGGTGGAACTACGGGGATAGAAATATTAGTTTGGGCAGGTTTCCAGTGCACACCGTGTCTCTCAGTCTTTTCCACATTACGCTCGACTATCACATCCAAACAGGGGAGTTTGCCACTCTCTTCCACAACAACAGTGAATTCGATGCTGGGGAACAGAGAATTCAGGTGTGAGAGACATTCCTGAAGCCATTCACTTCCATGTGGCTACACCACAACAATTTTTCTGAAAAAGCATACAGGCTCCAGTGCAAGTTTTGCAACCTGCAACTGGCTTTTGAAGAAGAGAAATGAGCATATAACCCATTCTTATAAACAATCTGTGCTTACATGTTGACATTACTCCTCCACATAGTTCCCTCATATATTCAAACATTTGTCATACCATGGCAATAGCTCCTTTCTTTATCAATGAATGGAGGCACCTGCTGCTTCAGCCACTTGTTGAAATCATCCTCAAGCTCACTGTCAGTCACGAAGTGTTGAGCTGCCAGCCAGGCCTTCATCTTGTGGAAGAGATGAAAGTGGCTCGGTGCTAAGAATGAAGTATAGGGAAGATGCTGAAAAATCTCTCAGACAGTCTTGAATTTTTCCTTAATCTGATTAGCAGCATAGGCTCGTCCATTATTGTGAAGGACAATGATTGCTTGAGTAATCATCTTACACCATTGTTTTGGCTTGATCTTTGGAGTTTACTCTTGTAAAATCTGTTGTCAAAATTCCTTTGAAACTCCAAGAAACTAGAACTATTATTTTGCAATTTGACAACATCTCCTTACATTTTTTGGGCTTAACGGGAGAATGGCTGTGTATCCACCATTTGGACTGTCGCTTAGTTTCAGAGTTCACATTCTGCACATATGTCTTCATCCAGTCATGATTCTGTTCAGAAATTCTCCCCCTCTTCTGGTAGTGCTGAAAAAATTTTACGATCGAACACATTCTTTCCATTTTCTGAATGTTAGACATATTTTGTTGACCACTACACACAAAACTTACAGTATCCTTATCTCTCATTCATGATGATAAACAGTATTGTCCTTGTTATCAAAGGCATATCTTTATTAAGTTAGAAAATTATGAACAGACATCTCGCATGCACAATTTTGTTAACATGTTGCACAGGTTCACCAGTCACATCTGAATGTCTTCCCCAACCACTTTCGTCATATACAGTCATGTGGCCAGCCTTTAATCTTCTGCACCACTCCCTAACAAAATCATCAGTCGTAACCCACTCCCATACGCTTGACACAATTAACGATGTAGCTTTGTGGTGAGCAGCAAGTGACAGAACTGTAGTAACCCACCGATTACTACACCCACCGATCACAGCAGACATAAGTCGGACCAATACAGCACATTCAAACAGCATGCCCGAAACTGCAGGAGGTGGCTGCCAGGGGTAGCACAATCACCAGCTCTGCCACACACGCACAGCAATACACCGGCGACACACAGTGTGGATTGTGTCTTCGTAAGGGTATGCACAAGCCTCTGGGCCCTCAGCTGTTAAACATGTTCTGGTCCTGGCAATGGACACATCCAAGTACGGGGTGGGAGCAGTCTTGGCCCATCACAGTTCAGACGGTTCTGAACAGCCTTTTGCCTTTGTGTCAAAAACAATCAACTCAGCTCAGCAACATTATTCTTAGGTGGAAAAAGCAGTTCTTGTTATTGTCTATGCCTTAAAAAAATCATGTATTCTTGGGCAGTGCAAAATTTACTTTAATTACCAGCCATAAGCCCTCAGTTTCCCTGTATAGCCACTCATGGTCTTTACCAGACAAAGCCCCTCATCATCTTCAGCATTGAGCTGCATTCTTGTCCCAGTAAAATGATCCATTGGTTCGCAACATCTGAATGTGGATGCTCTGTGCTAGTACCCCGTGGTTCCTGACTCACGATTCACCCAAGAGGAACTGCTTTGTTTTCAACTGGATATGGAAGCAAGACACAAGGCGGATGGCTTCCCCATGACCTGTTACCTTATTGCCTCAGTTGTAGTGGCAGATCTGGTGCTTTGGCAGGTCGTACACCTGATAAAACATGGGTTGTCAGACGGTCTGGCGTGGTAAAGTTCCGCAGACCCAAATAAATCCAAAAAATATAATAATGAGCTTAATTAAAAATATAAAAGAGTAAAAATCACCCCTAAAAAATTAAAGCCAATAATAACGGGCATCAGACATGCTTTGGAATTTTTATGCATCGTGCCATCGCCTCTCTCTCTTGGACAGCATTATTCTCCTGCCAATGGAAGGGCTTAATTCCCACATTGTGCTTCCAGTGGCTCTGTAGTAGGGTATCCTCCACGTATTACACCAGGGTCAATGGGGCTGTTTCGCACATAACTGTTGGCCCAATGTTTTGGCTGGGCACCAACAGAGTGGTGGAATGCCTTGTTGCAGCCTGCTGGAAGTGTAGGGGTGGGCAGGCAGCAATGCACAATGTCGGTTTGCCATGGCTGCCTCCTACACAAAAGCTTGGGAAAGAATCCACATTGATTTCACTTGTCCTTCTTTTCGTAACTGATGCTTTTTCTCTCTTTCCTTATATCATTCACTGTACGTCTGCAACAGCAGATGCAACTGTCAAGGCCCTGTCAAAGTTATGCTCCATAGAAGGCTTGCCTTGTACCCTGGTTTCAGACTATAGTTCTCAGTTTGTGGCACAATCTTTCAAGAACTTTTGTACTCACAATAGATATACCACATCACAGCACGCAGTTGAAAAGTGAGGCAGAAAATCCTGTCCGAATGTTTAAGATACAGCGCAAGTCCCTACAACATTTCCCAGTTGAGGAGACACACTCATTTTTTAAAGCTCTTACAGAATGATACCCATTAAGCTCCTGCATGGCCACCAGCTGCAGACACAGCTCAACCTCTTGCTGCTGGGCAAGCATCCCCCAGACATGCCAGTTTTGTTGGCATTCAAACCAGTCATGCCAGTGCATTTCAACAGTATCCTCAATGTGTTCTGAGCCAGCCAGCATAATTGCTGTGTCTTCATGGTTCGCACGACGATCGGCTTGTGACACGCCGTTAGATCCAGTAGCATCCCAGGCTGGGTGCAGAGTCTCCTCCTCAGGCTGTGCGCCCAAAGCCTCATTCTTTGTCGGTCCTGGTCACTCCAGGGATCGAACAGGCCTTGTTATGCAGATGTATACTGGCAGTCAGGGCTTGGTCAGCATCGATAGCAGCTTTGTTTACTGTGACCAGTGCCAGCATCTCCCACTCCCACTGCAATGAGCAGACACCGCCATCAGCAGGGACTGAAGCCAGGCCTCCATCAGAAGAACATATCCTTTCAGCCTACCATTATCACTGCCTGTGCAGTTGGCCCTCATCACGGATTCCGACATCCAAATGGCTCTCGCCTCACTGCTGGTCTTGTCTACCAGTCCCACAGGGTCCGCAAGCATCAGGGATGCCCTCATCAGACTCACTGCTAACGGTGGACATAAGTTTGGCCACTATGGCAAGCGTGGTACGCACCTGCAACTGCCTGAGGTGGCTGCCAGGGGCAGTCTGGTCACCGACCACAATCACCACGTCCATCGTGCACACACAGCACAACACTAGTAACACCTGTCAGGGACAGTGTCTTTATAAGGGCAAACATGACTTCCCAGTCATGCTTGCAATAACATCACCCATTTCAGTTCTTGCATTGCACACTGATGAACAACAGAGAGCTGACTGGTGCAACATAATATCCAAAAGCTCCAATTCCATCCAGATTATAATTTATGAACAGTCCTCTTAGCCTGAAACAACTTCCATATATAATAAACAGATCTGTATACTCATTTCCCAACCTGTGTGATGGATGCTTCGAAATGAAGTGTACCTGCAACCATATCTCTCCCTAAAACCTGACCTTTCCCATTTATTTTCACAGTACTTTTCCCAGATGCATAGTTTTAAGCAATATGTGATTTGAAACATACCTCCTGCAACTCTCCACATTTGGCAATCTGCTTCTTCAAGCCTGGAACTTCATAGGTGACATTACGTATCAGCATCTGGGCGGCGTCTGCGAGGTATACGTTGTCCTTCTCGTACAGGCGCAGAACTTCTTGCCAGTCCTTCATGCGCTTCGAGCCGTACGATCCAAAAAAATTGCGGCTGTCAGCCTCTGTCTCCTTCAGTATCTCCACAATCTTCTTACAGTGGAAGTAATTTATGTCTGAGCAGAAACACATATTTCACAACTGGAAAGGATCAACACTGTAAACTCTACATATTTACAACAGTTATTTTAATTTCATAAGTGTGACCATTATATAAAGAAACATTCTTATTTAGCAAATTGGGACTGCAAAGTCTATTCATATATTACTGGTTTCAAATTACGAAGAGTTCATCTTCAGTTCTAGCCTTGCTACAATCCAAAATATCAACTTAGAAGCTAATCAGCCTCCAAATGCCGAAGGCACTCAGACAAGAGAAAGGATTATTAAAATAATCATACATTCAAGATAATTCACTATATGTTAATCAAATCTAGAAAGAAATGGGGGATATGTAATCAAAGCCAACTGCAGGAAAACAGGCATGATGGTTTCAGAAAAGTGGTATGTGAGCAATTTATCTATGAAAGTGATATTGTGAAGATAGAAATGGACTCAACAAAAAAGTTTCAGAAGATCTGGAAAGGTAAAATTGATTTCACAGAATTGTCATTCACACTGAATGTGAACTTTAGGCTGATTAATATGAACCCAAAGACATCAAAGACCAAAGCCCAAATAAAGCTATATGAAGGAAGGGCCATATGTACACACAGTACGAATACTGTGCCCGAGTAACACAGTGACTATACAAAGCAGGACTGCCATGGCTGGTATTCATGTCCTTGGTGAATTTTGTTTTATGAGCACTGTTTCATACATCAAGATGTATATAGACAGTACACATATACAGTGAAGTTTCAGGTTTGATTCTTTACTGGGTCAGAGATTTTCTTTTTTCGAGGAGTGGGTCTTTGTAGTGTCCTAATCATTTCATCTCATCTTCATCACAAGAATTTGCAAGTCACCAAAGTTGTGTCACATGGCACCTGCCGGCCAATAATGCCATTCAGTCACTTCATACAGGGAAGGAACTGGCCAAGGACTTATTCCAACATCCACCCGAGATGATTTAGGGAAACCACGAAAAACCTAAATCAGGGAAATATTGAACCTACAGATATAATTCATCTGCCTTGACCCATTATATGATCAAAAAGCCTGACTTAAAACCAGTCACTGAAATCAAACATACACAATAAGAAGAAGTACAACTATTTTCATGATATAACATTTGTTTGGTTGTTTGGGGGGAGGAGGCGGGGGGGGGGGGGGGGGGGGGAGTGTCTGACATTACAACAACGCCTCTTCTTTCCTCATGGCTAAGACATACAAATCAATAACTACCAGTCTAAAAACCAGTTTTTAAACATCACTAGTTTATGTGAAATAATACTCATATAACTACCACACTCAGAAATATTAAGTATTTAAAAATTTATAAAGCACAGTGAAATTAAATTACAATGCTACATTAAAAATACAGAATTCTCTGAGATTTCCCCAGTTTTTCCGAGTAAAATGTAATTCTCTCAGAATTCCCAGTTTTATAGAAAAATTGTCACCCTGAAAATGTTACAGGTTCCAACACATCTACAATCTACATCATCATCTCACAACATGTGGCAGTGGGTGCTTTACATATCACTATCATTTCCCCTTTTCCTTAGCAACTCACGAAAAATGCAGGAAGCTATGACTGCTACAGACCCTCCACCAAGATCTAATTTCTCGGAGTATCACACGAAAGCCCATTTTGAAATATAGATGTGGGAAGACATAATACATTGACTGCCTCTTTGAGAAATGTATGCTATCAAAATCTGGACAGTAAACCTCTCCGCGATGCGCAATGGCATTTTTGGATCGTGTATTTAGGAGCATCTCTGTAATACTCTCACACTTATAAACAAACCAATAGGAGCTTAATGAAACATTCTGTTTCTCTTAGCATCTCGTTTGCCTCCTTTATTAAGTCTACTTCACAGTCACCCCAACATTGATGAGCATTACTCAAGAAGTCACCAAACATGATTTCTGCAAACTGCTTCCTTTGGTGAGTGAATTACACTTTCTTCAGTGTATTACTGTAAACAGGGATCAACTTACACCAATTTAACTACAGTATGCATCCCTACCATCCTACAAACTATCAGAACACCCACCCCAAGAAACAATAGTTCCCCACAGGACAATCATTCCTCTCACCCTTAGCTTCCCAAACTGTAATTCATCAATTTTTACAACCTACCTAGGACCTCTCAAAGATCTCCTAAAATAAAAAAGCTCAGTACACACCTCACGGCAAAAGGAATACTAATCCAAGACACACCTATCACTCTCACTTGTCTCACACACAAAAAACCAAACAGAAGAACAATAACACCAATGGTATGTACAAAACTACATCCTGTATGGCAAGTCTCGATTGCTCAAACCAGATAGGCCTACTAATGAACCTCCAAGCATTATCACAATGGCATCTACACTTATACAGATCCCTGGTTTGAGAAGCAGGAGCTTTTGTCAGTTTCATCATTTCACCACACTGGTGACACCTAACATACTCCGCAGTTAGACCATACAATGTAAAAATTTTATAGTTGCAGCCATATCCTCACCCATCACAGCCACTAACACCACATGACTATTAAATTTAACAGTCAGATCCATACCTATGAACAAATGACACACACAAAAAATCAAATCCCACAAATGAATAAATTTCAAATTATGAACTAGCAGTTCCAAAACCAAAAACACAATCAGCCTGCAACTACCAATGCTAAATAACTCACTGACAGGCCAACAACAAATACCAGCTCTGGGGAAAATAAAAGAAAAAAAAAAAAGGTTCTCTCTAGGGAAAAGTTCAACGATGCCTCAGTGACATCACACAACATAACAGAGTTGTGACATGGGTGAAGGGCAACAAATGTTATCACAGCTATCTACCTATTCATTCAGAAACCATAACAGGGAGTTTTGGAAAATGTTCATAATATTATACTATTACACTAGAGCATACTTGATGAAATCATAATCATGAAGCATTTTCAAAGATACAGACAGCACACTATTTGAGACTGAATTATTGTTCCTGGATTGCAGAGATCTCATTATATGAGCTGATGTTCGTAATCAAGTCTTTAAAGCCACGTTGAATGTGTTGTAAAGTTGGCCAATGCGTCCTGATAGCAGCATGCCTCATGTGACTAAACAACAATGATGAGTAGCCCATTTCTTTCTTTCTATCTTCTTCTCTGTAGTTCACAGTTTCTCACTGTGAAAGGTTTCTCCTCTTTCATGACTGCTTTCTGCTGCCATATTTAGGTGTCATTTTGTACTCCATTTTTCTTCTGTATCTTGTAATGTTACCTTTTACCCCTCTTGTATATTCAGTCTTTTCCCCCTTCTGTCTCAGTAAAAGTACTACAATATGTACTGGAAAACAATTGCAGGTCACTCCAGTACATAGGAAGGGTAAAAGAACAGACCTGCAAACTTACAGATCAATAACCCCAAATCTGATTTGCTACACAATCCTTGAACATGTTCTCAGTTCAAATTTAATAATCTTTCTTGAGACTGGGAAGCTTATGCCCATGAATCAGCATGGCTTTGGAAAGTATTGCTTATGCGAAATTCAGCTTGCCCTTCCTCACACATATACTGTGAACTATGGCTGGAGGGTAACAGGCATACGACATATTTCTCCATTTCTGGGAGACATTTGACACAGAGCCCTTTGCGGGCTGTTAATGAAGGTACAAGCACATGGAACAGGTTCACAGATATGCGAGCAGTCGATGACTTTTGAAGTAATAAGAGTGTTGCCCAGAAAGTAATGCACCACATTTTTTTTCTTCAATAATTCTTTACTGAACGTAATGAGAATTACGCACCGTATTTTTCCATGTCATCTCCATCTCGTTCTATGGCCTTCCTCCAGTGCGAAACAAGAACATGTATGCCCTGTCGGTACCAGTCCTTGTCCTGGTGGCGGAGCCACTGCTTCACCAAATGAATCACCTCCG
Source organism: Schistocerca americana (assembly GCF_021461395.2). Classification (NCBI taxonomy): domain Eukaryota; kingdom Metazoa; phylum Arthropoda; class Insecta; order Orthoptera; family Acrididae; genus Schistocerca; species Schistocerca americana. Next base: position 176,330,487 of record NC_060128.1, on the reverse strand, counting down.
CACCGTCCTCAAAATGTCTCCCATGAATGGCATTCTTTAATGACATAACAACATCAGCTCGCTGCAACATGTCAGGTGTGACAGCCACGGATGGTCTCCTCAACCGCTGCAAATGGTGGAGCTCCGCGAAACCACCTTCTGATGTCTTCACCCTCTGTGCCCAGTGACGAACTGTACTTCTCGATGCTTTGCACAAGCGTTTGTGAATATACCTCACAGTTTCTTTCTCTGCAGTGAGAAATTCAATGATGGCACATTGCTTGTAACATACGACACATACAGATGCTATTTTGAAACTGTCCTGCAACTACACTATCTGTCAGAAGTGAAAGAAACTTGGCGCCCTCACTCAGGAGAATTCAAATAATGAATACATAACATTTTGCATTCGTAGCATTGTTTTCAGCAGAGGCAAAAAAAAAAAGGGGTGCACTGTCTGGGCAACACTCACAGAACCGAGTACGTTGTCCTCAACAGTGAGTGTTCATCGGAGACGAGGGTATACTCAGGAGTGCCTCACGGAAGTGTGACAGAACCGCTGGTGTCCTCTTAACACATAAGTGATTTGGAAGACAGGGTGGGCAGCCATCTGTGGTTGTTTGCTGATGATATTGTGGTGCACGGTAAGGTGTCGAAGTTGAGTAAATGTAGGAAGATACAAAATGATTTAAACAAAATTTCTAGTGTGAATGGCAGCTAGCTCTAAATGTGGAAAAATGTAAGTTAATGCAGACGAATATGAAGAACAAGCCTGCAACATTCAGATATAGTATTACTAGTGTCCTGCATGACACATGTCAAGTCATTTAAATATGTGGGAACAACACTGCAAAGCAACACTAAATGGAATGAGCATGTGAGAACTGTGATAGGGAAAGCAAATGGTCGACTTCAGTTTATTGGGAGAATTTTAACCACTCTTAAATGAGACCACTTATAGAAAGCCAGTGCAACCAATTCTTGGGTACTGCTTGAGTGTTTGGGATGTGTACTAGGTCAGATTGAACAAAGACACTGCAGCAATTCAGAGGCGGGCTGCTACCGGTAGGTTTGAACAACATGTAACTGTTATGGAAATGCTTCGGAAACAAAAAGGTGAATCCATGAACGGAAGGTGCCGTTCTTTTCGAGAGACACTAAAGAGAAAATTTAGAGAACCAGCATTTGAAGCTGACTGCCGAATGATTTTACTGCCGCCAACATACACTGGGGGTAAGGGCCGAGAACATAATAAATTAGGGCTCGTAACAGAGGCATAAGGACAGTCATTAAATTTCCCTTGCTCTATTTACGAGTGGAACAGGAAAGGAAATGACTAGTAGTCCCCTCCACTACGCACCATAAAGTGGCTTGCAGAGTATCTATGTAGATGTAAATGTACCATGATCAGTACCACACTACTGGCTGATATTAACATACAAGTGAAGTATCGTGTGTTATTCAGGTACATATTTAGTGTCAGTCAGACATACATTGTATCCATAATTCATTGAACGTGACATGTTAAATATCTGCAACACGAAATGTAGACGTTATTAGAAAGGCCAAATAAATCACAAACAAATGACCGGGCCCCGTCTGATGACTGGGAATATTCATACTAAACAATATCGGAAAGGCACGATACAGTCGTGAAAAAATGCCATGCCAGCAATGATAGTTACCAACATACATGAAATCATGCTGTGATTGTGGGGCAAGTTGTTTCACTTACAGGATCCTGAAAGAAGTTTCGCAATTCCATCATGAACAGGCATGTCTTGAATAGCGTTGTTTATTCTTTCTCTTACAGTCAAAACATGGTTCTGCCAGTCGCGATTCACGTGTCGTCTGCTTATCATCCAGTCCAACAGTTTGTTCGTATGAATGTCAATTGGGATGTTCTGGTCCTTAATATGAAAAAGTAAAGGAAAATTCAGAATAGAACTCAAAATACACATATCATATTCATAACATCTGGTAGAGTTTATTATAAACTGGCAATCTTTACAGGTAAACCGAGTCAGCTCTACGTTAAATGTGTGTTGTAAGTCAACAAACTTAAATGACAATTAAGCATCAACTCACCATTTTCGTTTACATCCAATCCATCAAACACGTAAACCTCCCACTGACAACAAACACGTTTGTCACCACCAAAGATGTAACGCAGCAACCTCCATCACATACAAGCGCAGACATCCTTTCTACGCCCACATCTCGCTGTGCGAAGGAAACCGGGGCCCAACATGAATAGAAGTCGACAATAGTACCGCGGAACAAAGAAGAATTGTTGAACCGTATGCGAATGAAAGACCCTACTTACAGAGATAGTTCAGTTCAGACATTATAAGTCAAGGCATTGAGCAAACATTTTCGACCATCGTGTTGAACGTCCCGGTTCCACGCACTCGATTTGAAGAAAGTCAGATTGAGATTGATATGTTAAAAGATCCAGTGTCGTATTTTCAGTATGTATTAGCGATTATTTAAAGATACACAAAACTGTTTATCCTAAAGAGTCATCAATAAACTGTTTGAGTTTCTAGTTGGAGCAGTGTTTTTTGATTACGCACCTGAAGTTGAAATTCGTTGGTAGAGTCTTTGGTGTTATTGTGCAGCGTCAATGTACTGTAACTGCAAATTGCATTCTTTGAACATGTCGAAGAGAGGAGAGGAAGCAAGTGGTGATGTTACCGCTAAACTTATCCAATGCACCAATTTTGCAGCGGTGAAACATAAAGACCAGAGAAGGAAAGATCCAGAAAAAACTCCGTATATCAATCATCCTGTCGGTATGAACTGTCATTATGTATTTCTCTCGCATATGTGTTTGTCGGCGTCCATACAGCACTGTTCTTACAGAATCACAACAGCAAAAGTTAAAAAGAAAAAAGGAAAAAACTAATGTTTTGAGTTACTTATATTACAGGCTCTGTTGGTCTTATGAAATAGCGTTAACTTTGTCGTAATGAGCCGAAATAATACTCTTGTCCATGAAAAATACAGTGTTCAAAACTAATAGACTCGGGAGAGTTAATTTTATTTGACTGATTATGCGCTATGCATGTTGTTTGTATATTTATTTGTAGAACCGCCAGCGAAATGTAAATCTAGATCAGAAGTAGGTGAATCCACTACGTGGAAAGGCATGACTTCTGCACACCTTATGCAGGAAAGGATTTTCAATGTCCTGTAGGGGCAATAACTGCCAAAGTGTTGAAACTGAGGCCACAGTTCGATGATACTGGTTCCCTAAGTATCAGTCCTTGCTAAAACATATACTAGGCCTACTACTGTATAGAGGACCGTATCCACCTCTGTATACATGTACTGCCTTATGAAGAATGTAGTCAACAATCATCAGTTGGGCAGGCCGCAGTCAGTTAATTATGTGTAATAGTGAGACTGTTGCAATGAATTTTCATACCCAACCATTTGAGATTATGCATAAATCCATTGATTTCCCCGAGGACGATCAAGCATAAAGTACCCTGTAACAAAATTCTTTGGCATTTGGCTGCGAGACAAACTGAAATGGATTAAAGATACTGAGTATGTTAGTAGTTAGCTAAGTTTAAGATACTATGGCTTAAGTGTGTTACAGGCATGCACTAGTATGGAAACTGTTAAACATGCTTATATTCAGACACATACCATCCAGCAGTATTCAGTATGATTAAAGTTCAAAAGAAAGCCATTAGAATAATAAATGGAAGTAAAATAATGGTGTAAATCTACTTTGACAGAACTTTGTTTTTGCTGCTAAGCATTTGTATAAAAGAAACCATGTTAATTTAGAAAACAAATGCAGTAGATAATTTGAATGAAATTCATTTCTCAACGAACTTGTAGGGAAAAAACACACACACATTTTTTTATGGTTTGTAGTAACCAATTACACTAGCCCCTCTCCTCACATTCGGTCTGTGGAATCGATTTGTCAGTATTTGATGTGGTTTACGAAATATATCCAGCGGTAACGTTAGGTGACTCACCCTGTATATACTAGGAAGCAGTAGCAAGTGAAATATGGCTGAAAGCAGTTACTCATTGCACCAACCAATTTCAAGCTTATAATATGTTTGTTTGTATGGCCATCTTCCTCAGCAGCTGTTAACATCTGTTGTTATAGGTTATCTGTCTTGACCTGACTGCAATCTAATTCAAAAGAATTATACTAGACACTCTTTGCTTTGTAAATAAAAGCATTTTCTGTGGTGTTTTGTAAATTGGATGCACATGTTTGTATATTCTTTTGATTGTTTTAGGTTAAAAACAGCAGTTTCTTTATAAAGTTGGCCTGCAAGCTACTTACGGTGTTTACATAATCTGCTCCTTCCCTTCTTGCTAGCCGTGGTTGGTATCGACTGACTTCATTTCATATCTGCACTGTGCAGATTTTGGCATTTTGCATTATTTCCTGCGCTGCACTGTGCCCAGTGATGAATGAAATACATTTGAGAAACTCAATTGTAAATAGTGCAGCGCAGGAAACAGTACATAATGCTGAAACCTGCCAAGTGCAGATATGAAATGAAGCCAGTAGACACCAACCACTGCTAGCAAGAAGGGAAGGAGCAGATTATGTAAAGAAACACCAAATGTACAAACATGTGGATCCAATTTACAGACTACCACAGAGATGATCCAATTTACAGACTACCACAAAGATGCTTTGTAAATAAAAGCGAAACACATCTGGTATAATTCTTTTGAATTAGATTGCAGTCAGCTCAAGACAGATAACCTTTAATAACAGAATTTCAAGTTTCTTCAAATGTTATTGTGGTTAACATGCTCAAATGCTTTTGAGAAGACATGAACAATGACAATAGTTTAAATTTTGTCATTTAAATATACATAGCTGTTGCAATCGTAGACCAGTGACTTGCTTTAAATATTCAGAAATGTCCACATCACAAAATGAGAAAGACCTAATATCCTATGATAATATCAACAAGTAACAATTAGAGTCAAACTAGTACAAACACCTGTGCATAAGAATCTGTAAGAATATGAAATGGAATGATGATGTAGCCTTCAGCTGCATGTAAAACTGGTGTTAGAGATTGGTTTGTTGTTAGAATACTAGGAAATGAGATTGCTTTCAAAATAGTCATTTTGATCTATCCTGGAATACTGCTAAAGTGTGTGTGGGACCCAAACCAAATAGGACTAACAGGGGATATTGAAGATATACAGAGAAGAGTAGCAATAATGGCCACAGATTTGTTTGATCAAGGGGAGAGTGTCTCAGAGATGCTGAAGAACCTGAACTGGAAAAATCTTGAAGATAGATGGGAAGTGCCCACAAGAAAGTTTACTTACAAAATTTCAAGAACCAGCTTTAAATACTGTATCTAACAATATATTACAGCCCTCTATGTTTCTCTTGTGTAGGGATCATGAGGGCAAGATTAACTACAGAGTGTACAGAGGCATTTGAGCAGTATTCTTCCCCTGCTCCATATGTGAAGGGGTCAGGAAGAAACCTAATAATTTGTACAATGCAAAATGGTCTCTGCCATGCACTCCATAATAGTTTACAAAGTATGGATGTAGCTGTAAACAGATAGCTAGTAGAAAACCTCTTCATATGTCTCTTAGTTTGTACATGAAAGCACATTAGAATGTGCACTACAATTGAAGCATTAAAAACTAACATTCCATCTTACAGGTGTAGCATACATCTTGACACATGAAGGTAGTGTCACAGATGTGGAGGTCATTATGGCCGCTCTGCTGCATGACACCGTTGAGGATACAGACACATCATTTGAAGAAATTGAGGAGCTGTTTGGACAGAGAGTGACATCTCTTGTGCGGGAAGTCACAGACGACAAAAGCTTACCAAAGGAGGAACGAAAGAGACAGCAGGTAACATAAAGCTAATTATGTTTTGTAGAATGACCGAAGTGCGTTCTTTATATCCTATGTGTGATTTTTTTATGACAGAAGGCTGTGAAATACTGAACTCGGTCTTCAGAAATTGTTTCACCGCGGAAAACCATAATGCAGTTCCTCCTTTCAGTTGTCACATTAATCCCAAAATGGTGGATATTGAGATAAAGGATTGTGGAATAAAACATTGGGTAAAACTGGTCAGCAGCAGAAAGACAACTGGACCAGATGAGATAACCTGTTCTGCTGAGATAAGCAGAAGAACTTTCTCCCCTTCTAGCAGTATTTTATCGTAGGTCACTGGAGCCATGAAGGGAACTTAGTATTTTTTAAAAAGTGCAGGTCAGTCCTCTTTTCAAGATATACCACCAGATAGGTGATGTGATGTTCCCCTGTGGTGGCAATTTGTCAGTGAGCGGTGATTATCAGATATTATGTAGCTCACATTTTATTTCTTGTGACTACGGATACTAAAAGGATCGAGCTGCTGTTTCAGATTCTATACGGTAAGTGCTGGAAGCCAAAAATTTAGTACAACCACCACGTGCCTAAATTAATACAGCAGTTCTCAGATATGTATCCCATATATTTTTCTACTCAATCACAGTAGTGACAATAAATGAAATAGCCTCAGGCTGTAGTTATGGTGTTACAAATTTTATTGATAATAGATTTTGATGCCTCATATTTCATCCTGGTGCACCTGTGTACGTACTAAAAACATTTTTTTTCTTATTACATACATCAGTGCATATACAACATAATTTCTTGCAGAGTATACATTGTCAGCTAACCAGTGTACCTTTCTCAAGATTAGGTTAGAGGTCTGTGCTAAATCCTAATATAAAGGGATTATAATTAGTAATAGTGAATATCACTACTAGTTCTGTAGTATTTTCTGTCTTTAAATGTTTGTCATTACGCATTGATATTACTTAATTTCAATATGAAGTTAACCTCTATGTATTGGGAGTGCATAGCTGTTCTCTAATGTACAAAGCAACTTTACAGTGTTGCCAATGACTTGTACACTGGCCACGAATAAATATTAATTGTGCAAGTACACTGAGGTACGATGATGACTAAGTATGCACCACAGGTTTACACGTTTGAAATATGAAATTGTTAGTATTCACCTATAGTAATGTCAAAAGGAAACCAATCAAAAAGTTTCTGTTTGAGGGTGTTACTGCAGCATATATGCAACATGTGCAACTCTGATGTGAGTATATAAACATTGACATTTAGGCAAGGAATCAGAGTGGCATTTGTGTCATTCCAGTGTGTATGCAGTAAATACAGAAACGTGAACTGTGGTGGAGTTACTACCAAATGCACATGAGCAGGACCAACATAGTGTCCTTTTCTTGCCTGCTGGAGAACAAACACCAGTAGACAGTCATCAGAGAATGAAGAATGTGCAAGGGGCAGTGTGTCTGTTGAAAACCACCATCGTGTGATGCCAACTGCGACAAGGGGCTCTGCTGCTTCATGATAATGCGCAACCCAATGTCGCAAATGTCTTAACGCAGAAGTTACGCAAACCCTAGTGGGAGACACTTGAGCACGTGCTCTACAGTCCTGCTCTCTCCTCCGTGTGATTATCACATCTGTGATCCCTTAAAAAAAAACCTTGAGGGGTCAATGATTCCTGGAGGATGAGGATGGGCAGCAGGCAGTGACAGACTTCTTCATGCAGCATGACATCTTGTTTTACAAAATGAATATCTTCAACTTCATGCATCGGTAGAATGATCAAGTCATTTACTTATGGAGGTATTGCCTGATTGGCACACGGATTCTGGCCTGTACGGCCTTATAACAGAAACTTTTTGATGGCCCCTTGTATTTTCTGCCTCACGTTGTTGACATTACACATTGTTACTACTCACTTTTCTGGTGGATTGTACCTAAATGTGTTGGGAGTGTAACTACTGTATTAGAAAAACCAGGGCTGCCGCAGGTTTGGGTAATCTGGGAATATCAGGCAATTTCTGAGGTGTCATGCATCATCACTGGCTGGGTGCAGCTGAGTACATTCACCACTTCCCTACTCCCTCATTCCTACTGCTTCTCCCCTTCCTACCACTCCCCTCAGCTTGCAGTCAGTGCTGCCACCACTTCTTGCCATTAGCCTAGCAGCTGCCAACGAGAGGTAGGGAGGTGTGAGAAGTCGTTTGTTTGGATCTGATTCTCAGAGACTGTAGACACAGCTGCTGGAGACAGCGGTCATGTATGCACAAATTGTGTCTGAGTGAATGTGTGTGCACTCTCGTTTTCTCATAAAATCTGTGACTGAAAATACAGTTGTGAGAGCGTGATGATCATTTCTACATGCCTGTCTGTGGCTCAACAATCGTCTGTATGGTCGGTTGCTACCTATCCTCATTATTATTGATTCTCAGAGTATTTGAACTAGTTATCTGTTGCGCGGACTGATCACCGTGGTCTCATTTCATCAATGTGCTGTCTGTGGCTCGTGAAAAGCTGCCACACGAGTGGATTTCTGTGACAGGCCAAAACTGCAGGCCATTTCTGTGGGTATCCGTACTGGATCGGGCCTGCTGGTCGGAAGCCATTTGGTTCCCACTAATGTGCCTGTCAGATCTAGTCTTGCCGATCTGCCCACAGGCTGGGTCTGTTTGTGTGTGGCGTAATGCAGTGGATTTTCATGATGCGTGGACCCAGGACTGTGGTGCTCCTCAGCAGGCCAGAGGCCGTGGGCGATGGGTTTCAGGAATTGCAACTGTCTCACCACAAGCACGTTCTACAGTGTGGTGTTTTATAGACTTTTATTTGTTTTAGAACATTTTGGAACTTCAAAAGTAGTTTATATGGTAGAAATTATGGACAAAAAGAAGAAGGCTGTGTCAGTCACTGTTGGTTTGTACGTTATGTACTCGTATAATTCTTGAAATACAAGTCGGACAATACGTGTCAAATAATAGGTATAACATAGTGGGTCTAAAACTGATAATAACAAACATAGTAGAACCAACATTCTTTTGGCGGTCACCTACAGTGTTGGTTTACACAATTGTTCCCCGCCTTATACACTTCTTTCAAGATGCCTTCTTTTTTCTGAGGTTGTTCCTGAAATCAGTGAAGGTATTTTAAGTCGGTCTTGCGACTCCAAAGAAATGCGTAATTTTGTCACCAAATGTGTTTTGTTTTACTGAAATTCGATAACATCAGTGGACTTAATGAAACACACATACCATTTGACTTGCTTTGACCATCTAAAAACAGTTCATTACGAAAGACGTTGATGTTAGTATTTAAGATTTTTGCTCACATCAGAAAACACCATCTGCTAGCAATTTTTTTTAGATATTTCCTCGTTTGCACTATTATTTCTTGTACTGAAGCTGCAAAGACAGATTGTCAACTTATGTCTTAACTTACTCTTGTGATCTCAAAATTTGTCAGGGAAAAATGCTAGAACTTGTCTGGAAATCTGAGGGAATTTCACTTGGGGAAACTTGTGGCAACCTTTAAAAACATTTATGATATTAAATCAGCCTTTATAATGACCATGAGTAAATATTAAGACATACCTTAAGACAGGTCAACTGTGTAAGTTACAACATATACTTTGCAATAAATTGTTTTATGTTCTATATGCAATGATGTATGTAATCTTAAAAAAGATTTTTATTGTAGGCACAGGTGCAACTGAGGATGAGGCTTCGAGATGATTATACACTGCAGCCTGAGGCTATTTTGTTATTACTGCATGCGGCTGCATTCCCACCAATCATTATGACAGATAATGAAGATAGGTCAATTAGAGTACTCTACACATTAAACAATTCTTTTGAAGAAACAGTGCAGAATTGCTTGACTCCCAATCCCAATGTAACTGTACAGTTGACAGTTCAAAATACAACAGAAAAAATCATTTTTGGCAGATCTCTGAATGTCTTTTGTTCATTGTGGTGTAGTCAGCATTGTCATGACACACTGTTTACTTCATGTCACATCCCACTTTCCAACACAGGACACTGTAGCACAGAACAAATGCAATGTCTGAATGTACTGCAATTCAAGATAATACTATCATCACTGTCTCACCTTGAAGATGTCCAAAATCCATTCATACTCTTTCACATGCAAAAAGATGACGGAAACCTCTAACAGTTTTTGGGTCTAAACTATTTAACTAGTAAATGGTTCCAGCTATCGCACTCATCATTAGTCGTCTAGATAAATGTTGGTTAACACATTACTTTACCAGAGTGACAAGTTACACCATAATGTGCTAATTATAGGTCTCTATCAGTGTTGTTGATCTGTTGTAGAATTATGAAACACTTTTTATGCTCACACGTTGTAAAGTTCTCAGAAAATGAAAATCTCGTCTCTATAAATCGGGCTGAAGCCCTCAAGCAGAGATCTTGAGAAACTCGGTTCACACTGTTCATCCACAAGATCCAGAGCACTGTAGAATAAGGCACTCAATTGATGCCATGTATCTTGATTTCCAGCATTCAATATAATTCTGCATTGTGTTTTAGTGTTCAAAATATTAACTTACTGAGCATTGGACCAGGTTTGTGATTTGATACATAGTGTGTGAGACTTTTTATTGGCTGGAATAGCATGTAGAAATAGTTCATCTCTTTGTATCCCCTGTTTCTTTACATTCTCATTTGTGTAATGTTTGTGGGTCAGGTACCGCATGTGTTCATTGGTCCACCATTTCACCATACTTGAATCAACTGAAATTGCTGTAACATGAAAACATTAGTCTGCTTGTATGTGCTACACTGTGGAGGCAGAATCACTTGTTCTGAAAACTGCAGGTAACAGCTTGAAGACTGCGTCTCCACTAATGTGCAAGCAGGGCCTGTGAGTTTGCAGAATCAGTCGGAAGTATCCGTGGTCCAACGCTACAATCCACTCGGGTGTGGCCAGCTTATGCTAACAGAAAACTAACTGCTGTAGAAACATTTTGTGTGCTTGCAGGAAATCAACAAACATTTGGAAAACTTCTTGCAAAATCCATTACTAGTCACCTTGTACATCTGTCTCTCATCAAACTAGACCATATTTAGTGCCCATAAGCTCAGATGTCCTTCCTGAAATCGTGTTATTTAGTACCCTGTTGAGAGAAATGAATGTCATGTATGTTACATGTGTCTATGACATACATAAATACTATCAGGCAGTGGAGCACTTCAGAGTATATAAAAAAGTATTTCATTTTAGATTAAGATGTTGGTGGCCTTCCACATTTTAATATCAGTTAACAATGAGTACTTGCTCTGTTCATTTTTAGTATTTACCAGGACTGGCATGTCCGAGCAAACAACTTCGACTGTGTTCAAGAAGTATCTGCATTGTTTCTGACACTTCATTTTATGAATTACATATATGGAATGATTTGACCTATCTGTTGATGCTCATTGCATCTCACGACATTGTTTTGGATGGCAATGGAACATTTGAGTAAAGCATATATCAAATAAAGCAATCATTCAACATCGATTATTGAAAGCAGTTACCTGAGTAGACAGAAGTGGGGAGGTGATAAGGAAAGATGCACGAAACAGTAAAAGGGTAGCAGGTAGGTCTTTCGCCAGATGATTCAGTAGCCAAACCCTACCACTTGTGCTACAGCCCCCAAAGCTGGCTGACACACTTTCCCCACTGCCATGTGATGCTGTCTGAGTGCTAGGTGGGGGCAGAGGGAAAAACTGTGAACGCACTGCATTTAAATAGCAGGGCAGTCTCACTGCACGCGACTTAGTTTTATACTGCACATTTCCCAACAACACAAACAAATTTAATTATTTGTGGTGCTGAAAACATAATATAATTTTTATCTGGTACAAAATGTCAGCATATGGACAGATGCAGACAATTGCACTCAGGTGTAATTATAACTTATTTATGTGATTATTCAGTTTCTCCTGGCGTATTTCTTGCTCAAACAGTCCGTGAGTGTACTGCCAGTCCTTAGTGTCCAACAGGCACAATATTTCGGCGATCAGACGTGTCGCCATCGTCAGCACATTTGACGGGAATGAGTCTCGAAAACAGATGTAAGAGTGATTGACAGTGATCTCAAAATGTTTAGAAAACTATTGTTGTAATTCTTTCAAAGCCATGATGAATTCTTCAGACTTAATGTTTTCTGTAACACACGTGAGCTTAGGGAATGGGACTGTGTTTGACAGAATGTGTCCCGTCTGTAATGTGATTTTCTTTTTAAACGCATCCCCATCAAATCAGAAAGCAAGTTGTTTCTCACATTGCTGTGTCTTACTTCGGACAGTGTGCAATCAAGTGCACTTAAAATGCGAGGTCTGCGATCCATTCCGGACATTCTAATTTTCATTCCTGCACTCCTCTTTCCTTCCTTAAGAGCAAGTTTTAAATTGAAAAATTGTTCCAGGCATGCCTCTTGACTTAATCAAGATACTTTGCAGTGATGTATAAAGTCTCCATACACTTTGTTCAATTTCATTGAAAACTGTTGCAGCTGACAGTGGAATAATGTGTGCGACTTCAGAAATTTTACTATTTGTAGCACCAACTTCCTCACGTGTTGTATGCTTGCAGATTTAGCAAAAACAGCTCCTTGATTACAGATCAGTAAATCCCATCTATCAATCATTGTAGTTACTTGCTCTTTCGTTGTCAGCTAAATCTTTAAATTCGTTCTGCAGGCTATTGTAATATCATTTAACAGCGAATTTGTGATCCCTGTCATTTATGCAGAAATTATCATCTCTCTCTCTTGTCATTCCCATTCATTGTTTAAGGCTTGTGACATCACTAGATGCCTCTTTTTGTGCACCTGTGACCGTCCCGAGTACTGTGAAGAAAAAGCGAAGGATAAATAGCACTGACACTACGATACTGTCGAACTGAAGAGAGTTGTGCGGACTGAAAAATACCACACTGCAATATTCAGTGAAGTGTCATGCTGTGCCAGGTACACCCAAGAAGGATCAAAGCCAAAGAGGCTAGGCCTCAGGCAACACAAAGCCTGCAAAACCTGCATGTGTTTAAGTTTGGCGTGTCATGGCCAGCAGTGATATAGGAGATAGGGAGAGGGAGGGAAGGAAAGGAGAGTGGTGGTGGAGAGGAAGACAGAGAGGGGGAGAGTAAGGAAGAGGTTGGAAGATGTGGAGAGGAGGGGAGAGAGTTGTTGAAGTTTTATGAATATATTCTGGTACATGTATTGAAATAACATTTTATAGTTGAATTGAATTTAAAATGTGTCAGTTATTGTTCGTGCCCTTCTAGGGGAAATTTTAGTGGTTTTTACCTCCTCTCATAGTGTTAAATTTTAATTCAGTAAATTTTGACAAAGTTGTTTTGCCTGGCAATTACAGGTGGTGCACGCACCGACATCTAGCCCCGGTGCAAAGTTGATCAAGCTGGCAGACAAACTGTACAATTTGAGGGACCTGGAACGTGCGACACCAGATGGCTGGTCAGAGAAAAGGGTCCACGAGTACTTCGTGTGGTCGAGGGATGTGGTGCGGGGCCTGCGCGGTTCCAACGCTGCACTGGAGGCGGCTCTCGATAAAATATTTCGGAGCCGAGGCATCGATTTGTGATTTGCGGTGATTGCTTAAAAAGCAGTCTCGTGCTTCAGTAACAGATATCAGGGTTGTGCTGTGACAGTGTTTCCTGGAAACCAAAGTCTCTGCTACTGAAACTGAAGCATAAAATTGGTTGTGTTGCTACTGCCATGTGTGCTGGACAAAATAGTACAAATTAACAAATAAGGCAATACTTTTCCTTTGTATGATGGTGCTGTTTCAGTGTATGGGAATGGTTCTCCCTTCACTATGTGGTTTCTTTGTACTTGAAATACTTTACTGTGTGCATGCCGCTATTAAAACCAGAATGTCTCAGTGCAAAGCAGATTGTAATTTGTATTTATTGAGATTTCTATTTTACCAGATGTTACATCAATGAAAATACTCTGGAGTTGTGTAATGAAATAATTACCAGGATGATTGGTACAATGCAGTGCTGGTGTCATTTCATAAGAAAGATAAATACATTCCTGTTGTAAACATTTATAAAATGGATATTTGAATAAAACATTTTGAAATATATATACAGCAGTGACAATTTGCTACATCAGTGGAAATAGCATTAATACAAATTTAGCCTCCTGAGCGAGATAACACAATAGTACATTGCGTTTGTATTCAAGAGAATGGCGGTCTGAATCTCTAGGTTTACGTTTATGGAAAATAAATACTATGGTCAACATTCACCATGATTTCCCTATGGACAAATATGTCAAATAATGGCAAAATAGTCTCTCTCTCTCTCTCTCTCTCTCTCTCTCTCTCTCTCTCTCTCTCTCTCTCTATTGGAGACCACTCCTGAGTAATAAACTTTGTGAAATCAAGCGGACTCCCACCAGGTGGCATTCCTCACACTGCATCTCCCAGCAGGAATCTAGCATTCTCTGCCATCTTTGTATCAACCATACCAAGCTGACCCTTGGTTTTTTACTCTGAGCTCCCCCGCCCCCCCCCCCCCCTTTTGTAGTTGTGGGGTCCCCCCTTTACCCCTCACCACAGTGATCCGTAGTTTGCTGAACTCTTGCCACCCTTTGGCATTTCGTACTAAATATGTGCTCTCACCTTTCTTCTCGTGGGTGTTTAGCAGATGATCCTTGCACAATTATGTCCATCCTCAGTTGGTTTTCTTCACGAAAGTGATTTGTCCTCCCAGATTAATGTACGTGAATTTCCTTCTGGAATTGGTGTCTGTTAGTGTAGGTGTCAGCTTGGGAGGTCTTCAGCCTCATCTCCATGCCGGCCAGGTTTTTACCCCCATTTCCCTACATTTTGTGTGGTCTTTTGTGCCATTTTTTCCCCCTTTCTAGTGTCTTTTCCACCTTGGGTTGCCACATTGTGTGGCAGTCACGGCATGGTGTGGGGACTGGGATGGGTCAGTGGCAGTGCTGGTAGCACCTTTGGGATGTCCCCTTCTCTTCCTGCTGGCCCAACCTTTTTTTGCCTCTTTGTTTGCACATTTTCTTTCCCCATTGACTGTACTGTAATGCTTGTGTTGTTCCTCCCTTAATTTCTGTCACCTTTGGTATGGGACTGATGACCTTGCTGTTTGGTTCCCCCCGCCCCAATCAACCAAATAACCATCTATTTGCATCATGTACTTGACATGGTCATGAATGCTGTTCAGTTGTTGCAAGAACTCTTCCATTTTTACATGGCCATTGGGCCACACAAGAAAGGTATTATCAACATAACAATAAAAGAAATTTGTTGGAACAATGTCAAAGACAATGTCCTCAGAATTCTTCATAAATATATTTTCTTATGGATGGAGCTAATGGACTTCCCATTGCCACAATGTCCATCCGCTTTGGACACAGTCCAGCATGTAAGAAACATGACTACATCAAGACTTGCTCAAGCTATCATGTTAAGTTGGACGTTTGGTATATCCATATGAGAGAATGAGACGAGGAGCAGGAGTTGTCAAGCAGATATGATTTCAGTTTGTGTTTGAAGTTAATCTTATTATTTATTAATTTTTTTTTATATCACTGGATAATATGCCATAAATACTCACTCTTGCCCTCCCTACTCTACAAACCACAGTCGATTTTTGGCTTTATCAAGTAAACTGCTCAACAGCATTCTGTCCTTGGCATCTTCTTCCGTTGCTCCAAGCATCTGAAGATTCTTGGCCACCTGGTCCCTTCATCTTATTTTTGGTTCGCCTAAAGGCCTACACCAACAGCCTTGCCGCAGTGGTAACACCGGTTCCCGTCAGATCACAGACGTTAAGTGCTGCCAGGCTGGGCTAGCACTGGGATGATGACCATCCGGTCTCCCAAGCGTTGTTGGCTGAGCCGGTTGCACTCAGCCCTCGTGAGGCAAACTTAGGAGCTACGTGATTGAGAAGTAACGGCCCCTGTCTCGAAACTGACAAATGGCAGGGAGAGAGGTGTGCTGAGCACGTGCCCTTCCATCTCCTCATCCAGTGATGCCTATGAGCTGAGGATGACAAGGCAGCCGGTCAGTACCGTTAGGCCTTTGCTCTTCACGTGTCTTCTCCAACACTTCTCTCAATCTTCTATAGATGTGGCTGGTCCATCGTAGCCTCCTTGTCTTAGCTTGTGCAACTGTGGTTCATTATATACCTCCCTGAGCTCCCCGTTGTTTCTTCTTCACCATCCTCCTCCCTCACAAATTTGTCTAGATATCTTCTGCAGGATTTTATTTTTGGAAACCATTATCTTTCTCTCTGTATACTTACAACAACAAAAATAATCAATTATTTATAATATGATGTAAATGGATAGATAAAAAAAATCTATTCAAGTGGTGGCAGGGTGCACGCTCGTGTGTGCCCACACACACACACACACACACACACACACACACACACACACACACACACACACACAAGGATTTACAAGCTTTAGGAGCCAGTGGCTCCTTCTGGCAGACGAGTTGAAGGGGAAAGAAGAGGGGCAAAAGAAAATGACTGAAGAGGCTTAGGGAAAGAGGTACAGTTCAGAAAAGTCACCTAGAACCCTCTGTCAGGGGAGACTTACCAGATGGGATAAGCAGGAAAGATAGATAGTTGGGGATTGCACTGCACAAGACTTGAAAACTTGAGAGCTTAAAGGTGGAAGACGGGGTAATATGCAAGACATAATTACTACTAAAACATCATGGCACAAGTTAATAAGAGTGAAAAGCTAAGTGCATTGTATGTAACAGATGTGGGAGGGGGATGGCAAAGACTAGAAAAGTCAGAAAATGAAAGATTTAGAAAACTAAAATGAAGTGAAGATAGGAACAGCTAACGTGAAGAAATGCCGAGACAGAAGGAATTAACATAAATAAGGCCAGGTAGGTGGCGAGAACCAAAGACTTGTTGCACTAATTCCCACTGCAGAGTTCTGGGTGAAGAATCCAGATGTCGCACGTGGTGAAACAGGCACCGAGATAATGACTGTCATTTTGTACAGCATGCTCTGCAACAGGATATTGTGGTTTTCCTCTATACTGCCCATTCATACTGACTGAGAACTGGGTGCTAGTCGTGCCGATGTAAAAGGCCGAACAGTGTTTACGTTAGAGCTGGTACATGACACGTTTCACAGGTGGCTCTTGCTTTGATAGTATATGTTTTGTCAGTTACAGGGCTGGAATAGATGCTCAAAGGAGGGTGCATAGGAAAAGTCTTGCAGTGGGGACAGTCACAGGGATAGGAGCCATAGGGTGGGGAGATGAGTGCAGAAGGTGCATAGGGTCTCACAAGGAAATTGTGGAGATCGGGAGAGTGACGAGAAGCTATTCTAGGTGTGGTGGGCAAAATCTTGTCTATTCTCAATATTTCTGGCCCATGTAGTAACACTGGTCTGATTATAGTTTTATATATCCTTATTTTGATTCCTCTTGATAAAATTTAGGTTGATAGTAGTTTGTTGAATGAATGTGACACTCTGGATGCTGCTTTTCTTGTTTATCATTATTTCTGTTATTTACTCAAACCCAGATATTTAACCTCTTCCACTTCTTCAAACATTTGGTCATAAATCTGTATGGTTTCCCATCTTTTTGTCTTGTAATTTCTTTCTACCATCACAAATTTTGTTTTCTAGTCATTTACCTCTAATCCAATTTCTTTTACTTTCTGAAATTGCTTTCTTGCCAGTATTTTCAATTCACCTACATATACAGCAGTTAATGCTACGTCATCCAAAAAGGCCTGTACATTCATTTTTATTCCTATCCTAATTCCCTCCCCTGCTTCCCTAGATGCATCCAGTGCTTTCTGTATTATTATTTTGTACAAGAGTGGTGATATCCAATCTCCTTGCCTGACTTCTGTTTTTAAATCAAAAGCCATAAAATATTGTCCATCCATTTCCACCATCCCCTTTAAGCGTTCCAGTCTAACTTTAACAAGATTTGTAGCTTTCTTTGGTGTTTCAAACTTCTGCAGTTTCTCCACAGCTTTTCTCTGCTTATGCTATTATAGGCTTTCTGAAACTTGACAAACAATATTGCCACTGTTTCACGGCTTCTTTCAGTACAAGTATCTGATCAGTGGTGTCATAAATACCCGAAGTTAATACTATGAAGCAGTATTAAAATGCAGAAAGATGTAACACCAATAACAGGAAATTCAAATTTAAGATTTAAATTTGTTTTGGTGATTTTGGAGAAGCGTGTTGCATCTTAAATCGGAGATTTGCAACCAGGATTGTAATAGGTCAATATGTTATTGTTGTGGTCTTCAGTCCTGAGACTGGTTTGATGCAGCTCTCCATGCTACTCTATCCTGTGCAAGGTTCTTTATCTCCCAGTACCTACTGCAACCTACATCCTTCTGAATCTGCTTAGTTTATTCATCTCTTGGTCTCCCTCTACGATTTTTACCCTCCACGCTGCCCTCCAATACTAAATTGGTGATCCCTTGATGCCTCAGAACATGTCCTACCAACCGGTCCCGTCTTCTGGTCAAGTTGTGCCACAAACTTCTCTTCTCCCCAATCCTATTCAATACTTCCTCATTAGTTATGTGATCTACCCATCTAATCTTCAGCATTCTTCTGTAGCACCACATTTCGAAAGCTTCTATTCTCTTCTTGTCCAAACTATTTATCGTCCATGTTTCACTTCCATACATGGCTACACTCCATACAAATACTATCAGAAAAGACTTCCTGACACTTAAATCTATACTCGGTGTTAACAAATTTCTCTTCTTCAGGAACGCTTTCCTTGCCATTGCCAGTCTACATTTTATATCCTCTCTACTTTGACCATCATCAGTTATTTTGCACCCCAAATAGCAAAACTCCTTTACTACTTTAAGTGTCTTATTTCCTAATCTAATTTCCTCAGCATCACCCGACTTAATTCTACTACATTCCATTATCCTCATTTTGCTTTTGTTGATGTTCATCTTATATACTCCTCTCAAGACACTGTCCATTCCATTCAACTGCTCTTCCTAGTCCTTTGCTGTCTCTGACAGAATTACAATGTCATCGGTGAACCTCAAAGTTTTTATTTCTTCTCCATGGATTTTAATACCTACTCCGAATTTTTCTTTTGTTTCCTTTACTGCTTGCTCAATATACAGATTGAATAACATTGGGGATAGGCTACAACCCCATCTCACTCCCTTCCCAACCAATGCTTCCCTTTCATGCCCCTCGACTCTTATAGCTGCCATCTGGTTTCTGTACAAATTGTAAATAGCCTTTCGCTCCCTGTATTTTACCCCTGCCACCTTCAGAATTTGAAACACAGTATTCCAGTCAGCATTATCAAAAGCTTCTTCTAAGTCTACAAATGCTAGAAACGTAGGTTTGCCTTTCCTTAATCTTTCTTCTAAGATAAGTCGTAAGGTCAGTATTGCCTCACGTGTTCCAGTATTTCTACGAAATCCAAACTGATCTTCCCCGAGGTCGGCATCTACTAGTTTTTCCATTCACCTGTAAAGAACTCGTGTTAGTATTTTGCAGCTGTGGCTTATTAAACTGATTGTTCGGTAATTTTCACATCTGTCAACACCTGCTTTCTTTGGGATTGGAATTATTATATTCTTCTTGAAGTCTGAGGGTATTTCGCCTGTTTCATACATCTTGCTCACCAGATGGTAGAGTTTTGTCAGGACTGGCTCTCCCAAGGCCGTCAGTAGTTCCAATGGAATGTTGTCTACTCCCGGGGCCTTGTTTCGACTCAGGTCTTTCAGTGCTCTGTCAAACTCTTCACGCGGTATCGTATCTCCCATTTCATATTCATCTACATTCTCTTCCATTTCCATAATATTGTCCTCAAGTACATCGCCCTTGTATAGATCCTCTATATACTCCTTCCACCTTTCTGCTTTCCCTTCTTTGCTTAGAACTGGGTTTCCATCTGAGCTCTTGATGTTCATACAAGTGGTTCTCTTGTCTCCAAAGGTCTCTTTAATTTTCCTGTAGGCAGTATCTATCTTACCCCTAGTGAGATAAGCCTCTACATCCTTACATTTGTCCTCTAGCCATCCCTGCTTAGCCATTTTGCACTTCCTGTCGATCTCATTTTTGAGACGTTGGTATTCCTTTTTGACTGCTTCATTTATTGCATTTTTATATTTTCTCCTTTCATCAATTAAATTCAATATTTCTTGTGTTACCCAAGGATTTCTACCAGCCCTCGTCTTTTTACCTACTTTATCCTCTGTTGCCTACACTACTTCATCCCTCAAAGCTACCCATTCTTCTTCTGCTGTATTTCTTTCCCCATTCCTGTCAATTGTTCCCTTATGCTCTCCCTGAAACTCTGTACAACCTCTGGTTCTTTCAGTTTATCCAGGTCCCATCTCCTTAAATTCCCACCTTTTTGCAGTTTCTTCAGTTTTAATCTACAGGCCATAACCAATAGATTGTGGTCAGAGTCCACATCTGCCCCTGGAAATATCGTACAATTTATAACCTGGTTCCTAAATCTCTGTCTTACCATTATATAATCTATCTGATACCTTTTAGTATCTCCAGGATTCTTCCATGTATACAAACTTCTTTCATGATTCTTAAACCAAGTGTTAGCTATTATTAAGTTGTGCTCTGTGCAAAATTCTACCAGGTGGCTTCCTCTTTCATTTCTTAGCCCCAACCCATATCCACCTAGTACGTTTCCTTCTCTCCTTTTCCTACACTCGAATTCCAGTCACCCATGACAATTAAATTTTCATCTCCCTTCACTATCTGAATAATTTCTTTTATTTCATCATACATTTCTTCAATTTCTTCGTCATCTGCAGAGCTAGTTGGCATATAAAATTGTACTACTGTAGTAGGTGTGGGCTTCGTATCTATCTTGGCACAATAATGCGTTCACTATGCTGTTGGTAGTAGCTTACCCGCATTCCTATTTTTTTATTCATTATTAAACCTACTCCTGCATTACCCCTCTTTGATTTTGTGTTTATAACCCTGTAGTCACCTGACCAGAAGTCTTGTTCCTCCTGCCACCGAACTTCACTAATTCCCACTATATCTAACTTTAACCTATCCATTTCCCTATTTAAATTTTCAAACCTACCTGCCCAATTAAGGGATCTGACATTCCACGCTCCGATCCGTAGAACGCCAGTTTTCTTTCTCCTGATAGCGACATCCTCTTGAGTAGTCCCTGCCCGGAGATCCGAATGGGGGACTATTTTACCTCCGGAATATTTTACCCAATAGGACGCCATCATCATTTAATCATACAGTAAAGCTGCATCGCCTCAGGAAAAATTACGGCCGTAGTTTCCCCTTGCTTTCAGCTGTTCGCAGTACCAGCACAGCAAGGCCGTTTTGGTTATTGTTACAAGGCCAGATCAGTCAGTCATCCAGGCTGTTGCCCTTGCAACTACTGAAAAGGCTGCTGCCCCTCTTCAGGAACCACACGTTTGTCTGGCCTCTCAACAGATACCCCTCCGTTGTGGTTGTACCTACGGGACGGCCATCTGTATCGCTGAGGCACGCAAGCCTCCCCACCAACGGCAAGGTCCATGGTTCATGGGGGGGGAGTAAAAGAAAGAAATGATCCTTCCGCAGGTTCTGTTGTAAATAATCCTCCACAGTTCAAAAGAAACAGAGGTTTACACATTTACAATAATTACAGAAGGAAAAATTACATTCATTACTCACAACATGTGAAACTGTTCAACCTCTGGTTCTTTCAGTTTATCCAGGTCCCATCTCCTTAAATTCCCACTAGCCCACACAAAATTGTAAGAGGGTTACTCAGCGGTCTTAAATAGGAACTTCTGAGCTGAAGGAGTTGATGTTTTCACAAAATGTGTTGGCATCAATTTAGAAAAGCAGTATGTGAAGTACACTGTCCAATAAATTTACTGTGCCCGTAGTTTATCATGTGCATAGTTAACGAGAATAAGATGAGGGTACATATGGAGAAATATTAAGTCAATTTCCTAGTTAGTTTCGCATTCCATTGATCATTTTGCATGACTCATTTACATTCACACCACAAATTAATCTGTAAATAGAGTTACATGCTAAGAATTTGTAATGTATTTTATAGATAATACAGATGTGAGTTATTAGTTCCTACCCACCTCCTGTACACATTACAATGATAGAATTTCTTCTACAGAATGGAAGGAGTTGTCAAGGAGACACTTTTTCAGCTTGTTCTCAAATTTTACTTCCCTCTCTCACATTTTGCAACACTGGATAAGTGATCAAAAATTTTAGTTGCAGCATTTTGCATCCCTTTTGTGCTAAAAACAACCATGTTGTGAGTAATGAATGTAATTTTTCCTTCTGTAATTATTGTAAATGTGTACACCTCTGTTTCTTTTGAACTGTGGAGGATTATTTGCAACAGACATCATGAGGTGCCTACAAGATGATCATGGGTGAATATGACATATTACTCGTACAGCATGTTTTTGAGCATTGAAGATTTTCAGAATGAGGTTTTCACTCTGCAGCGGAGTGTGCGCTGATATGAAGTCGTGCTTCGGTAGCTCAGTTGGTAGAGCACTTGCCCGCGAAAGGCAAATGTCCCGAGTTCGAGTCTCGGTCAGGCACACAGTTTTAATCTGCCAGGAAGTTTCATATCAGCGCACACTCCACTGCAGAGTGAAAACCTCATTCTGGTAACATCCCCCAGGCTGTGGCTAAGCCATGTCTCCGCTATATCCTTTCTTTCAGGAGTGCTAGTTCTGTAAGGTTCACAGGAGAACTTCTGTAAAGTTTGGAAGGTAGGAGACGAGATACTGGCAGAAGTATAGCTGTGGGTACCGGGCGTGAGTCGTGCTTCGGTAGCTCAGTTGGTAGAGCACTTGCCCGCGAAAGGCAAAGGTCCCGAGTTCGAGTCTCGGTCGGGCACACAGTTTTAATCTGCCAGGAAGTTTCATATCAGCGCACACTCCGCTGCAGAGTGAAAACCTCATTCTGGAAACATCCCCCAGGCTGTGGCTAAGCCATGTCTCCGCTATATCCTTTCTTTCAGGAGTGCTAGTTCTGCAAGGTTCGCAGGAGAACTTCTGTAAAGTTTGGAAGGTAGGAGACGAGATACTGGCAGAAGTAAAGCTGTGGGTACCGGGCGTGAGTCGTGCTTCGGTAGCTCAGTTGGTAGAGCACTTGCCCGCGAAAGGCAAAAGTCCCGATTTCGAGTCTCGGTCGGGCACACAGTTTTAATCTGCCAGGAAGTTTCATTGAAGATTTTCTTTCTTAAAGATGAGTTACTTATACTGTTATTTCATATGACATTGTTGAATGAAAATATTCAAGATGTCAGCTTACTGATTTCTCCCTACCATGGATCTGCAATGATTCTAAGTGCAAATGTGGCCAAACTAAGTTTAAGAGTTTGAAAATGTGCTTTTTCCAGTTTAAATTCTCATTAGTATGGACACCTAGGAATTTTGAAGTTTCCACCCCATTTATGAGTTCCTCGCCATGTGTTATGTTTATCATTGGTATGGTATCCGCAGATGTGCAGAACTCAGTATGTTGTGTCTTTTTAATATTGAGGATGAGACCATTCACAGAAAACTAGTTAATGATACTTCATAAGAACACTGTTTACCACTTATTCTGTTTCTGTATGTACGCTTGGATTAATTGCAATACTAGTGTCGTCTGCAAAAAGAACTAATTCTGCTTGTTGTATATTAGACAAAAGATTGTTTACATATATGAGTAATAATAGTGGACCTAAGATTGAGCCTTTGGAACACCATACATGATTTCTTGCCATTAAAAATTATGTCCCCAAACTATTTTGGTTGAATTACTAAGGACAACTTTCTGCATTCTTTCGGTCAGATATGGCGTTTGCCATTGGTGGGCTATACCATCAACCCCCTAAAACTTCAATTTATTTAGGAGAATACTGTGATTAACACAATCAAATATCTCAGATAGGTCACAGGAAATATCAATGGGTGCTATTTTATTATTTAATGCTTGTAAAGTTGGGTGAGTGGACATGTAAATTGTATTCTCAGTAGAGAAACTCTTCTGAAAGTCAGACTGAGATCTACTGAGGATATAATTGTCACTAAACTGAAATACCATTTGAGAATAGCACACCTGCTCAAAAAATTTTTCAATGTGTATCACACACTATCCTATAGACACACACACACACACACACACATTCTAAAATGTCCCTGTTTGAACTTCTGTATCATATTAACAGACTAAGGTATGTGAGAGTATACTGAAACTCCATTAAACACCATAGAGTAAAACAAATATGCAGTTATGTGCATTAATTTGGTACTTCGTTATTTTCTTAATTTAAATAATCAAAGATGTAGGAATAGACAGATTGCTACTTATCATAAAGAAGACATGTCAAGTAGCAGACAGGCACAATTAAAAGACACTTACATAGCTTTCAGCCACAACCTTATTCAGTAAAAGAGACACACACACACACACACACACACACACACACACACACACAAACACACGTTCTAAAATGTCCCTGTTTGAACTTCTGTATTATATTAACAGACTAAGGTATGTGAGAGTATACTGAAACTCCATTAAACACCATAGAGTAAAACAAATATGCAGTTATGTGCATTAATTTGGTACTTCGTTATTTTCTTAATTTAAATAATCAAAGATGTAGGAATAGACAGATTGCTACTTATCATAAAGAAGACATGTCAAGTAGCAGACAGGCACAATTAAAAGACACTTACATAGCTTTCAGCCACAACCTTAGTCAGTAAAAGAGACACACACACACACACACACACACACACACACACACACAAGCAAGCACACCTCACACACAATTGTGCCTGCCTGCAACTTGCTGTGTATTCTCTACGGCAAGTAGCAATCTATCTTTTCCTACATTGTTGATATTTGTACCTGGTGTTTCCATTGTTTAAATAATCAAAGAAATAGTCAGCCACTTGTGAGATAGCAAGCAGGAGAATAAACCATCTTCCTTGAACTAACTAAAAATTTTACTACATTTTTACTTGACAGCAATGATGAGCCAGATTGGAAAAAAATTGGCATTGGCAACATTCTGCTGTTTAGTCCATTCTTTTTGCATGGAAAATAATTAATGTACCACTGAATGACCTATCATCAACCCCTACACTCCATAGAACTCTGATTCTTAAAGACCTCGTAATTGATGGGTCATTAATCCTCCTCCCTTCTACAGAACTGACCTGAAATTTTGCAAAGATTAAGGTCCCTGAATTTAATGTGTCAAGCATTTCATTCTGTGGCATGGGTGAAAATCAGGCAGAAGGAATATTCTGCATTATTTTTTAATAGTGTGCAATTACTAGAGGGGAGAGGCTTTGGTAAATACCAAAACCAAGTATACAATTCAGTCAGCGTGTATTTAAGCAAAGTGTCATCTTTCTTGTTTGAGACTGAAACAACAAATAACAGATGAATAGACATGGCCGATAAGTGTATGGCATCAGTATGGGGGAAAGAGAGGAAGGGGGGATAGAGAGACGTTGCCAGTGAAGTGTCATGTGCAGCTGAAATAAGGTAAATAAATATCCTGTTCTTGAATTTGCTATAAATGGGTACTAAATTTAGAACAACATTCTTTTACTATGTACATTATTATTCACCTCCTTCTCTCTCTCTCTCTTTTACTATGTACATTATTATTCACCTCTCTCTCTCTCTCTCTCTCTCTCTCTCTCTCTCTCACTCACTCACTCACTCACTCTCAACTTCCAATTATGGAGGAGTACTTGTGACTTTCTTCATAGAACACTATTCTCAAAAACAGCACTTTTGCTGCACTCTATTAATCCGTTTCTTACCCGAGTTGCACACTGCAATATGAAGTTTAACATCACAAAATGCAATAAAAATGAACTTATTATGCAAAAGTCATTGTGCATGTGACAGAGAGCTTGTGAATGCCATTTAGCACAAGCTTTGTGTTGCATGTACACAATACTGGGAAGAAATAAGTTAAATACGTAGCATCTCTCATCTGTTAATGAATTCATTGGTAGAGTCTGCACAGGTTATGGTGGCCAGTGCGCAATGACCAGTTTTCGTACGAAGTGCTGGGCGAGTTAATTCACTTGTTTGGAATGGGAGGCTGACATTGTCTGCCTCCTACCAGCCAACTGGTTATGCGCTGTGATGGCAGAATAGGGTGCAGTTACTTATAGCGTTACATGTCAGCTTCATGAGGATTGGCCATTTCATTAATGGTCATTGTTACTGTGATACTTGCATTTAAGTAAGACATTACATGAAATTTGAAGAAGTTTGCAATAGGAGTCGCTATGATTTTGCATTTGGTGCATATTACGTAATATGTTGCTGCATATGAAATTTAGCTAGCATATTGAATTTTTCTTTAGCCTTGGGTGTAGGCTATCTGTCACCAGTATCAAGAAAATTGATTGTATGTAGCTCACTCATTTGCCAGAATAAAATATCCATAACATTCCTCACGTTTGTATAAACAGTTTGGGATATCGAAATGAGATTTTAGTGAATAACAGCATGCAAAGAGGAGAGTGTTTTGCCATATGGTTATTATGCAAAACTTCTTTATTACTGTGTTACTCTGCTGAACACAAACTTTTTTAATGACAGAAAGTAATTTTTAAGGGCCATCAGTAGCTGAGTAAATGAGAAATGCTGACAGTTCTGGAACAGCATAAGTGAATACAATACATGTTTATTTTTGTGCAAAGGATGTGCTTTATCATTAGCTATTGACCTTGCTTTTCGTGTGCTCCTCGATTAATAAACCACAGTTCCAGAATTCTCTCACCATTGTGTCTACATAACATGTTACTGAGATGACATTGTGTATAGGCTAAAGAAGCAAATTTTAATGTGGCAACATGAGAAATGTAACTTTTACTCAAAATTCACCACTCATGATGCTCTTCTGAAAGTTACAAATGGTTAACAACCCAGGCGAGAATAAGACTCTTCTTTTGTTAAATTTTCAGTGGAATTATTTCTAGATATTAAGCAAAGCAGATGTGACAGTAGATCTTTCTGGATGGTTATCATGCAAGTACGAGTGTGAAGGGATTCCACTTAATATTTACAAAGAATGAGTGTAGGCTTTAGCTCAGAATGGTACTTCCCCTCTAGCACTCAGCATTTTCCCTACAGAGCCTGACTGTAACGCCCACCACTATCGCTCTCCCCATGCTTGCCTTGCCGACTGCACATCCACTGGCCATGTTATTCTGCTCACATTGTAATTCACAGCATAGCTTAATCTGATTGTAACCATAAAGTCACTGGTTCAATCCTTGCTACCTTTTCTCAAACCCACACATAATACCAATTGGAAATGTTAATCAATTAATATGGAAGCATATTTTTTAAATAAAAAATTTTAATTACTGATCGTATGAAAATAAATTACAATTTGATACAGACATGCGAGATACCTCTTTGTTAAATGGAAAAAATTATTCACATGAATAACACTATTGAATTGCTAGAAATGAAAAAAGTGTTTGAATTTCTATTTAATTTTTCACATTTTGTATCAAATTCTAATTTATTGTGAATACATTTTTGTGTGAATAATGGTTAAAATATAAAGATGTTATTTTAATTAAAAATGATTCCATATTTGTTAATTATCATTTCCATTTGGTGATAAGTATGAAACTTTTTAAAAAGTAAGAAGAGTATGGTTCCAGCGATGTGACATATTTTATGAGATTGGCCACAGGTCACACTGGATGGGGCAGATGGACTGCTGTTTCTAACACAGTAGCTTTGTAACTGTGACTGCAATAAATTTGTGTGATGTTTCACTTGAAACAATGTAACCTGTTTTATCTATTAAAAATCCTACTGTGAAACATTAAAATTAGCAGAGGTAATAATGTTTTAATCCATCATGTTTTTATTAAAAAGACAAAAAAAGCATGTACTCACCATTGTTGTTTGAATGTGGTATATTTTGAAACACTCAAACATACTAACAGCTACATTATAATTTGGACACCACCAGGGTATTTCTTTTCAGCATTTTTTCTTCAAACACACTTTGCAAACAAGTTTGCAATTTATTCTCATTTGGTGGTATCCTTTTGGCAAACATTTGCACATTGTCTCCTTGGTCCAAAAACTGGAGAAAAATTAATCTCTTGATGTATGTCACCTGGTGCTGCAGAAGAATTCCCTAACTGTACAAGCAACTGGGACAGAGTGCACATTTTTCTTTCACCATTATTCCGCGTCTCCTTATACAGCACAAATGCATTCACAAAAGATCAACATCTCTTTCTGAGCCAGAATCCTCGATTACTTCTTCCAGGGCAGTTGAAAATATTGCAGTCACTGAAATTTGCCATATAAAATAATGTAGAACGTGAGCAGCATGCCAGCAAAGATACGGGTTGCAGACAAAAGCAGTACGACAGCTTACATAGAGTGGCAGCATACAAAGTGTTGTTTTTGGACTACAGGCAGTTCCGGATTCTAACAAAATATGGTAGCACAATGCACAGAACCTTCCTCGCTTCCTCGTACAGTGTACATGCATACAGACACCAGGAGGAGCAGCATTTGCTACGAATTTTTACTCGGGTGCCATCTACCTAACTGCTGCTGCCCAAGACCAACACAGGTTTTGTGCATAATGTGTTAATGATAACAGTACAATTACACACTAAGGTACCAATGAATTTTTTAGTAGACTAAAATTGTTTTCTACTTAACAGTGCTTGGAAGTCTTCTGATGTTCAGAGGCGATTTTTTTTCCATGGTTTTTTTGACAGTTTTGGCATGCTACTTTAGGAAACTGAACTCTGGGTCCTGTAAATATGAAGGAAATCAGAGAGGACCAATCCATAAGGTCACCATGTTGGACTCCCTATCAATCCTCCCTCATCCCCTCAACCCAACTGTCCAAAATCAATAAATAATAATATTTATGCAAACATTAATATAATATGGCAGACTACTGATTTCTCACAAAGGGATAGAATGGCAGGTTATACTTACCTTCCAGTACCAATAGCCACCATTTAAAATTTTATAATTTACAGTTTCCTCAAGTAAAATTGCCGTGGTAGACTACTGATTCATTCTTACAGACCCAATCATCAGTCGCTGCATAGCGTGGTGTATAGCGTAAATTAATTTCCAAATCAGAAACAGGAAAGTCACTCCAAAGAATGAATAAATAAATTAATGCTTGTGCAAACTTAAGGATAATTTAGTATAAGGGGCAATCAAAAAGTTGCTGTTCGAATGCCTACAGTCCAGATTCGGTATGCCAATCGGGCAAAATCACCATGACCTTTGAGGCAATCATCCCACTGATATACCAGGTTGGTAAAACAATGTGTCCTGCTGTGTGACGAAGTCTGTAGCTGCCTGTTGCACATCCTCGTGCAACAGGCATTATATTCCTTTCAAGACTTTTTAAGGGACTGAAGGCACGATAATCGTGCGGGGAGAGATCAGGACTACAGGACGAGTGTTCAAGTACCTTTTGTGTTGTGACATTTGCGATATGGGGACGTGCGGTGTCACGAAGCAGCAGCACCCCTTGTCGTAGTTTTCCCTGAAGTTTAACCTTAATTGCACACACATTCTTCATTCTCTGATGGATGCCTACAGGTTGTTGTCCTTCAGCAGCCAAGAAAAGAATAACATTGCTGTAGTTCATGTTTCCACATTTACCGCATGCACGTTGCAAAGACACAAATGCACCCTAATCCCTTGCCTTCATGTCACCCTTGCCTTCGTGTCACTGCTTATATATACACAATGGAGTCTCACTACATTGCAGTGCATATGTTGCAGCAGTGCCCTCAAATCAAAAGTTTTTGATCATCCCTTGTATCTAAAATACAAGTGTTAGCTATCCACTATCAGTTGGAATCAGAGATAAATAAACAGAAATAATCTAGATAAGTGTAACATGTTCTTTTTATTGTGTATCAGACTATGCAAATAAAAATACAAAAGTTTGATGGACTTGTCTTGTACAAAGTCAAAGGAATGAGCTGAAATTACCAGTTACTTGGTTGAAGGACAAGAGAGAGTGGGAAGTAATGGGTCATCACAAACACGTTTACTTCGTAAATGAGTCTTTAGCTGCCTTGTTACATCTGGATGCAACTTTCACCATCTCAAATATAAATATCGCAGCATTGAATCGGAAGGTATTGTGCACACATTTCATGTAGTATCAGTCAGCTGTCTCAAGCAGCTTTCACTTTTTTGCATGCTCCTTCTGGAAGTCAGTCATGTACTTTATTAAGGCTTCTACTTCATCCATGGTGATCGCATTATATAGTGATGCCCGGATGCCACCCACAGACCTGTAAAAAGAGCTTGTGAATAGGTGAAATAACAGGAACATCTTGAGAAAATTGACCTTATTTTTATGGACCTAAAAACTTACAGGTAGATAAAATGGCTCCATGTAGATACATGAGAAAAGTACAAAAAACTAATCTCATTTTCAAAACTTTTGGCTTTTTCCTCAGAAAGGAAAGATTAATAAGAATAACAGAAAAATAAAAATGGGGAGGATTGTGTTTATTCTCTCATCCACCGTGTTCCACTGATTGCACCGAGAAGGAGAACCTTTAGGGATGTGGCTAGAGTGGAGGTGTACATTAACAAAAGAGAAGCAATTTGTAGAAATTATTCTCTAGTCTGTATTAACAATAAAATAACACTACACTGCTTAATACAACTTCCCAGTGTCTGTGTCAGATAAAGCATACAACAGGAGATCATTAGTATCTCTCCATAATTAATTGAAATAGCACTGCAAGAGTGTACTACAGTGCATTCGTGAAGTCTCTCCAACGTGGCGAGCTCAGCGTGTCTTGCCTTGTGGGGTGCGTAATGTTGGCAGCACATTTACATCGCTGTATAACCTAGGGTTTCGGATTCACTGCCAGTGGCTGCATTTATGTTGGGAGACAGGATTCAATATTATTACAATTAAAACAACGAAATTTATTAATCACAATTAAATATACTGAACTCACCAGTATCACAGTAGGTGCTGGAAATGTTTTCCTCTTTCTTCAAGGCATAGTCCAACACATTTACACTTACTTGCAAATGCCCTTACCAATGTTTCAGTTGTAATCGAATGCAGATAATCGATTACTGCTGTCTTCAGTTCATCTATTGTTCTTGGGTTATTTACATACACAAATGTTTTAGTCACACCTCAAAGGAAATAGTCAGGCAGAGAGAGATCTGGTGAGCGCATGGGCAACAGACCTTTTGTAATTATTCTGTCTCCAAAGATTTCATATAGAAGTCATAAAGACTGGTGTGCCATAAGAGTAGTAGCATTGTCTTGTTGGAAAATGACTGAGCAATAAATGGATACATTATCTGGGAACAATAGACATCGAAAGTGACAGTAGTATCAAAAAAGATCGGCCCTATATTTTGTGCTCGCATTATGGCAACCGGCACTCCAATTTTCTCTGCATGCAATGATGTTTCTCTTGAAGCATGTGGATTTTCTGATGACCAAATTTGTGCATTTTGGGAATTAATGAAGCCAGATAGGTGAAATCATGCCTCATCAGTCAAAAAGGTTTGATCTACAACACCAACTCCATGTTAGTTAACAAATCACTGAAATCATTCACAATAAGCTATTTGTTTCACATGGTCCATACAATGTAACTGTTGCACAGCAGTAATTTTATATGGATACATTCCCAATCCTTTGGTTACAGCCTTATTTGCTGTTATACGAGAGACTTTAGCCTGCCTGATAATCTCCTCACTGATATTTTCAGGCTCCACAAAGTGATGTCCAAAATGTCATTAAGTTTCTGTCCTATTAAAATTGTGGGCCTACCACCTCGAGGGCATCATGAACTGAACCTTTTGTCTGGAGTTTGTGAATTAAATAACGTTCAGTGTCACGATGCGGACACCTCAAAGCAGGAAATTGCAATCTAAATTGCCGCCTCGTATGCTCTGTAAAGTTCCCTCCGGCACAGAAAACCTCTTCCACTAAATATGCTCCAATAGTAAGCATTCTCACTACAATCAACTTTTCTTTACACAAGGACTAGCCGACAATTAACAGCTACAATGCACACACAACACTACCACCCGCACCCTACCATGGAACACGCGCAGGTGAGACTTAACATGCAGCCAACCTTATGCACCCCACAAGGCGAGACACACGAGGCTCGCCAGTGCAGAGAGGCTTTGTAGATGCACAGTACTGTAATACAAGTACAGTAATCTAATACATAAAAATGAATATTTGTTTGTAAGTTTCCTATGCATTTTTATACTGTTCATCTCATTACAATGAAATGTTGGTAAGTTGTGAACATCCCATGTTCACTTCTGTAGGGTTAAGAAGCACCTAGGCATCATGAGGTTGGGGACGACATAGAAGCTTAACCAGCAACATCTGGAGCAATTTACATCATTATTTGTATGAAAATATTGTGGGGATCATTAGTCATGTCCCTTTCCAACCATGTCAACAATACAATGATTCAACAACTAGCTGAGTAGCTCCATCAACAAAAAGATGCAAGAATGGAGACTTCAGTGGCATGGACACTTGATATGGGCACCACCTACATTAGTCATTGGCTCAGCCTATCATCTCACTATCAAAGGCCAAAGACAATGTGGAAAACATAAATTATAAACAAACACAGATCTAACATCAAGATGCCTAAATCCACAAGAAGTGTTAGATTTTAAGAAACGGCGTGCATTTGGCCAAAAAGCAGACCCCCTCCAATGGGATGGCTCTAAGAAGGAGGAGGAGGAAGAGGAGGAGGAGGGTCATGATGATGCTGCTGCTGCTGCTGATGATGATGATTATCATGATCATGACACGATATACCCCAACCACCCCAAGGGAAAGGGGTGAGGTGAGAAGACATGACATCAAATATTCAATAATGAAATCCATAGTTTTCGGGGTTGCTAGACTTCTTGGTAACAATCATGATGATGATTCAGCCACAGTTGTGGGAGGGTGCAGGGGAGAGGCGGTTAATATCAGAATATCTCTGTAATATCTGAGGGAATTTCTACCAAAATTGTTACACTTATCACTTGCTACGTCAAAAAGTTTACTGTGACAGTAAGATGCCACTATGGCTGAGGGTCTGTACTGAAAATTCTACACAGCTGATACAAAAAGAAGACTACCTTCATCAGAAAATGTCTGCGACCATTTTATCTCTAACGGACATAACATTTACACAAAGATACCAAAAAAAATTAAGACAAATTTTTAAAGTATTTTTCTTTATACAGACAATAGTTTCATACACCAACAGAAAAAATATACACTGCTCAAAAGAGGCAGGAGAACATGACTTTGGGCAACTGCCATACTCCATTGAGCAATAATTGGGGACTGGATATGTTATCAAATTATGTAGCTTTATCTTTCACAAATTAAGTACACAACAAAACATCCTTACATTGTCAGTCGTTTACATAAGAAAGAACTGAAATGTCCAATAGATGTTAAAAACAAAGAGGAAACAAGCACTCATCTTGACACCTTCTTTCCATTGGACTTTGAGAGCTTCAATAACGTGTATGCCCTCTGTAAGGGTTTACCATTGCCTGGTCCCAATGTGGCATGCTCCGTGAAGTCTACAGAGGTAACCCTGTGGCATCCATTCACATTTTTCAATGAGAGCCCACAAGAATACTCTGAGAGTCTGTGATGGAACAGGATGATGACGAATACGTCTGTCGAGCGTGTCTCACATTCGCACGATGGGGCTTAGTTAGGTGCTCACCACTAGCTACTCCATTACTTCACTGTCAAGGCTTCCGAAGACATCACCTTCTAATGGCCACCGCATAGGCACTTGCATCAGATGGGATTGAGGACCAGCACCATATGTAGCATCCACCACATGGTACAACAGAATTTGTTCAGTGCACTATCTAGCAGTAAGGTGATCATGGACAATGATAAGATCCGTACGGCTTTCGACACTGAAGCCTTTCCACACCGTCACAGAACCTTGGAAATCTGATAATTTCCTGGATGACATTTGGGAGGTACCACTCACTACAGGTCTCCTGGCCATCATCTCGCATCAGAAGATATCTGGACTCGGCTACGAATAACACGTTTCACCAGTGACGAAGTTGCCAGTTCACTTGTGAATGGCAGAACTGAGGTTAGCCGGCAACATGATGTCGTGTCAAGCGTGGTACTCTAACAAGACATCTGGGTCATACGGTCCTCTCTTGTAGCCCATTCATTACAGTCTGCTCGGACACAGTGGCTCCGTTGGTCCTTCTGAGATTGTCTTACAGTGCTCTGGCGGTAGCTGTATGCTGCCACAGTGCAGAGATGGTCAGATATCTGTCTTTGTGTAGGGTTGTAATGCATTGGCAGCTATGTCCAACTGGTCCCGTGTACTGACCTGTCTCCCTGTAGCATGTCTTCAACCTGTGGATGACACATCGAGGAGCATGGGCATTTGCAGCAACATGACCAAAAGCTCATCCCTTTTGTATCAAACAGAGCACCATTGCAACTTGCACTGCATTAAGATGTCACATTGTACGTGCTTTGCTAGTAAAATGTCCACAAATTATAACTGCCATATGTGTACTTCACTAGAAAACACTGGGACACCAGTTCTCACTTCCTCCTGAAGGGTCACCTGACACTGTAATCCACGACACAGCTGACAGAAGGCAAATGATTTTAATTGTTCTATACATTAAAAGTGAAGATCTCAAGACATTCAATAAGACCACAGGTACCGCCTGTATCAAAATATATTTAATGTACCAGACATTATTTCACGTGTTCCCCTAATTCCTCTGAACAGGGTAGTTGTCAACCATTGAACTGACGCTGTAAACAATATGATACTGATGTCTCTAAAAGTAAGACTTAATTGATTGTGTTCTGGGGAGAAGATTTATTTGGAACTAAAACCACTGAGGACAACATGATATTGAACATTGCTCAAACGTGTGAGACCCACAAAAAAAGGCCAACAAAGGATACTGAATGTATACAAAGGAAACACAGATGGTGACAAGTTGGTTTGGCATGTGGGAGAGTGTCACGGAAATGCCAAACAACCTGAACTGGCAGTCACTTGACAATACACACCAACTACCATACTTAAAATGTTTAAAGAAACAGCATTACCTGTGACGAATATAGGAATATACTACGGCCCCCTACATGTACTCTGGCAGAGCCTGCAAATACAAGATTAGACAAGTTGGTTTGGCACATGGGAGAGTGTCATGGAAATGCCAAACAACCTGAACTGAAAGTCACTTGGCAATACACACCAACTACCATACTTAAAATGTTTAAAGAAACAGCATTACCTGTGATGAATATAGGAATATACTACGTCCCTCTACACATACCTCCCACAGAGACCGCAAATACGAGATTAGACTAATTACCCAGTGTGCACAGCTATTTAACCTGTCATTTTTCTATTGCTCCATGTGTGAATGGAAAAGGAAGAAATCTTAATAAGTGGTACAATAGAAAGTATCCTCTCTCAAACATGATGCAGTATGCTATGGTATGCAGAACATGTCTGTAGAGAATTTTGGAACATTATTCTAAAAAGAAATAAAGCTCCACATGAACTTGCTGACTGTGGAAATTGTGTGTCATGATTCATAATAGACAAAGCAAGAAGATATGCAAATAAATTTGTAGAAACACTAGGTAACAAAACCAGCATTGCCCATGAACTCATTTTCCCAATTTTCTATTAGGAAAAAAGTACAAAAAAAGCTGTTTTTGTAGTAAAGTGTGAAAAATGTATTCACGAAAACACCTTTCAAATTAAAAACCACTCATACAAATAAACATGCATACTGTACAAATGTAAATACAGCTACATCATGTGACTACAGTATGATTTTGTAAATGTGTCTATAGTAATGCCTCTTCATAGCTCTATAGATGACTCTCATTTTCGCCTACAGCCATTTGCACTTCACAATTGGAAGCTGACAAAAGCGCTGCCAGGTGTCGGGTATTTCCTTAAGTTGACTCAACTGTACAAGTGTTTTAATAAAAAAATACAAATGTATTAAAACTTCACATATGATGAGGCATTTTTTCATGTATCTCAGAGTTTATGATGTCATATCCCTTGAACTATTTGTCATGCAATGATACGTGTGTGTATTTTATTTTATTTACACATCAAGTTCCGGCCCATGAGGAGACTCTTCAGTTTCAATTTGAAAGCATGTGGATTAATGGTAAGATTTTTGGATTCTTGTGGTAGCTTACTGAAAATGGATGCAGCAGTACGCTGCACACCTTTCTGCACAACAGTTAAGGAAGTCCGAGCCAAATGCAGGTTTGATTTCTGCTGTGTATTATTCTTGGGAATAAGCTGATATTGTTAACAAGAAATGACAAGAAATATATATATTGAGAGGCCAATGTCAAAATACCCAGACAACTGAACATGGGTCGACAAGAGATCCCCAAACTTACACCACTTACTGCCCAAACTGTCTCTTTCTGAGCCAGAAATATCCATAATATAATACCATATGACGTAAGCAAATGAAAATAAGCAAAGTAGACTAATTTTCATGTTGAACAATCACTTACTTCAGATACCGTTTGAATAGTAAAAATGGCAGTATTAAGTCTCTGAACAAGATGCTGAATGTGGGCTTTTCACAACAGTTTACTATCTATCTGAATATCTAGAAATTTGAATTGTTCAGTTTCACTAATCATATGCCCATTCTGTGAAATTAAAATGATGGGTTTTGCACACAACATATTTTACTACCAGGCTTGTGTCATCAGCAAACAGAAATATTTTGGAGTTCCCCGTAATACTAGAGGGTATCATTTATGTAAATAAGGAACAGGACTGGTCCCAACACTGATCCCTGGGGCACCCCCCATTTGACTGTACCCGACTCAGACCCCACATCACAGCCATTCACAACACTGTGAATAATAACCTTCAACGGCATATGTGGATACTGCCTGTGAAATATGTTGTGAGCAGAGTTAATAATAAGAAGAAATAAATTTAAATGTCATGCATAATGCAGCACTTTCACGCATCTCAGTGTTTACATGTGGTATCATGAGATAGCTTTTTAAGTGCGTTCAGGAGAAATGTGGTACCATTTGTGAAATTTATTGTGAAACAGTTAGTAGCACAGAAGTGATACATTTAAATATCATGCATGATGTGGCAGTTTTTCGTGCATCTCATTGTTCATGACGTCATATCTCCTGAACTGCAATAGGTAGGTGTTTCTTAGCCCCGCATCAATTGTTGCCGGTCAGTCATGTATTTATACACCATGTCTGGTTGAAATCAGTCCAGTTGTTTAGTAGAAGATGTGGAACATACACACACACACACACACACATAAATCCATACACCCATTTTTATAATATGTATGGATTATAGAAAGAGAAGAGGATGTAGATTAAGATGAAATAGGAATACAGTGAGAAGTTGAAACACAGAGTAGATGATATTCTATCAGAGCTGCAGATATCCTTGGGAGCACCAGCTCTGTCAAAACTATTCCACCTGGTGTGCGAGATGAGGGAAATACTGTCATACTTAAAGAAGAATGTAATAATTCCAATTCCAAAGAAAGAAGATGCTGACAGGGATGAATATTACAAATTATCAGTTTAATAAGTCATGGTTGCAAAAATACTAACACAGATTATTTACAGATGAATGGAAAAACTGGTAGAAGCCAACCTCGGCGAAGATCAGTTTGGATTTTGGGGAAATGTAGGAACACGCAAGGCAATACTGAACCTACAACTTATCTTGGAAGATAGTTTGAAGAAAGACAAATTACATTTATAGCTTTTGTAGATTTGGATAAAGCTTTTGACAATGTCCACTGGAATACTCTCTCTGAAATTCTGAAGGTAGCAGGGGTAAAATACAGGGGGCAAAAGGTTATATACAACTTGTACAGAAACCATGCAGTAGCTGTAACGGTTGAGGATCATGAAAGAGAAGCGATGGTTAAGAAGGGAGTGAGACAGGGTTGTAGCCTATCCCTAACGTTATTCAGTGTGTTCAATGAGCAATCGGTAAAGGCAACCAAAGAAAAATTTGGAGGAGGAATTACAGTTCAGGGACAAGAAATTAAAAAAATTAGGTTTAACGACGACATTGTGATTCTGTCAGAGTCAGCAAAGGCCTTGGAAGAGCAATTGAATGGGATGGACAGTGTCTTGAAAAGAGTTTACAAGATGAACATCAACAAAAGCAAAAAGAGGATAATGGCATGTAGTTGAATTAAATCAGTTGCTGCTGAAGGAATCAGCTTAGGAATTGAGACTCTAAAAGCGGTAGATGAGTTTTGCTATTTGGTCAGTAAAATGGTCGATGATGGCTAAAGCAGGGAAAATATACAATGCGGACTAGCAACAGCAAAGAAAGCATTTCTGAAGTAGAAAAATTTGTTAACCTTGAATGTACATTTAAGTGTCAGGAAGTCTTTTCTGAAGGTATTCGTATAGAGTGTAGCCTAGGATGGAACTGAAATGTTGACAATAAACAGTTCAGACACAAAGAGAATAGAAGCTTTAGAAATGTGGTGCTACAGAAGAATGCTGAATGTCAGTGGGATAGGGCATGTAACCAATGAGGAGGTGCTGAATAGAACTACGGAGAAAAGAAATCACCTCCTGACTAAAAAAAGGTATCAGCTAATAGAACATATTCTGAGACATCAAGGACTCACCAGTTTAGTACTGGAGGGTAGTGTGGAGGTAAACATACCAGCAGGAGACCATGAGATGAATACACTAAGCAGACTGAGAAGGATGTCCTGCCGATACTGGGCAACAGTCTAACCTATATGGAAAAATACGTAATGGATACACGAGTACAGGTCATAGACACATAGTTGACAACATATGGACGTTTGCTTCTGGTCATGAGTCTTGCACAGATAGCCAAAGGCAACCACTCACTATAAGCAAGAAATCTGGGTTTGAGTACCAGTCCGGCACAAATTTTCATTGTCGTCATCCCATTCTACAGCTGATGGTTGTCCTTATTTGCAATCACAAACACATTTCATGTATGAGAAGGATGTAGGCTGCAGCAGTTATTTGGAGGTAAAGAGCCTTGCACATGATAGAGTAGCATGGAGAGATGCATCAAACCAGTCTTCAGACTGAAGGCCACAACAACAACATAACAAATAAAATGCCATAAGACTGTGCCTCCTCCAGCAGTTCTTCAGAAGAATGAATGTCCAAATAATTGCAATAACAGCTGCTTTAAAAAGAAGAATTACAAACTACTATACAGCAGACCACATAGAAAATACAACAGTGTGGCAAGAGCTGGCTATTGAAAGAAAGCAATGAAGAATAATTAACTTTGCATGGGCGAAAATTGAGAATGGACATCACTTACGCTCCAAATAAGTTTTAATTTATATGCAGACCAGTAGAAAACATGGAAAGATAATTAGTGAACATAGAACAAGCTTAAAATCTACTGAGTAAAGTCCAGAAGTGGAAGAAAGATAATGCATAACTGTGCTAAAACTACTACGACACTAGACTCCTCACCTGTGGCCCTTCAGTTGTTGCATGCCCCTCTCCTCAGCACCTTCCAGGAATTTCTTCTCCAAAGCTGCATCTCCACCAGCTATTCTGAATGGCACATTCATGCGGCTTCTGTAAACAGAAAAATTGGAATAATTACACCAACATTATCTTTTCTATGACTTTCAAAGGTTATTTATATATGAAGAAGTTTCAGGTTGTTAGCCTATTGTCAGTTCAATATCAAGATGCTTCTTTTAAAACTTTTGGGCTGAGACGCTGTAAATTGATAGATAAAATTGTTATCTAATGTCTCATCTCTGCCTGTGGAGGATTATCTTCAGAAATGAAAGACAATAAACTGCATAGAATGTAGGAGTTGGGTCAGAGATCAGCAGTCTGTTACTACCTCCCATTCCGCCCTCTCAAATATAGCTT
This sequence comes from Schistocerca americana, assembly GCF_021461395.2. Classification (NCBI taxonomy): domain Eukaryota; kingdom Metazoa; phylum Arthropoda; class Insecta; order Orthoptera; family Acrididae; genus Schistocerca; species Schistocerca americana. The sequence continues at coordinate 176,290,627 of NC_060128.1, read as the reverse complement.
GCCACCACCCTCACTTATAATATGCTACAAGTGCATATGCTTTTAATAATAACAACAATAAAATGACTCTTGGTGGAGGATATATCAAAGGTAATGAACGTTTGAAAGTGTAAACTTCTGAAATAAAGTTGTTAGAAAAAGAGTGGCAGTTTATATTGAATCTCCTTGTAACTGTATGGCAATCAATGATGTTAGTATTTAATCCATAACTGGACTTGTTCCTGATCCATGAAGACTCTCGTTCATGATGGAATTCACAGAACACAATGAATGAATGAATGAACAGACTGCCAGACTTACCTGCAGTGTTCAGCAACGGGCAGGCTGTAGAAGCCAGCAGAGCTGTTGACAACCTCATAGACGCGGCGACTCTTCTGCTGGGCTTGCTGACCCATTGCTGCTGCCCCTCCTTGCTTCTTAATCCATTGTAAGTAGAGTCCCATAATGTAAATTCTGTAATATAATTGAAATTTACCTATATATGTATTGTTTTTTTGTTTGTTTCTGTAAATACTATTAGTCAAAATACTAGACAGAAAATAAAATTATATCAGGAATGATAAGTGCTCATGATACTCAGTGCCCACTACTGTTGGTGGAAACACTTAAAAGAAGATGATTTTACTCCTAGCTTTCAGAATTTTTTTCAGGTGGGAGGGGGGGGGGGGGGGGGGCGTTTGGTTGGAGGAGGAGGTTTGAAACCGGGGGCAGTTACTCCAATTGCAGGTTGACAGCAATCTGCCTGTTGTTCTATAGAGTGTGTAGTTCTGAAAGTTACTAGTAATTTTTATACTGTAAATGTTTCTGTTGGCAAAACTAGAACTGTGCTTCTTAAGTACAGGGTGTTTCAAATTGGATATACATATTACAAAGTATTATTTTGTCCAAACTATCGATCACTGCACGTCGGCTCGGCTATTGGAGAAATGAATACACAGTCTAGTTTATATTAGTAGCCACTAGATGTCAGTTGTCTTCTGTTTTGCTTGGCAACCATCATATGTTTAAAATGGCTACTCTGGAGAAGAAATCATTTTGTGTTCTTGAGTTTGCGAAGTGCAATTCCATGATTACAGTGCAAAGACATTTCAGGTTGAGTTACAAAATTGATCCTCTGAATGGGTGTAACATTCATAGATGGAGATGGTATTGACAGTTTCTAGAAACAGGGTGTGTATGTAAAGGAAAGAGTCCTGGCTGCCCTCGTGTTCCTGAAGAAAATGTTGCACGAATTCAAACTGCTTTCCAACATAGTCCTTCAAAATCAACTTGTTATGCCAGCAGAGAGTTACAACTGCCTACAACAACAATTTGGTGTGTTTTGAGACATTGGTTGGTTATGAAGCTGTACAAGTTACAGCTGTTACAAGCACTGCGTCCTGAAGACAAACGCAAACGTGTGGCATTTTGTAATGAGATTCCTGATGCTATTGACAATGATAACACTTTCACATAACCCATCGTGTTCAGTGATGAAGCAACTTTCCATGTTAGTGGTCAGGTAAAAAACACAATGTTTGAATGTGGGGCCTAAAAAACCCACATGCAGCCATTGATTATGTATGAGATTCACCCAAAGTCAATGTGTTTTGCGCGATATTCTGATCATCCGTTTACAACATGGAAACATGGTTAACAGTCAGCAGTATCTTGCTGTTACAAAACTGGTTGTTTCTGAGACTGCACAAAGACAACTTTATTTTTCAACAAGATGGGGTACCCCTCACTGGAGTCACCAAGTGCATGAATATCTGAATGAAACTCTACCCGAGCTGTTGGACTGGTCATCAAGGAATTAGCAACTTAGCATGTTTCAGCTGGGCTCGACGGTCATTGGATTTGACACCCTCTGACTTCTTCCTGTGGGGTTTCATTAAAGACAACGTTTATGTACCACCACTCCCACAGAACCTGGAAGAGTTGAGGTACCGGATCCGTACTGCCATAACATTAGTGATGAAGGACATGCTTGCCTGATTATGGGAGGAATTTGAGTATCGATGTGATATTGTTCGTGTCACTGATAGAGCACATATTGAACATCTGTAATCTGAACTTAAGAGGTTCGTAAATATGTGTGTAATAAAGTTTCATATTCTTATGTCTTAAAGTTTAATAAATATATGCATTTGAAATACATATATTCTTTTTGAAACACCCTGTGTAAGTACTTGCCCACACTTCTATATCTTTTTCCATTTTATTCGAGGCACTGCAAACCGTAAGGGCCTAAAGCATACCATCATAAATTTTGAGATTCTAGTACATATGCATCTCCTGAAATCTTTTGATCTTATGGCAAACCACTTTACCTGTGTTGTTAGTCCGCATTGCATATATGAAAATTCACAAAAAGCTGTCTCACCAATTTCTATAATATTCACTTCCGTATAAGCACAAAGCATAATTTTGTATCTCTATGCTGCTCAATTGTTATCTAGGGCTATAACAGTATAATGAAAAGGATAGAAGCTACTTACCATATAGCTGAGATGATGAGTTGCAGAAAGGCATAACCAAAAAATTATTGGAAAGTTAGCTTTTGGCCAACAAGGCCTTTGCCGATGTGTGTGTGTGTGTGTGTGTGTGTGTGTGTGTGTGTGTTTCCTCTGTTTTTGACAAAGGCCTTGTTGGCCGAAAGCTAACTTCCGAACAATCTTTTTGTTGTGCCTTCCTGCAACTCAGCATCTCTGCTATATGGTGGGTAGCAACTATACTTTTCATTATATTGTTACATTCCATCCCGGATTTTCCATTGTTTGTTATCTAGGGTTGCCAACATAATTTAGTGCCTACATCGTGTACATAGTAGTAGTACTGCATACGTGAGGATAGATTGGCAGTTTTATCTGAACCTCACGGCACAGAATGTGTTTAATGAAATTGATGGTAATGAGGGCCATGATATTCAGGAATAGGTCATAATTGTGAGTATGTAATACATTTAGTATCTATTCTTTATCCTCTGTTCTCAATTTCACATTAATTACAAATGTTGCAATTATCAAAATCAATGCTACTGTCATTAGTCTATGCATGAAAATTTTGTGAATTAACATTAATAATAATAATAATAATAATAATAATAATAATAATAATAATTCTATATATTAATTAAAATTTCATTTCAAAAAAGGAGTAGTTCATTTGTTGTTGAGATCTGGTTAAAAGCAAGTCTAACCTATGACAGTGGTTGTTTGCCTGCAAATTTGATTTCCACAAACATCTATGTTTCTCAAAAATTTGCATCTGTGCTTTGCCCTTTATGGTTCTCAGTGCCTCATATGATGTATGATCAAAAATTAATGGGAATTTTTTCTTTCTTAAGGAATATTTATTTATTCATCAACAACTTTGTCCCCTTCAGTGTTATCCCCCTCAAATATAATGCGCTTGTTCCACAGCTTTTTCCAATCTTGGAAGCATTTCTGAAACTCTCTTTTTGTTATGGTGTTCAGCTCCTTCAGCAATTCTGTTTTTATCTAATCAATGGTGGCAAAACAACACCCTTTCTTGGTCCTCTTCAGCCTCAAAAATACAAAGAAGTCAGAGAGAGCCACGTCCGGCAAATATGGTGGCTGAGACAACACAACAGTTTTGTTTTTTTGCAAAAAATAATAATAATAATAAAAAGGAAACAAGCATCGTGGTTTTAGCAGGAGCATTATCGTGATGCAGTTTCCTTGAGTTGTTTGACACAATTCTGGTTGTTTTCTTCAGATTGCTTCATGCAAATTGAGCATAACTTCCAGGTACTAGTCCTTATTGAGTGTACAACTATAATACAGGAACTCATCATGCAATATCCCATTATGATCAAAGAAAAAAGCAAGAAGAACCTTCACATGTGATTAGACTTGGAAATTTTGCTCGGTCTTGGGGTCTTCAGGTAGTTTTCATTGGGACAATTAAGTCTCGGTTTCAACGTCAAAACCATGCATCCACTTTTTGTCACCTGTTATAAACTTCTTTAGATGTTCTGGATCATTGTCGACTTCATTCAGAAATTCCTGAGCGATGTCCGTTGTTGGTTGAAATTCAACAATTTTGGAACAAACTTTGCTGCTACATGTTTCCTGCCCAAAACATTTGAAAAAATTATGAGCCAAAGGATATCCAGCATCATCAGCAACCTGTCTGACGATAAATAAATGCCCATCGGGTAGACCAGTTGCCTGGTGCAAGTGTTTTAAGTTGACACCACTGTGGCGACTTGCGTGTCAATGGGGATGAGATGATGATGATAACGATAAGGACAACACAACACCCAGTCCCTGAGCAGAGAAAATGTCTGACCCAGCTGGGCATCGAACCCGGGCCCATTGGTACGACAGTCTGTCGCGCTCGCCGATCAGCTACCGGGGGCGGACAGTCTGATGGTGATTTGTCAGAACCACTTTCTTTACTTCTTCCACATTGTCATCAGTAATTGATGTGCTAGGGTGTGCAGGGTAGTCACCATCTTCAATATCTTCTCAACCCTCTTTGAAACATTTAAACCACTCATAAATTCTTGTCTTACTCATAGTACGTTCACCAAAAGCCACAGTCAACATTTCAAATACAGTGCTGCACTTTATTCCATTTTTCAAGCAAAATTTAAAGTAGATTCTTTGATCCACCTCCTTTCAAAGCAAATATTTGTCAAGCACTCAAAAACACATATAATCTTTTCAACTTTCAACAATAAACAAAATATTCAAAACAGCTGAAAATACAACAAAACCATAAAAATGCAAATGTACACCATGAACATGTGTACCAACGAGATAAATGATTATGAAAATCGGATGTATAAAGTCTGTGAAATTAAAATAATCCTGTTGGTTTTCAATCACACATCGTACAATAAACTGCTTTCCTGTCTATTCTTTTTCTTGTACTGTTCATGCACACTAATGCAAATTTTACCTGTCAATTCTTGCTTTCATCTTGAGCCTTGCCCCACTTCCACATCGTAACTGTGTCTAGGAATCCCTGTCTCTTACCAGCAGCATTATTTTTTGTTGACCATTCATTGTCCCCTACTGATTTATTGATGGCTGTGATGCCAATTCCTTCACCTTTGTCTCCACTTGATCTTAAAACAGATTTGTCACACTCAACTTGAGGACCAGATGACCTGTCTCATTCCCTTTACAACTTATCAGTCTTCTGACTTGTTTGAGGTGACCTGTCACAAATTCTTCTCTTATGGCAACCTCTTCATCTCAGAGTACCAATCACAACCTGCATCCTCGCTAATTTCCTGAATGTATTCCATTCTCCATCTTCCTCTACAGTTTTTACCCTCTACAGCTCTCTCTACTACCGAGGAAGTTATTCTCTGATGTCTTACCATATGTCCTCTGTCCTGTCCCTTCTTCTTGTTAGTGTTCAGGGGGTGTCTGCTACACAATATGTTCAGAGGAAGTGCACCTGCAGCTTACGTCTGTCTTCCAGACTTTGATACAGTTGGAATCCTTGGTACAAAGGATTTAGGAGTGTCATCTGGACAGACTGAGCAAACAGTTGGCTGTAGTGGAATTACTGCAGAATCAGTGGTGATGAGATGGATTCAGGAATACAGGGTGGAAAGAAGAGAAGGCAGAGGTTGCTTCAAAAGGTCAAGACCATGAGGAGATCATAGGATTGCTCAATTGGCTCATACAAATAAACAGATGAAGCAGCTGAAATCTGGGCAGTGCTTACAGGCAGAGATCGTTGGAGCAATGAAGGGTACCTAGCAAATGGAAGAAAGCACAGGCCATTCCCATTTTTAAGAACGTCCATAGGACAGGTGCACATAATTATAGGCCTATATCATTGATGGTGATCTGTTGCAGCATTATGGAACATGTCTTATGCTCAAGAATTATGACTTTTTAGAGGACAAAAATCTCCCCTGTAAAATTCAACAAGGATTCTTCAAATAGAGATCTTCCAAAACTCAGCTCACTCTGTTCCTCTGTGAGATCCATAGCACTGTAGACAAGGGCACTCAGACTGATGCTGTGTTATGCAACATCAGGAAGGCATGTGACACTGTCCCGCGCTGCTCTTTAGTGAAGAAAATACCAGCTTACTGAGTATTGGAGCAGATTTTCAACTGGATTCAAGGTTGGCCTGCAGATAGAACTCAACAATTTGCTCTGAAAGGAACAAGATCGACAGATGTAAAGGTAGTTTCTGGTTGAGATCTGGCGAGTTGGTGTTTCCAAAATGCTCATGCCAAGCCTTTGCCAAACTGGGATATATCCTGTACTTTCCCCAGTCTACACATGGACAACATGTTCACTGATGCTACATGCACTGAGCATGTGCCTCACTAGCAGTCATTCCTCTCCAGGTGATGATGCTAGTGCCTGGATGGGTTTATATTGATAGTAGGTTTGTGGTCATAATGTTGTGAGTGATCAGTATAAATGACCTAGTAGAAACCATCAGCTGCTCTTTAAGACCGTTCACAGATGCGGTTGTATGTATGAAAGTGGCAATGCCAGAAGGTGGTACTAATCTGCAGAATGACCTGCAGAGGACTGATGAATAGTATAGAATGTGGCAGTCAACCCTGAAAGTAAATAAATGTAACATATTGCTCATACTTAGGAAAAGGAATCACTTACTGTACAACTACACTATTGATGACAAATTGCTGGAAATTGTAAAATATCTAGGAGTAACTATCCAGAACAATCTTAAGTGGAATGAATGCATAAAACAAATAGTAGGAAAGGCAGATGCCAGCCTGAGATTCATAGGTAGAATCTTAAGGGTATGCAACTCAGGCACAAACAAAATGGCTAACAATGTGCTTGCACAACCAGGTTCTGAAAATTTGTCATCAATCTCGGATCATTACCAGGTAAGACTGATAGAAAAGATAGAGAAGATCCAATGAAGACTGGCACATTTTGTTATGGGATCGTTTTGTCAGCGTGAGAGTATTACAGAGATGTCCAACAAATACCAGTGGCAGACACTACAACAGTGAAGTTACGCATCATGGAGAGGTTTACTATTGAAGTTTGAGGCAACACATTACTTCCACCCACATACATTTCCCAAAATGACCAGAACACGAAAATTCAAGAAATTAAAGATAATGAGCTAATACAGTGGCTTACCAACAATCATCCTTTGCGTGTGACATTTGTGAATAGAACAGGGAAGGGGGAATCAGAAGTATCATCTGCCACACAGCAGTAGATAGTTTGTGGAGTACAGTGTAGATGTAGTGTCACCACAAACCTTACGGAACGGTTCACTGGAGCTGGGTTGGGATCTCACGTTGCCGTGTGTTGTTTATGGCTGACACTGTACAACAGCCAACAGACACTCGTGTGGCATAGAACCAGAGACAGCTGCGAAGCTGAGTGGCATTCTGTGGTGTTCAGCAATGGTCCTCACTAATGTCCGTGGTTGTCAGTTCGATGCTGACTTCGTGAGAAATGACAGCGAGTAGCAGTTTTTGAGATCTGCACCTCTCCAGTTTCTGGAGTCACGGTGTTGGCAGCTACTGAATATGACAACAACAAAGATTTAGTAATTGTTCAAAGGAGACTTAGTGCTTGCCAGCATGTTGTAGAAATGGTAAACTTGTTGTACCCCTCATGACTAGCATATCAAATGGCATATTCCACCAGTATAATGCAAGACCCCTCCCCACATGACAGCTCACATCACAAATGCACTGAGGAATGGATTAATCATTGGCTGACTTGCCCAGTCTCCTAATTTTTACCCACAGAATATGTGGGTTGATGGTAACATGTATATGCTGCCTGACAAGTAAAGAACCCATTATACATAGTCAGGTATCAATGAAACTTTGTGCATATACACACCATCAGTTGGTCCTCAATTATTTGCTGGATGTATTACAATCTCTGTCTTCCTCTACAGTTTTGGCTCTCTACAGCTCCCTTTAGTACCATGGGAGTTATTCCTTGATGTCTTAACAGATGTCCTATCATCTTGTCCCTTCTCCTTCCACATATTCCTTTCCTCTCTGATTCTATGCAGAACCTCCCCATTCCTTATCTTATAAGTCTACCTAATTTTCAACATTCGTCTATAGCACCACATCTCAAATGCTTTGCTTCTCTTCTGTTCCAGTTTTCCCGCAGTCCATGTTTCACTACCATGCAATGCTGTGCTCCAAACGTACATTCTCAAAAATTTTTTTCCTCAAATTAAGGCCTATGTTTGATACTAATAGACTTCTCTTGCCCAGAAATGCCCTTTTTGCCAGTGCTAGTCTACTTTTGATGTCCTCGTTGCTCCGTCCATCATTGGCTATTTTGCTGCCTAGGTAGTACAGGTCCTTGGCTATTTTGCTGCCTAGGTAGTACAGGTCTTTAACTTCATCTACTTCATGACCATCAATGGTGATGTTAAGTTTCTCGCTGTTCTCATTTCTCCTACTTCTCATTACTTTCGTTTTTGTTTGATTTACCCCAAATTCATATTTTGTGCTTATTAGACTGTTCATTCCATTCAGCAGATCATCTAATTCTTCTTCACTTTCACTCAGGATAGCAATGTCATCAGCCAATCATATCATTGATATTGTTTCACCTTGAATTTTAATCCCACTCCTGAAGCTTTCTTTTGTTTCCATCATTGCTTCTCTGATGTACTGATTGAAAAGTAGGAGCAAAAGACTACATCCCTGTCTTATACCCTTTTAAACCAAGCACTTTGTTCTCGGTCATTCACTCTTATTATTCCCTCTAGGCTGTTGTACATATTGTATATTACCCATATTTCCCTGTAGTTTGCCCCCATTTTTCTCAGAATGTCAAACATCTTGCACCATTTCACACTGTGGAACGCTTTTTCCAGGTTGACAAATCCTGTGAACATGTCTTCATTTTTCTTTCGTCTTGCTTCCATTATCATCTGCAACATCAGAATTGCCCCTCTGTTGCCTTTAGGTTTCCTCAAGCCAAACTGGTTGTCATCTAACACATCCTTTTTTTCTTTCAATTCTGTGTGGCAGGTGGAACAGCTACCAAAATTCATTAGTGTTATTGGTTCAAATGGCTCTGAGCACTGTGGGACTTAACATCTGAGGTCATCAGTCCCCCAGAACTTAGAACTACTTAAACCTAACTAACTTAAGGACATCACACACATCCATGCCCGAGGCAGGATTTGAACCTGCGACCGTAGCGGTCGCGTGGTTCCAGACTGTAGTGCGTAGAACTGCTCGGCCACACCGGCCGGCTCATTAGTGTTATTCATATGTACAGTTGTTACCAGGCCTGGGGGGGATACAAGCGACTTGAACAGCATTAGACATTCAATGATCACTCTGAAGAGCACACAGATGTCTCTTGTCCATAAGAGACAGCATTACCACAACCCAACAGAGTTTGAAAGGGGCCTCATTGTAGGTCTCCATTTGTTATGTTGTATTTTAAGTTCCACACATTTTGAATGTTTGGTTTTGAAATGTACCATATGGATTTTTGTAGTGTTCAGTTTCAACCCATTTAACTGGAACCAGTTTTCTAAGGTATCCAGTGTGCTTACGATGGAGCTCAGAATTTTTTCTGAATCATCATCTTCAATTAAAACCGGAGGTATCATCTGCAAACAGAACTCACAGGGAATTTATATTTATAGGTAAGTCATTTACATAGAATAGGAACAGGATTGGCCCCAAAATGGAGCCTTGAGGCACACTTTGTGATACTATACTCCATTTAGAATAATAATTCATGGATGTGTGTGATGTCCTTAAGTTAGTTAGGTTTAAGTAGTTCTAAGTTCTGGGGGACTGATGACCTCAGATGTTAAGTCCCATAGTGCTCAGAGCCATTTGAACCAATAACACTAATGAATTTTGGTAGCTGTTCCACCTGCCACACTGAATTGAAAGAAAAGGATACTCTTTATTTTGTGTTGTGTTAGTATGATGTTAGCCAATTTCTCTAACTTGTAGATAAGCAAGTCATGGTTCACAGAGTCAAATGCTTTTGTGAGATCACAGGAGATACCTGCAACTTTACTCATCTAATCCAATGATTTGCCCATCTTTTCAATAAATTTATTCACTGCATCCACAGTATTTTTTCCTTGCTGAAATCCAAATTGGTTACTTATACTAATATCATATTTTACAATGAAGTTTCTGATCTGGTTGCAGCTACTTTCTCTACCACTTTCGACAGGACTGGAAGAATAGAAATAGGCCTATAGTTTGCCACATCATCCTTTGATCCTTTCTTGAACAGAGGTCTGACTTTGGAATACTTCAAAACATCAGGAAAGCACCCCCATTGAAAGTCTGCTGAGGAGGTTACTGATGTAGCAAGATGTCAGCTCTGACACTGACCAGTAGATTGGCATGTACGGGTATGCAGGCCCTCCTAGTAACGTAGTGTCAAGCCATCAAATTACACAGAGATTATGCTGTAAAATACGATTTTGTAACCAAAAGAGTGGGGAATATTACGGTGTGCTGGAACCCTGAATAAAACCATGCTGCTTTCAGGAAACTGAACACCCCTTGTATTTATTTTATGAGTTTCCCATTCTTGCCAGCCTGTGCTTTATTGTAACCACATCTGCTTTAACTCTGGTATCATAACAGCAAATTTCTGTCCTGTCAACAAGCTTTATATCTGTGTTTTTTAACAGTTATACATAAGCTGGAATGCTACTTGAATTAATACTTATTTAAAACTCAAACAATAAATGCTCCCATCCCCAGAAGGATGATATATCAATAAATATAAACTTATATATAAAAAATAAAGATGCTTTAATTTACCAAATGAGAAAGCACTGGTATGTTGACAGACACAATAAAATAAAAAACACACACACAAATATTCAAGCTTTCGCAATCCATGGTTGCTTCATCAGGAAGAGGGTAAGGAGTCATTCCAATACCGGGAGCGGAGAGACTTACCTTAGGGGGAAAAAAGGACAAGTATACACTCGCGCGCACACACACACACACACACACACACACACACACACACACACACATCCATCTGCACATATACAGACACAGGCAGACATATGTAAAGAGGTTGCGATGTCAGTTGAGGCGGAAGTACAGATGCAAAGATGTTGTTGAATGACAGGTGAGGTATGAGGGGCAGCAACTTGAAATTAGCGGAGGTTGAGGCCTGGTGGGTAACGGGAAGAGAGAATATATTGAAGGGCAAGTTCCCATCTCCAGAGTTCTGATAGGTTGGTGTCAGTGGGAAGCATCCAGATAACCCAGACGGTGTAACACTGTGCCAAGAAACTGACATGCCTACACTGTGAAGCCTTCTATGTGGGAATGACCAGCAACAAACTGTCCATTCACATGAACGGACACAGGCAGACAGTGTTTGTTGGTAATGAGGATCACCCTGTGGCTAAACATGCCTTGGTGCACAGCCAGCACATCTTGGCACAGTGTTACACCGTCCGGGTTATCTGGATACTTCCCACTGACACCAACCTATCTGAACTCCGGAGATGGGAATTTGCCCTTCAATATATTCTCTCTTCCCGTTACCCAACGGGCTTCAACCTCCGCTAATTTCAAGTTGCTGCCCCTCGTACCTCACCTGTAATTCAACAATATCTTTGCCTCTACACTTTCGCCTCAACTGACATCTCTGCCCAACCTCTTTGCATTTACATATGTCTGCCTGTGTCTGTATATGTGCAGATGGATGTGTGTGTGTGTGTGTGTGTGTGTGTGCGCGAGTGTATACCTGTCCTTTTTCCACCCTAAGGTAAGTCTTTCTGCTCCCGGGATTGGAATGACTCCTTACCCTCTCCCGTAAAAACCACATCCTTTTGTCTTTCCCTCTCCTTCCCTCTTTCCTGATGAAGTAACCATGGATTGCGAAAGCTTGAATATTTGTGTGTGTGTTTGTGTGTTTTTTATTTTATTGTGTCTATCAACATACCAGCGCTTTCCCATTTGGTAAGTTAAAGCATCTTTGTTTTTTATATATATTTTTCCCACGTGGAATGTTTCCCTCTATTATATTCAATAAATATAAACTTACGGATACATTGGGGGAGTATTGTGCACTGAATTGTCCTGTGCATTGATTTTGAAGTCCAGGATTGTTGGCACTATTGGCTGTGCCTTTCCTATGAGATCTTCACGGATTATCACCACTGTTACTCCTGATGTTCCAACATTCTTCTGGGCGCAGGCAAATATCACCCCAAACTGTTGCAAACACAAAAATAGTAGTTTAAAATATTACTTAATTTTTATTCTGTGGTTATTAAGTTCATAACTAATTCTCACTATGAGAAACTTCCTACATGGATAATAACGTTTCTGTCAGTCATTGCCATTCGTACGCATTCATTTGACATGTTACACCATCATATGAAAACATATTTCACAATCATTTATAATTTTTTTACCTTAGACACATCAAATTCTTCTGAAAGGAAGTTTGAAGACATATCACAGACAAGTGGGACACCTTTTGTGTCTGGAATGTACCTGAATTCGACACCTGAAAGCCAAGGAAAGAGATGGTTAAGTAGTAAAGTTTATTGTAAAAAATTATGGTTGTACAAAAATGATAAGACCAACAAAAGTAGCTAAAATTAGGCAGAAATGTAGCTGTAATAGACTGCAAGTAAAATATATATCATTGGGAATGAAGCACAATGACTGAGCAAGATGGGGCTGTGGTTTAGATTGCACTCAAATCTGGAGTAATCCAGGTTCAAATCTCTGTCCAGCCACCAAGATTTTGGATTTCTATGGTCTATCTAAATGACTTGGAGTTAACACTATGACAATCCCTTAACAAATTCTAATATATTGCTATAGTTTTAACTGGTATTTCCACTGTCCAATGTCGCAATTTCATGTTTTGCCATTCTGTTTTGTTTCCATTCAATGAATTTGGGCTAAACATACACATATTTAATTAATGAAAGGCCGCTCCAGTTGCTGATACATACTTCATTTAACTCCATGACTGGCTTTGGTCTTCACATACAGGGTGTTCAGAAATTCCCATACAAACTTCTGGGAGTTATAGAGAGGAATGAGTATATAATATTTTGAATTGGAGCCCATGTCCAGAAATGTACCTTTTCTGTGCTACAGCCATTTGAAACCATGTTGGTAACACAACCACTTTTACAAGTAATTGATTAGGCACGATCCAGTAAATTACTTGTTTTACTATTCCACTCACTAACAGCCAAAAAATTGCTCCTGTACTCATTGGCAGGTTTTCTTCAACATGATGTAGTGCAGCTTCTTCCAATTTGGGTGTGTGGCATCTCCTTGGAGGACCATATTCACACTTGGCAGTCAGAGACTGTTGTCAAATATGTGTAAGTCGCATTTGCATGAGTGTGTGTGTGTGTGTGTGTGTGTGTGTGTGTTGTCTAATTCTGATAAAGGCCTATTTAGCCGGGAGGTTCATCTGACCGCCTTTTGTTCTGCCTATCTGCAGCTCAGCATCTCCACTATATGGTGAGTAGCAACTATCCTTTTCATAGTATTGTCATTATTCCATCCTGGATTTTCCATCATTTGAAATGTGTTTCACTTCTACACACATCAAAAAAAGTTTTGCATCACCCCGGTTCCCAGAGCTCCTGAAGTTAGACATTGACTGTGGATATTGTCATAGACACAGTCCCTTTGACTGTTCAGACATGTCACTAAACCTGCCCAAAGATGTAAACAACCATGTACAACAATGTACGGAGGGGGTCCGACAGCCGATCAGTTCCAGTCATTCCACCAGGAAGGAGGTACATGGCACGTGTTGTCTGTTGTTCAATCATGCCTAGATGGTCAGGACCATGGTTTGATCACCTCCACATTGTTACTTTGCGGCAGGAAGGGCTCTCAACAATGAAAGTGTCCAGGTGTCTTGGAGTGAACCAAAGCAATGTTATTCAGACATGGAGGCGATACAGTGAGACAGGAACTATCAATCACATGCCTCGCTCAGGACGCCCAAGGGCTACTACTGCAGTGATTGACCTCTACCTACGAATTATGGCTCGGAGGAACCCTGACAGCAATGCCATGTTGAATAACTCTTTTTGTGCAGCCACAGGACATCATGTTATGACTCAGATTGAGCACAATAGGCTGCACAGTGCGCAACTTCACTCCAGACGTCCATCTTTGCAACCATGACACCAGGCAGCACGGTACAGATGGGCCCAACAATATGCCAAATGGATTGCTCATGATTAGCATCACGTTCTCTTCAATGATGAGTGTCACATATGCCTTCAACCAGACAACTGTCGGAGACATGTTTGGAGGCAACACGGTCAGGCTGAATGCCTTATACATACTGTCCAGCAAGTGCAGCAAGGTGGAGGTTCCCTGCAGTTTTGGGGTGGCATTATGTGGGGCCATCATACGCCGCTGGTGGTAAAAAAAAGGGCGCCGTAGTGGCTGTACGATACGTGAATGCCATCCTCTGGCCAATAGTGCAACCATATTGGCGAGGCATTCGTCTTCATGGATGACAATCCACGCCCCCATCATGCACATCTTGTGAATGACTTCCTTCAGGATAACAACATCGCTCAACTAGAGTGGCCAGCATGTTCTCCAGACACGAACCCCATCAAACATAGATTGGACAGGGCTGTTTATGGATGACTTGACCCACCAACCACTCTAAGGGATCCATGCCAAATCACTGTTGAGGAGTGGGACAATCTGGACCAACAGTGCGTTGATGAACTTGTGGATAGTATGCCACGATGAATACAGGCATGTATCAGTGCAAGAGGATGTACTATTGGGTATCAGAGGTACCGGTGTGTACAGTAATCTGGACCCCCCCCACCCCAGAAGGTGTTGCTGTATGGTGGTACAACATGCAATGTGCGGTTTTCATGAAGAATAAAAAAATTAAAAAGGGCATAAATGATGTTTATGTGGATCTCTATTCCATTTTTCTGCACAGGTTCCAGAATTCTCAGAACCGAATTGATGCAAAACTTTTTTTCGATGTGTGTGAATAGAAGCAATGCTCAGATTGCCCCTCTCCAATATGAGACTTGAGAGACCTTCAGCAGATTGAGAACAGGGGTGACAAGATGAAAGACTAATTTGAAGAAGTGGGGTGTCAATGATGCTGAGCTTTGTGAATGTGGGGCAAGGCACGACTCTCAACACTTGGTTTTCAGTAATCTGAGCAAAGGCTGATATGGAAGACTTGTTTGCAGCAAACAATAGTGCCAGTCTGCCTACTGAACATTGGACTCACAAAGCATGAAATTCTCACAATCAATAATTTCAGACTATAGTTTTAGAGTTATATTGTGGTTTAGTGGTTGTTAAAAAAACCTTGGATAAATAAATAACTTCTCATCTCATCCAGTATGTCTCCCCTGACCCCGGGTGCTGGGTGAGTTTTCCAAACTCTACCACTTTTCTTAAAGCTCATCAGTCCTTTTCCTTCACCCCTCTTCCTTCCCCTTCTGCCAGATGAAGGAGCCATTGGCTCTGAAGACTTGCATACATAATACCTTTATATGCGTATTCTCCTGCCACCACTTGGTGAGTAGATTTTTTTATCTACCCAATTACATTATATTTTCAAAACTTGATTATTTTTGTTGATATAACTTCTAAAATATGAGGCCCATTGTAAATTTTGATGGGTATCCTCTCCTCTTCACAGTAGCAGTGACATATTTCCAAAATGAAACAGAACACAGCAAAGCCGGTATCTCGTAGATTTTCTTTCCTCAGTTGAACTATGTTTCACACATTAAACACACCAGAGGTAGGAATGCTGTAGAATGTGTAATTTTGCAAGTTAAGATACAGGAGTCTCAAAGGCATATTACTTTATTCTGTTCATTGACAGTAAGCTTATAATAGTGTAGTCTGTATAAAGTTAACAATGGAAAAAATAAATAAATCTGGACGAATATCAACACTTCTAAAAACGGCAGATATAATAGTTACAAAAATGAATGCAAACTTCAGATTTCATTCATCACTTTGAAACTTTAAGAGTATGCCTACAGTTTCTAAAATGATGATACTTTTCCAATAATTAAAATTTCATCTCATACTAACCATGTATTGTCTCATTGGCACAATAATAAACATATGATGCATCTGGACTGAGCTTCCAAGTAGATTGGTTAGGGATGTCATTGTACGTATCCATCTTTGGCAGTACCATATTCACTTTTCCATACTTGGCTGCCTCTTTAGCTGCTTTGCTTGACCAGCTTCCTGCACAAGAGAAAAAAAAGATACATTTATTTCAAATCAGAATTAATAAGCACAATGCCCAAACTTTTTCCCTACAAAATTGATTCAAAATGTATTTTCCGTTACTTTTTTAATCCACAAACAAAGATCAAAAGAAAAACAATTTGCAACAAAAACTAATCCTAGCTGTTAGTTCTTTTCTCTGTGAAGATAGAGGGCTATGCAGAGAAATGATATACATTCACTCATCATATTCTGTAGGTCTCATCAAGAACAGAAACTTCAGGGATGTGGAATGAGTCATGGAATATACTAACAAAAGATAAGGAAATTACAGAAATTGAATCTTTTACGGTAAGCAACTACTACTTGAATGAATGGCCATCGCCAAGTTGTGGCAACTGCAAACTTCAATGTCGAGTTGCCGAAAATTCTGTGCACCACAACAGTAATAACTTCAATAGCTGCTTCACTATGCGGGCCATCTGGATACTCCCTTCCAGCACAAGTTTCTCTGGACTATGTTGGTGAGAATTGTCGCTCCAGCATATCTTGCCATCTCGCAGTCCACTCTTTCCCTGTCCAGACTGGCATTCTCTCTCTCTCTCTCTCTCTCTCTCTCTCTCTCTCTCTCCCCCCTCCCCCCTTTTTCCAACCCTCTTCTTTTCTCTTTCTCCCATGTCCCTCCCTTCATCTCCCTATCCATTCCTTCCCTCACTCCCCCACTCCCTCCCTCTACCTCTTATGTGTCTACCCTCTGAACTCCTTTTCTGTTGTTGTGCAGTCACTGAGTCATCTGTCAAAAGATCTGCCTCTCACTATACGCTGGTACACCCAACATACCTCATGCAGCCTTCCCTACCCCCTCCCCACTTCCATCTACCCAGCCAATGGCTCTCAGTAATCAATAGTCAATAGGGAGTCTTGTCACGGCCGCATGTCCATGGGGGCATCTATTTCACCCTCTTGCAGTGATATGTGTGTTGCCATCCTGGACATTACTTCCCTCTTGAGCATGGACCTAAAATCCTAATACAGACAAAACATTCCCAGTTGCCTGGTGTGTTCTCATGTGTGCTTTAAGTCACTGAAACCAACATTGTCAACTATCTTTTACCTTCATCTTCAAGTGGGTGTACCTCTCTTTGAAAGCATTTTTGGTCTTTGTCCATATGACCTTATCCACTGATTGTTTCTCACAGTTTGTCCTCATTTAGCAAAACCAGTCAATATAGTATAACTGACGAGGCTGAAGCTTTCTTTTGATTTCACTCACATTTAGCAGATGTAAACACAAACTGCATTAAACAATATATTTATATTTTTCTGTTAATATGGTATACAGGCTAAGTTTTTGTGACGTCTTTGTCTTTTGTTAATGTAGACCTTGACTCATTCCACATCCCTGACAGTTTTCCTTCTTGCTGGAACTACAAAACACAATGAATAGATGGAAAATAAGATGTACTGTAAACAAGCATCTGTTGGTACAGTTGGCAACCATTTTCTTGGAAAAATACCATATGTAATTGAGTAACACTCACTCACTCTCTATCTATCTCTCTATTTCATTCTCTCTCTCTAGCTGACACCCCCCACCACTGCCCAGCAGGTATTCATTTCACCAACTTTATATTAGAAATGAAAAATAAGCTATGTTTGTAGTGTAATACTGAAAAATTTCATTCCCATGTGTTCATGTAAACTCCTCCTAAATTATGAAACAAATTCTGTATGCTGTGCACAGCTGCTTCACATGTCTCCAACACACTTTTGTAATCGCCACCATGGCAACGCTTCTTCATAGCTCTACAGACACCTACTGTTTTTGCCTGCAGCCATTTGCACTTTACAGTTGAGAGCTGTCAAAAGTACTGTCAGATGTTGGGGATTTCCTTAAGTTTACTCAACTCTAGTAATGTCCTAGTAGTAGAGAATAATTATATTAAAACTTCATGCATCATGTGACATTTTTTCACACATCTCAATGTTTATGACTCATATCTCCTGATCTTTGTGTCATACAATGACATAATATTTTAGGTACCTTCAGTGGCATATATGGATACTGTCTGCAATATGTGTTGCAAATGGAGTTAATAGCAATAAGTGATAAATTTAAACATCATGTGCAATTCAATAGTTTTTCATGCATCTCATTGTTTATGATGTCACACTTCCTGAACTAAGATAAGTTGATGGTTCTTACCGCCACACCAATTGCTGCTTGACAGTAATGGCTATGTGTACCAAGTTCCACTGAAATCGGCTCAGCTGTTTACACACACACACACACACACACACACACACACACACACACACATACAGGCGTCCAGCGTTAAAATGTCTATGAATACTAGCTGAGTACTATCTAACCATGATATTATTCACTTGTCTTCCTGTGGCCATTGTCAGAAACACACGGTCACATTACAGTAAACAAGTACGGTCTTAACTAAGGAAAATACATTGCAGTGTGAATGATTTAAAGGTAGCTGTGAACGTATGAGGGTTGATCCAAAAGTAAGATTCCCAAAGAGCTCCAACTGCACGGGAAGGTGCTAGTGAAATCCGTTAAAATTGCTGTGCACCGCTGTTCCCCCACTCTCGATTCCGCATGGCTGGGCTTTGTTGCCCTGTCAGTATTGGCTCAGCAAGTGTCCATTGATGTAGGTGCTCATTTTTGAACCTGCCAAGTACGAGATTCAGTCCATAATTTGGTTTTTGCAAGTAAAAGGAACTCCACTCATGCATATTCACTGTCTGTTGACACATGTGTATGGCAACAAGTATATGTCTGTTCAACATGTTCAAAAATGATGCAGGGAATTTAGTGCTGGTCAAAAAGTGGTCCACAATGAGGAATGGAGTGGAAGACCTTCAGTTTTGGAGGCGGTTATCAAGATGGTCCAATGTGAAGTGCTTCAAAACAGGAGGTTCACCATCTGTGAGCCTGTTGCTCAGATTCCTGAGAGTTCTTACACTACAGTTGAAAGAGCTTTGACAGAAAAATTGGGGTATCACCTTGATAGGTACAGTGCATGCTGACAGCAGAACACAAGGAAAAATGCCTTCACTCTGCTCACCAGTTTATTCAAGAGTGTCAAGAAGATAAGGAAGGGTTTCTGGACTCCATTATTACAAGAGACGAAATCTGGGTGTTTCATTTCACTCCCATAATGAAAGAAAAATCTAAACAATGGCATCACTCAGGGACATCAGTCGCGAGGAAGTTCAAACAAACTCCTTCTGCTGACAATGTCATGGCCACTATGTTTTGAGATCATAGGGGACACTGGTGTTCAATTTCATGGACCCTGGGACAACGACCTCTCAGACAGTCATTGTGAAACACTACGAAAACTCAAGGGAGCTCTCCAGAGCCGCCAGAGAGGATGACTGACAGAAAGTGTAACACTACTCCACTATAACACCTGACCTCATGTCTCCCGCCAAACCCAAGAAGTTTTGACAAACTTTGGTTGGACTGTCATGCCCCTCCCACCTTACAGTCCAGACCTCACACATAGTGATTATCACTTGTTCCCCAAGTCAAAGGAACACTTGGGTGGCCCCAGACCTCACACATAGTGATTATCACTTGTTCCCCAAGTCAAAGGAACACTTGGGTGGCCAATGCTTCCAGAGCAGTGATGAAGTCAAGGAAGAGGTAGGTAGTGGAGTTCTATGACATGGGGATACAAAAATTGAAGGGTCATCTACAAAAATGGGACTTGATACGCTTGGGCATTAAGTCAAACAGAGCTTGGATGGGGTGTACAGGTACAGCTGCCCATGCAGCTTCAACACAATACCACAGATCACCAAGAGTAGTGACTGGCACATTGTGATGAGCCAGTTGCTCGGCCACCATTGACCAGACGGTTTCAATTGGTGAGAGATCTGGAGAATATGCTGGCCAGGGTAGCAGTTGAACATTTTCTGTATCCAGAAAGGCCCGTACAGGACCTGCAACATGCGCTCGTGTATTATCCTGATGAAATGTAGGGTTTCGCAGGGATCGAATGAAGGGTAGAGCCATGGGTCGTAACACATCTGAAATGTAACGTACACAGTTCAAAGTGCTGTCAATGCGAACAACAGGTGACCGAGACATGTAACCAATGGCACCCCATACCATCACACCAGGTGATACGCCAATATGGCGATGACGAATATACGCTCCCAATGTGCGTTCGCCGCGATGTCGCCAACACGGATGCGACAATCATGATGCTGTAAACAGAACCTGGAAACAGAACCTGGATTCATCCGAAAAAATGATGTTTTGCCATTCATGCACCTAGGTTCGTCGTTGAGTACACCATCGCAGGCGCTCCTGCCTGTGATGCAGCGTCAAGGGTAACTGCAGCCACGGTCTCCGAGCTGATAGTGCATGCTGCTGCAAACGTCATCGAACTGTTTGTGCAGGTGGTTGTTGTCTTGCAAACGTCCCCATCCGTTGACTCAGGGATCGAGACACGGCTGCACAATCCTTTACAGCCATGCGGATAAGATGCCTTTCATCTCGACCGCTAGTGATACGAGGCCATTAGGATCCAGGACGGTATTCTGTATTACATTCCTCAACCCACCAATTCCATATTCTGCTAACAGCCATTGGATCTCCACCAATGTGAGCAGCAATGTTGCAATACGATAAACCGCAATCGCGATAGGCTACAATCCAACCTTTATCAAAATCAGAAATGTGATGGTACGCATTTCTTCTCCTTACACGAGGCACCACAACAATGTTTCACCAGGAAACGCCGGTCAACTGCTGTTTGTGTATTTAGAAATTGGTTGGAAACTTTCCTCATCTCAGCACGTTGTAGGTGTCGCCACCAGCGCCAACCTTGTGTGAATGCTCTGAAAAGCTAATCATTTGCATATCACAGCATCTACTTCCAGTCGGTTAAATTTCACATCTGTAGCACGTCGTCTTCGTGGTGTAGCAATTTAAATGGCCAGTAGTGTATTTTGAATAGAGTTAGTAGCAAAGAAGTAATACATTTATACGTCACACATGATATGGCAGTTTCTCAGGCACCTCAGAGTTTACGACATAATAGATCCTGAAATATGAGTTGTACAATGATAAATTTTGCTGTTTTATTCAGTGGTATATTTGAATACTATCTGCAAAATGAGTCATGACTACAATCTACATCTACATCTAAATCTACATTTACATATATACTCCGCTAACCACCGAGCAGTTTGTGGCGGAGGGCACAATTTGCACCAAAGACATAGTTCCCCCCCTCTGTTCCACTCGTGGACCCCGCAAGGGAAAAAAAATTGTCTGAATGCCTCAGTACGAGATCTAATTTCCCTTATCTTTGAATGGTGATCATTGTGCGATTTGAAAGTTGGTGGTAATAATATACGCTCTACATCCTCAGCAAAGATCAGATTGCAGAATTTAGTGAGCAGCCCCTTCCATTTAGCGTGTCATCTATCTGCAAGTGTGTCCCACTTCAAACTTTCTATGAGATTTTTAACGTTCTTGTGATGGCTAAATATACCAGTCATGAATCTTGCTGCTCTTCTTTGGACCTTCTCAATCTCCTGAATCAGACCCAACAGGTAAAGGTCCCATACAGACGAGCAATACTCTAATACTGGACGAACTCAAGTATTGTAAGCAATTTCCTTTGTTGAAGGACTGCATCACCTCAGGATTCTACCAATATACCACAATCTAGAGTTTGCCTTCCTCATTACTTGTGTAATCTGATCATTCCATCTGAGATCATTTCGAATAGTCACACCCAGATACTTGACGGATGTTACCGCTTCCAAAGACTGGGCATTTATTTAGTACTCGCACAGTAATGGCGATTTTCATCTTGTTATACACAGGAGGTTACACTTACTAATATTGAGAGATAACTGCCAGTCATTACACCACACATTTATTTCCTGCAAATCCTCACTGATTCGTTCACAACGTTCATGTGATACTACTTTCCTGTAGACTACAGCATCATCGGCAAACAGTCTAATGCCACTGTCAATACCATCAACCAGATTGTTTATGTAAATCGTAAAAAGCAGTGGACCTATTATGCTACCATGGGGCACACCTGAAGTTACACTTGTTTCTGTTGAAGTCACGCCATTCAGGATGACATACTGCTCCCTGTCAGTTAGAAAACTTTCTATCTAATCGCATATGTCATCGGATAGATCTTAAGTGCGCACTTTTTGGACCAAGTGACAGTGCGAAACTGAGTTGAATGCCTTTCGAAAGTCAAGAAATATGGCATCAACCTGGGAGATGGTATCTAGAGCCTGTTGTATATCATACACAAAGAGGGCCTGCTGTGTCTCTCATGACTGCTGTTTCCTAAAACCGTGCTGGTTTCTGCAGATGAACTTCTCAGAGTCTAGAAAGGTCATTATGTCTGAACAAAAAATATGTTCCATGATTCTACAACAATTCGATGTGAGTGAAACTGGCCGGGAATTATGTGCACCCGATTTTCTACCTTTTCTATAGATTGCTATGACCTGGGCCTTCTTCCAGTCCCATGGATCTTTCTGCTGTTCCAATGATCTCTGATAGATGATGGATAAGAATGGTGCTACATTTGTAGCATAGTCAACATGAGTGAGTAGTAAAGAAGTAATAAACTAAAACAGCATGCTTCATGCAGCAGTTTTACTGCATGAATAGCTAAATCGTAGTAAGCAACACACTTTTTTACTTTTTTAATTTTTTGGGGGTTGTCAGTTTTGTAGAGGCTTTACATTATGTGGAAAGTTTGTGTTCTCATTCTCAAATACTGAATGTCTAAAGTAAGTCACGTCTGCAGCTCGTGGTCTATTGGCTAATTTTGCCGCCTCTGGATCACTGGATCCCAGGTTCGATTCCCGCCCAGGTTGGGGATTTTCTCTGCCCGGAGACTGGGTGTTTATGTTGTCCTCATCATTTCATCATCATCATCATCATCATCATCATCATCTGTGGCAGTGGCTATGCTGTACTGTGAAAAAAAATTGGACTGTGTAAAAATTGGGACTTTGTACGGGCACTGATGACCGCGCAGTTGAGTGCTCCACAAACCAAAAAATCACCATCATCATCATCATCATCATCATCATCATCATCACATTCACATGTCATGGGCTATGCTGCCTTTTCAACCCTGCCCATTTGATACGTAAGTGGTTCTCACCGCCACACAGATTCTTTCCAGACCGTAAGTCATATGTATATCAAGTTTAGTGGAAATTGGTCTATTGGTTTAGGAGATGTGGAACAAATATACATTCTTACATACATACGCAATAAGTACATATATTCTTATAAATATACACAAATTTAGCTGGTACAAGCACAAATAGGGATAAAAAGTAAAGTGATTGTGTATTGTTAATACTGTTGTGGTTCTTTTGTTATTGTATGACTTGCCTATTCCACATACCTGAAGGTTCTGCTTCCCAGTATGACCTTCAGAATACAATGAATGACTGAATCAATGAATGAATGACAATACTCCTTGCCAATAAATTGGTGAGGGACTAATAAATGTAATCATACAGTTGTCTAAGACAGTTCCTCCACCTCTCGGTATCATCAGTTTGAGACAATCAGATCATAGCACATAATATCATAAATCCTAAAATTTGTAAGCAACACATCTTTCATATGTTATTGTGTATATGACACACTGGGGAAAACCATCACCTTTTCTCACAAGCCTGGTTTCGACACTACATGTTGTAACTTAATTTATAGATTGAAAGCTGCTCATGGAGGTTTGAATATTGTACAGTAAGCCTACAACCTTGTGTAATAATACCACATACATTAATACATGGAGAAAATGTATCTCAGAGTAATAGACTTTTATGGATGTAATACTTGTAAAGTTCATGACTCCTTTTGACTATGAGATTGGTGATAGTGTTACAGTGAAATATAAATAAGGAAATAAGTTCTGAATTTGGAATGTTCGTGTCACATTACACAATACTGTTCTTGTAACTTACCAGTCACAATGTAATCAGCACTTCCACCGGCTGGCATGAGGTTCATTGGAACTGCTGAAAATATACCTGTTGCGCCACCTTGTAGGAAAAGTATTTTGTAATTATCTGGTACTTTTCTGCAAAGAAACAAAACATCATCCTAGTAATACACATTATCAATGCAATTAAGAAAACTGAACATAATCATAAGGGATCTCTTTCCTATTATCTACTAATATATTACTGTTGTTTCTGTAGTTAACTTATCAGAACTGTATTTATTTTCTTATTTTGTTCATTTAAGTTCATTATATTGTTCTTTGTTGATTACATTTACTCTGATGTTGTCTCTTTCCAACTGACTTAAGTTTTTCAACATTTTATAGGGAAAATTCTACCTTCCATGTACATTATGTTCAACGTTCAACACTAGAATTAATGTAATCAGTAAAGAACAATGGATAAAACATTATAAAAAATTATGGTACAATAAAACCACTGCAACAAATGAGGAATATCATTTTAAAAATATTATATCTATCAATGAACAAAACTAACTTTGATGTTTCAAATTTTATTGTGTCCAACATTTACTGTTCACAAAGCTGATTAGTTTCTGTGCTGAGCTGATTGTACTGTCAAAGAGTGCATTTCTCTCGACAATGCTACATATTCAATAATGTCAGTTATCTTTCACTTGTGAGTTGTTTGTAAGAGAACAGCTCTTTTGTTGATGGAGAAAGAAACTGCTGTAGGTGGTAATTCAAGTGGAATCCAAAAGAGGGAAAATAAAATAAAAAAGGACTATCAATTTAAATCACCATACAGTAGAGTGAGTGAAGCAAAGAATAGTGATGTGAGTAATTTGCTATGCTAATGTTTTGGGATGACAGATGGAGTGTAGGAGATTTAGATTATTGATGCAGTTCCTATGATAATTAGTAATGAGACAGAAGTTGGTATGTCAGTTTGTGGTTGCTAGGAAGAGTCAGAAGACTTGCACCAAAATTGAAGAGAAACTGATAGAGCGGCAATTTTGAACATTCTATAAATAAAAATGTTTAACCAGAAGATTTAGATTTTGGATTAACAGTTTTGTTTAATGACAACACAAACAAGTATTTAAATACAGAATTGAAGTGGAAAGACATTATGAATTGTTCATCAAAATGATTAATGTGAATCTTTCAATATTGTAATAACATGGTTTTAAAAAATATGTTAGTATGATATAAATCCTATTTAAGTCAACTGGCAGTGAGAAGGCCTTTATGAACACACTGTTATGTTTCTGTTGTGAAAAATATAATTTTGTATTAAAAGATAATGTTCTTCTATAATAATAATAATAAAAATTATTAGTTAGTTATGAATTTACATTACTAATCATTTTTTTATTTGTACATTTTACAAATTATTGGATCAGAACATATTAAATCCAACACATTTTCCTTAAATTTGAAGAAAACAACTGCAAATTGATTTTCCTTCGTACTTCTTACGTTGGACTACCACCACACAAATGATACAGTTCAGCCTCTCAAAGCCTCTACAGTGCATTTTTGTTGCAAGATGGGACACTGGGCTTCCCTGGCATGCCTCAAGGCACCTCCTTCACTAACATCAGTGCCTCCCTCCCTGACGCAGATACCTCCCATACTGACACGGGTGCTCTCACCCTGATGCACTCGCCTCCTACACTGACACGGGCACGTCCTACACTGATGAAAATGCCTCCTGCGTTGACACAGATGCCTCCCATCCTGACACAGACACTTCCCGCACCGACACGGGTGCCCCCTACCCTGATGCAGATACCTCCTGCACTGACACGAGCACCTCCCACCCCGACGCAGATGCTTCCTGTACTGACACGGATGCCTCCCGTCCTGATGCACTTACCTCCTTCACCGACACGGGCACCCCTTACCCTGCTGAATATGCCTACTGCACTGACACAGATGTGTCCCACCCTGATGCAGAGCCTCCTGCACCAACACGGGTGCCTTCCATCCTGACACAGACACCTCCTGTACCAACACGGGTGCCTCCCGCCCTGATACAAATGCCTCCTGCACCCACTCAGAAGCCACCCACCTTGACGCAGATACCTTCTGCACTGACTTGGACGCCTCCCATCTTGATGCAGATGCCCCCTGCACTGACTTGTACACCACCCATCCTGATGCAGATGCCTCCTTCACCGACTTGGACACCTCCCATCCTGATGCAAATATTTCCTGCACCGACACGGGCACCTCCCACCCTGACGCAGATGCCTCCTGTACTGACACGGGTGCCTCCCGTCCTGATGCACTTGCCTCCTTCACCGACACGGGCACCCCTTACCCTGATGAATATGCCTACTGCACTGACACAGATGTGTCCCACCCTGATGCAGAGCCTCCTGCACCGACACGGGTGCCTTCCATCCTGACACAGACACCTCCTGTACCAACACGGGTGCCTCCCGCCCTGATACAAATGCCTCCTGCACCCACTCAGAAGCCACCCACCTTGACGCAGATACCTTCTGCACTGACTTGGACGCCTCCCATCTTGATGCAGATGCCCCCTGCACTGACTTGTACACCACCCATCCTGATGCAGATGCCTCCTTCACTGACTTGGACACCTCCCATCCTGATGCAAATATTTCCTGCACCGACACGGGCACCTCCCACCCTGACGCAGATGCCTCCTGTACTGACACGGGTGCCTCCCGTCCTGATGCACTTGCCTCCTTCACCGACACGGGCACCCCTTACCCTGATGAATATGCCTACTGCACTGACACAGATGTGTCCCACCCTGATGCAGAGCCTCCTGCACCGACACGGGTGCCTTCCATCCTGACACAGACACCTCCTGTACCAACACGGGTGCCTCCCGCCCTGATACAAATGCCTCCTGCACCCACTCAGAAGCCACCCACCTTGACGCAGATACCTTCTGCACTGACTTGGACGCCTCCCATCTTGATGCAGATGCCCCCTGCACTGACTTGTACACCACCCATCCTGATGCAGATGCCTCCTTCACTGACTTGGACACCTCCCATCCTGATGCAAATATTTCCTGCACCGACACGGGCACCTCCCACCCTGACGCAGATGCCTCCTGTACTGACACGGGTGCCTCCCGTCCTGATGCACTTGCCTCCTTCACCGACACGGGCACCCCTTACCCTGAAGAATATGCCTACTGCACTGACACAGATGTGTCCCACCCTGATGCAGAGCCTCCTGCACCGACACGGGTGCCTTCCATCCTGACACAGACACCTCCTGTACCAACACGGGTGCCTCCCGCCCTGATACAAATGCCTCCTGCACCCACTCAGAAGCCACCCACCTTGACGCAGATACCTTCTGCACTGACTTGGACGCCTCCCATCTTGATGCAGATGCCCCCTGCACTGACTTGTACACCACCCATCCTGATGCAGATGCCTCCTTCACTGACTTGGACACCTCCCATCCTGATGCAAATATTTCCTGCACCGACACGGGCACCTCCCACCCTGACGCAGATGCCTCCTGTACTGACACGGGTGCCTCCCGTCCTGATGCACTTGCCTCCTTCACCGACACGGGCACCCCTTACCCTGATGAATATGCCTACTGCACTGACACAGATGTGTCCCACCCTGATGCAGAGCCTCCTGCACCGACACGGGTGCCTTCCATCCTGACACAGACACCTC
The DNA here is from genome assembly GCF_021461395.2 of Schistocerca americana. Classification (NCBI taxonomy): domain Eukaryota; kingdom Metazoa; phylum Arthropoda; class Insecta; order Orthoptera; family Acrididae; genus Schistocerca; species Schistocerca americana. The sequence goes on along the minus strand of NC_060128.1, from coordinate 176,262,752 downwards.
CTGTACCAACACGGGTGCCTCCCGCCCTGATACAAATGCCTCCTGCACCCACTCAGAAGCCACCCACCTTGACGCAGATACCTTCTGCACTGACTTGGACGCCTCCCATCTTGATGCAAATGCCCCCTGCACTGACTTGTACACCACCCATCCTGATGCAGATGCCTCCTTCACTGACTTGGACACCTCCCATCCTGATGCAAATATTTCCTGCACCGACACGGGCACCTCCCACCCTGACGCAGATGCCTCCTGTACTGACACGGGTGCCTCCCGTCCTGATGCACTTGCCTCCTTCACCGACACGGGCACCCCTTACCCTGATGAATATGCCTACTGCACTGACACAGATGTGTCCCACCCTGATGCAGAGCCTCCTGCACCGACACGGGTGCCTTCCATCCTGACACAGACACCTCCTGTACCAACACGGGTGCCTCCCGCCCTGATACAAATGCCTCCTGCACCCACTCAGAAGCCACCCACCTTGACGCAGATACCTTCTGCACTGACTTGGACACCTCCCATCCTGATGCAAATACCTCCTGCACCGACACGGGCACCTCCCACCCTGATGCAGATGCCTCCTGTACTGACACGGGTGCCTCCCGTCCTGATGCACTTGCCTCCTTCACCGACACAGGCACCCCTTACCCTGATGAATATGCCTACTATAATGACACAGACACCTCCCACCCTGATGCAGAGCTTCCTGCACCAACACGGGTGCCTTCCATCCCGACACAGACACCTCCTACACCAACACGGGTGCCTCCCACCCTGACGCAAATGCCTCCTGCACCAACTCGGAAGCCACCCACCTTGACGCAGATGCCTTCTGCACTGGCTTGGACGCCTCCCATCCTGATGCAGATGCCTCCTTCACTGACTTGGACGCCTGCCATCCTGATGCAGATGCCTCCTTCACTGACTTGGACGCCTCCCATCCTGATGCAGATGCCTCCTTCACTGACTTGCACACCTCCCATCCTGATGCAAATACCTCCTGCACCGACACGGGCACCTCCCACCCTGACGCAGATGCCTCCTGTACTGACACGGGTGCCTCCCGTCCTGATGCACTTGCCTCCTTCACCGACACGGGCACCCCTTACCCTGATGAATATGCCTACTACAACGACACAGACACCTCCCACCCTGACGCAGAGCTTCCTGCACCAACACGGGTGCCTCCCACCCTGACGCAAATGCCTCCTGCACCAACTCGGAAGCCACCCACCTTGACGCAGATGCCTTCTGCACTGACTTGGACGCCTCCCATCCTGATGCAGATGCCTCCTTCACTGACTTGGATGCCTCCCATCCTGATGCAGATGCCTCCTTCACTGACTTGGACACCTCCCATCCTGATGCAAATACCTCCTGCACCGACACGGGCACCTCCCACCCTGATGCAGATGCCTCCTGTACTGACACGGGTGCCTCCCGTCCTGATGCACTTGCCTCCTTCACCAACACAGGCACCCCTTACCCTGATGAATATGCCTACTATAATGACACAGACACCTCCCACCCTGATGCAGAGCTTCCTGCAGCAACACGGGTGCCTTCCATCCCGACACAGACACCTCCTACACCAACACGGGTGCCTCCCACCCTGACGCAAATGCCTCCTGCACCAACTCGGAAACCACCCACCTTGACGCAGATGCCTCCTTCACTGACTTGGACGCCTCCCATGTTGATGCAGATGCCTCCTTCACTGACTTGGACGCCTCCCATCCTGATGCAGATGCCTCCTTCACTGACTTGGACGCCTCCCATCCTGATGCAGATGCCTCCTTCACTGACTTGGACACCTCCCATCCTGATGCAAATACCTCCTGCACCGACACGGGCACCTCCCACCCTGACGCAGATGCCTCCTGTACTGACACGGGTGCCTCCCGTCCTGATGCATTTGCCTCCTTCACCAACACAGGCACCCCTTACCCTGATGAATATGCCTACTACAACGACACAGACACCTCCCACCCTGACGCAGAGCTTCCTGCACCAACACGGGTGCCTTCCATCCCGACACAGACACCTCCTACACCAACACGGGTGCCTCCCACCCTGACGCAAATGCCTCCTGCACCAACTCGGAAGCCACCAACCGTGACGCAGATGCCTTCTGCACTGACTAGGACACCTGACATCCCAACGCAGATGCCTCCTGCACTGACTTGGACGCCTCGCATCCTGATGCAGATGCCTCCTGCACTGACTTGGACACCTCCCATCCTGATGCAGATGCCTCCTTCACTGACTTGGACACCTCCCATCCTGATGCAAATACCTCCTGCACCGACACGGGCACCTCCCACCCTGACGCAGATGCCTCCTGTACTGACACGGGTGCCTCCCGTCCTGATGCACTTGCCTCCTTCACCAACACAGGCACCCCTTACCCTGATGAATATGCCTACTACAACGACACAGACACCTCCCACCCTGACGCAGAGCTTCCTGCACCAACACGGGTGCCTTCCATCCCGACACAGACACCTCCTACACCAACACGGGTGCCTCCCACCCTGACACAAATGCCTCCTGCACCAACTCGGAAGCCACCAACCTTGACGCAGATGCCTTCTGCACTGACTAGGACACCTGACATCCCAACGCAGATGCCTCCTGCACTGACTTGGACGCCTCCCATCCTGATGCAGATGCCTCCTGCACTGACTTGGACGCCTCGCATCCTGATGCAGATGCCTCCTGCACTGACACAGGCACCACCCACCCTGATGCAGGCGCCTCCTGCACTGACTCAGGGCCTCCCACCCTGATGCAGACGCCTCCTGCACCAACTCTGGTACCTCTCACCCTGATGCGTATGTTTCCTGCACCGACACGGGCACCACCTACTCAGATGCACCCTGCATCGACACGGGGGCCTCCTAACCTGATACGTATGCCTCCTGCACCTCCCACCTTAATGGACTGGGCCATGATCAGCAACATCTAGTCAGTGCCTCAATGCAGCTGAATGGCAGGCTGCTCGAACTGTGTGACACGCAATGCAGTATTGGCAGCGAAGGTGTGATAATGTACGAGTTACTACACCCCTCATTCCCTAGGGGCAAAGCAACCAGATGTCTGTTCCTCCACACTGTGCCACAGGTGTCACATGTGTAGTGTCTGAAGGAGTTGTCCTGGGTGTGCACAGTGCCACGTTGATGCTAATCGGTGAATAAGGGCGGAAGTGCAGCGAGTGCAGACCTGTGCTTTCCTCTCCCTCGAGGAAAGCAGGGAGATGACCTCGGGGAGACGACCTCGGCACCCTGTAGGCAGGGGCCAGGTTGACGCCGGCCAAGTCTCTGGGTGCAGTGAGGTGGGGAGCTACGGTCTCTGAAGGGAAGATAGGTGACACCGGCAGCAGGGCGGCAGGCACTGGCGTCAGTGAAGGCACTGCCTGCATTAGTGCAGGTGGTGCCTACATCGGTGTAGGAGGCACAAGCGTCACTGCAGGAAGTGCCCGCATCAGTGTGGGAGGAGCCAGCTTCAGCAAAGGAGGCATCTGCATCGAGATACCAGGCACCCACATCAGTGCAAAAGGTTCCCAGAGGCACCCGTGTCGGTACAGGAGGCACCTGCATCGGTGCAGGAGGCGTCTGTGTCAGGGTGGAAGGAGCCCGTGTCTCTGCAGGAGGTATCTGCATCACATTGGGTGCTGCCAACTTGGATGCCTCAGACCTGTATGCAGACCCCTCCTCAATGACACGGATGCCTTCCACCCCGATGCAGTCGCCACCTGTACTGACACAGATGCCTTCTAACCTAATGAAGTCCCTCCTGTGCCAGCAGGAGTGCCTCCCACTGTGACGCAGACATCTCCTGTACTGACACGGGCGCTTCTCACATTGACACAGACGCCTCCTGCTCCAACTCCTGTGCTGCCAGGCACCTCCTGCACAAATGTGTGTGCCGACTCTCCTGAAGCGTGTGCCTCCTGAACTGGTGACCTCCTCCCACAATGATGCACACTCTTCCTGCAGTGACAGTTGTGCCTCTTACACTGATGTAGGAACCACCTGCAATGATGCCGGAAGACAGTCATTCTTTACGTGTGTACAAAGTGCACCACACGCTCGCTCATGTTATTAAGATTGGAGCACCTGCTTGAGAGTTAAAGAATATCTTGTTGTTGCAAAACATTCTTTACTTTCCGGGAGGCCCTCACAACTTTTGTGAGTCACTACTGAAAACACCCAGTCTGATCAAAAATTATTACTGAAGACAAAGCACTGGAACAAGCCTCTAGTTTTAGATACAGGTGGTGGGATTTCAACATACATAATGATAATGATGTATAGAATAAAATCACTAAATTTCAGCACATATGTGGAGCTATAAATAAATCCTTAAAGAACAAGATGAGGAAAGACCCAAAATTAGGTCTACAAAGCAATGACTGCACCTGTCTTGCTGTATTTCAGTGAATCTTGAATTGAACAAAAGAATAACAAAAGCAGCACACAGATCTCTTTAAGATCTGTCAAGGACTGCTCAAGGAGGGCTTTTACAAGAAATCAGAATATACAAGAAGAACTAGAAATATTTAACTTAATAACAAATTGTAAGAATATAGGGAGAATCGGAGGAAACATATTAAATGTGTGGAAGAAGACAGAATTCCAGTAATTGTAAACAATTACAAGCCTTTAGAAAAAAGAAACATTTGAAGACCAAGAAGAAGGTGGGCTTAAAAATGTGAAGTCAGAACAAGCACACTATCTAAACCTTGAAGTGAAGAGGAATAAGTTGTTTGTATTGTCGGTCGTCTTTCTTCATCCGTCATACTGGTGTCACCTATCTTCCCTTTGGTCATCGTAACTCCCCACATCACTGCACTCGGAGACTCGTCCGGTGTCTTTCCCCTACCTACAGGGTGCCGGGGTCATCCGCCTACTTTCCTAGAGGGAGAGGAAGGCACAGGTCTGCACTCTCTGCACTCACAACCTTACTCTGTGGTTGGCATCAGCCTGGAGCTGTGCATGCCCAGGACGTCTCCTTCAGACACTAAACATGTGTCACCTGTCAGCACGGTGTGGGGGGACAGGTATCTCTGTCCCTCTGCCCCCCCCCCCCCCAAGGAATGAGGGGTGTGGTAACTCATACATACTACTGCATTGTATAATACACAGTTTGAGTAACATGGCATTCAGCTGCTCTGGGTCTCCACCAGAGGTCACAGGTGACGGTCAGGTTCCTCAGTCACCTGCAGCTGTTCAAAAAATGGTTCAAATGGCTCTGAGCACTATGGGACTTAACTTCTGAGGTCATCCGTCCCCTAGAACTTAAACCTAACTAACCTAAGGACATCACACACATCCATGACCGAGGCAGGATTCAAACCTGCGACTGTAGCGGTCGCGCGGTTCCGGACTGTAGCACCTAGAACCACTCGGCCACTCCTGCAGCTGTTAGCCAGCTTCCGCTGGTGGGAAAATGCTCTCTATATTGCCATGCACCAGCTTCAGCCAGCAGTCCTATAACTGTCACTATGCTGTACTATACCACTTATGTCTATGCTGTCACACTGTGGCCGGCCGAAGTGGCCGTGCGGTTAAAGGCGCTGCAGTCTGGAACCGCAAGACCGCTACGGTCGCAGGTTCGAATCCTGCCTCGGGCATGGATGTTGGTGATGTCATTAGGTTAGTTAGGTTTAACTAGTTCTAAGTTCTAGGGGACTAATAACCGCAGCCCATAGTGCTCAGAGCCATTTGAACCATTTGTCACACTGTGACTCTGTCTATTATTGCATCTGTAGCCAGAGCATTAATATCAAAGGCAACTATGTGGAAACGTAGACAAAATATGAGCAAAAATGCGTATATCCACTTTCTGAATTACTGTTAACCCTCAAGTGAGTGTGCCTATGTATAAAGTGCATCAGCCGCAAATAACATTGTCTTGTACCATTCCACTGTTGTTTTATAACGTGAGCCCACACCTATATCTTCATTATTCACTGATAAGTTTTGTTGTTGTACATCCAGGTGAGCAGCAGTAATACAAAGTGAAATCCAAAATTTTCAGGACTGGTGCTGCCATCTGGGAAGTAGGAGTAGTAGATATTTGCAGTGCTAGGTGGCGAGAGATGCATATCTGATGAGTCAGTGTGCGGAGTGGCATTCAGCTGGGAGGACGTGTTGCGTGTCCACAGTGATTTCTGTAATACTCTGTGTTCAGTGTGTGGCGATTTTACGATGGTTCCGCAAACAGAACAGCATGTGTGTATCAAATTCTGTGCGAATCTCGGGGAAAGTGCTACGGAGACCCTCGCAACAATTCAACAAGTGTTTGGAGGACAGAGCATGAGCCATACGTGTGTGTTTGAGTGGAAGAGCCTGGGCTCTCCAAGACCCAAAAAAGCGAGACAGGTGAAGAGCAAAGTGAAGAGCATGATCATCGTGTTCCAAGGAAAGACAAAGAATGTGTCCCACCCAACCAAACAGTGAATTCCGCGTACCACTGTGATGTTTTGCAACGGCTCCATGAAAACGTTTGGCGACTGAGCCATGGCTGGCCCATGCTATGCGTTGGATTAAACCTCGGTTGCTATTCTGTGTTTAGTCTCCCATGGTTATCGCGATTATGCTGTTATCCTCTCTTTCTGTGGGTGGCAGCAGTGGTGTGTATCGATATCTGCACCTTGGACTATCTTTGGCATGGTCCTTATAGTTTCCGGCTGGGCTGTGTGTGGGCAGTTGGTCGGTTGGCGTGGAGCAGTGAGGAAATCTCCACAGCATGCAGTTCTGCAGAGCAAGCTGGCGGCCTCTATGTGGTGTCAGAGTGTGTGGTGCTGTTCCCATTGCTACGAGGTTTGTGGGTCACCAATCCTGGACATGAAAGTTGAGTTTTGACTTAATCTAACAGCAAGTAATGACTGTTCACATTGTGTCGTTTGGAGTTCGTTGTCGGCTGATGCAATATTCCCGTGAGCAACAACGTGTATTTTCAAGTTGGCAAATTTTAGCCACCCTCCGGTGGAGTTTAACTGTACTTGGTTATTTGTGCTGGTCGGGTGAAGCGGAGGTTATCTTGTCCGCTAGTCCGTTTACTGTCTGTCAGTTGGGTTGTCGCCGGATCAACAGTGGTTGGGCCGACTGCCTGTCTCACCTAAGCGAGCGTTAGTGTTTGAATTCCAGGCCGACCCTCGAAACTTCTGAGCGCCCTTGGGTGTACTGTCTTTTCTTGTTTGTTCTTGTTGTTTGTACTTGTATGGCTTCTAGCTGATTTTTAGATTAAGGTTGTTCTGCTCTTAAGATGTTAGATGGTTTGGGTCTTCAGCCTAATTTAAGAACTGTTTTACGCAAAGCCTTTGGCATTTTTAAAATTAATTTTATTGAGTCTTAAGTGTTGGGCCTTCAGCCGATTTTGAATTTAAGTTGTTTGCTCTTAAAATGTCAGATTCCTTGGGCCTTCAGCCTAATTAACGAACTGTTTTAAGATAAGGCTTTGCCTTTTAAATTTCTGATTTTGGTTGAGCTTTAAGTTATTGGCTTTCAGCCATTTTTAAATTAAAGTGGTCTTGCCCTTAAGGCATGAGATTATACAGCACATTCAGCTGCTAATTAAGTTTCAAAACTAAAGCTGTGTTTTTTCTTTAAAAAAAATTTCTTGGTTCTTGTAATGTTTGATCAAATAAAAGGTTGTATGTTCAAGTGTAACTGACAGCTGCTTATTTTGGCCCCTTTTCACAACTTAAACTACCTGTCGTGTCCCGTCCTGCGGGTTTAGCAAGGCATCTCACTGGTGGCAGAACTTTGGCATCAAGGGAACTGGCTGCTGCATCACGACAACACGCCCTGTCACACGTCCTTGCTCACCAGGACCTTTTTGGCAAGAAACAACATGGCGGTTGCACCCCACCCACCTACTTGCCAGATTTGGCACCTTGCGACTTGCACTGTTCCCAAAACTGAAACTCAAGTTGGAAGGCCATCGGATCAACACTCTAGAGAGGATTCAATAAGCATTGCTGGCAGTGATAAACACCCTCAAAGAACAGGACTTACAGGAAACATTCGACCAGTGGCAGAAGTGCTGGGACCTGTGTGTATGTGCGAAGGGGAAGTACTTAGAGGGTGATGGTGACCATTAGTCCAAAGGTAAGGTTTTCAGCAGATGGCAGCACCTCGTATAAAATAAACAATGAGCTAGATGTGAAAAAATTTATGTTCCGTCAAGAAGAAGGTCCAAATTTTGATGAAACTGCACTGTTTAATGTTCTGAGTGAGTTATCACTGTGGGGCAACACTTGTACACAGCAACAGAGTGATACAATGAAAGTTTATTTTATTATTGATTTAGCTCATACAATTTAGGTTTATCACTGTTTAATTAAACTGAGACTAAACTGTGGTTCTGTTCATACATTGGTAACAAGAAGCCAATCATTCCTTACGTGTGTACAAAGTACAGCACATGCTCGCTCGTGTTATAAAGATCGGAGCGCCTGCTTTAAGGTTAAAGAATATCTTGTTGTTGCAAAACATTCTTTATTTTCTGGGAGGCCCTCACAACTTTTGTGGGTCACTATGGAAAACACCCAGTCTGATCAAAAATTATTACTGAAGACAGAGCACTGGAGCAAGCCTCTAGTTTTAGATACTTGTGGTGCGATATCAACTTACGTAATGATAATGATGTATAGAATAAAATCATTAAATTTCAGCTCATATGTGGAGCTATAAGTAAATCCTTAAAGAACTAGATGAGAAAAGACCCAAAATTAGGTTTACAAAGCAGTGACTGTGCCTGTCTTGCTCTATTGCAGTGAATCTTGAATTGAACAAAAGAATAACAAAAGCAGCACACAGTCAGCTGAAATGAGATCTCTTTAAGATCTGTCAAGGACTGCTCAAGGAGGGCTCTTACAATAAATTAGAATATACAAGAAGAACTAGAAATATTTAACTTAACAACAAATTGTAAGAATATAGGGAGAAATGGAGGAAACATCTTAAATGTGTGGAAGAAGATAGAATTCCAGTAATTGTAAACAAGTACAAGCCTTTAGGAAAAAGAAACAGTTGAAGATGAAGAAAAAGGTGGTCTTAAAAATGTGAAGTCATAACAAGTACACTACCTAAACCTTGAAGTGAAGAAGAAGTTCTTTCTATTGTCAGTCATCTTCCTTCATTCTTCAGTTTTTTACATGCTGCTGCGAAACATTCTACAGTATCTTGAGTCTGGATATCTGTGGTATCCAAAAGAAATCTTAGAATTTTCCCAAGTGAAAAATCAAGCCACTCTAAAACCTCAATGTTTTGTTCCATTGTCCTACACTTGAACTAACTAATGTAATTACACATTGTCATATAGTAAACAAAAAAAACATGTTGAGGGTGTATCAGAGCAGGCATGGGGGGAACTTTTCCTCATGATCTTCTCCATTAGTTTAAAAGAAGAATTCTATTTTCAGGTACTTTGCGTTCAGCTGGTTTGATGTAGCTGCAAAGGTGTGTGTGTGTGAGAGGGGGGGGGGGGGGAGGCTTAAGTGTTAGGTTAGTGCATAAGTTCATAGGGTTTTTGTTTCACGTGTTGGTATTCTTGCTGCTATGAGTTTATTTATCAATCGTCATTTTTTATTTGTAGTTCACTGCTGCTATCTGAATTTATGTATTGTCATTTGGAGACAGTGACCATAGCTGTACATGTTTGAAAACAGAGTGCCAAGAGCAAAAATGTAGACAATTCCAACATATTCTTCTGTTTGAGTTCAATAGGCGGGTGACAGCAGTGATGCCAGCCAGAAAGATTTGTGCTGTTTATGAGGTAATGCCACTGGACAGAGCATGGCAAGAAAATGGTTTTCTTGTTTCAAGGAGGATTGTTAATTTTAATTCCACATTTTCCACATTTTAATTTTAGATCCAACCAGTTCTCTCAACGTTTTTTATTGTAGGATTCCTTGCTATCTGGGTAGTTGACTCCATCATTCTGCTGATTTTATTACCTGACTATAATTTCTTCAACGGACATTTTATTTTTATTTGATTGACATTGTTGTGTTGTCCATTTAACCTTGGTATGGATTTTATTTGAACTCATTGTGAAACTCTCATACATTATTTACTAGATCTCTTTAACTTGGGAAATAGACAATATTGTTTATCTTATTTTCCCCCCATTTCTTTCTCTACTCAGATGTGTACCTGAGGATGTAGCTATACGCTGTGAATCAGTTGTTTCAACAGTTGTTTAATAGTTGTCATGGCTCTTCATTTATCAAGATGTTCTTTCCATGGCTGTGGTTGCCCAGAGTATAAAGCACTTTGTATTCTTACAGATTTATGTAGGACGTCAGAATGCAAGTTACATATGTTGTTCTACACTAAGGCATTGCTCAACTAGAGTGGTGCATTGTAAAAAAGAGAGAGAGAGAGAGAGAGAGAGAGAGAGAGAGAGAGAGAGAGAGAGAGAGAAGAAGAAGAAGAAGAGCATACGTTCCAGTTCCCTGCACACACAGTTCTGCTGTGACTACAACTGTGGTTGTCTTCAAAGAGATCGTCTCCTGCCTCCAGGATTGGTGGAGTTTAGGAACTCTGACGTCCTTTGCTTTCCATGTGTGTGAGTGGTTGTGGTTGTGTTTGCCTTCATTTGATCCCTTTTCAGAGGGTGATCTGCCAGTGCCGGAACAGTGGCATGGAGATATTCAGTGGGCTAAGTAATCAAAGTGCTTGTGCACCTCGGTGCACAGAGTGTTGTGAAATAACACCTCCCATGACCCAGTAGAAATAATTAATTATTTATGTCTAAGGAAAGATATATTTTGCATTATCTGCAATGATCATGTAACACTTATTGTCTGAGTGTTAATGCCAAGCTTACTGTGATTGGCGCAGCATTAACATCTCTGTTACTACTATAAATTACGATGCGTGACCGATTTTGTGCTGTCTATTGTTCTAGCGCCTTTCTGTTAGCCTCTCGAACTATCAGATTCTATCTTGTCAGACATTTTAGTTCTGGTGAGTTCTATTTCTTAATATTGTAATTATTCCTTGTGTCTTATGACATATCATGCATCGCAATTACTGCGATATTATTATTTTCCACGGTGATTTCTTCTGATGATGAGCATTCTAATTTCTAAACAGGACTAAACTTTGTAAACGATAACTAATTTTTGCCGTAAGTTGGCAAATTCTATTGTGTTTTCTTTGCAGAAGATGTCTGCCATGAAACTTGTAAATGTACAAAACAATTTTTCTAAATAATAATCTGAATTATTGTAAAATAAAAACGGGATGGTTTTCACTAAATTATTTATTACTTTGATTTCCAGAGTCTCAGATATTCTATACTTCATCGTTAGTTGACCCCACTTTTGGACACCAATACAAAAAAATATTTTTTGTAGCAAAGTTTTACCCTGCTCTTTAAAAGCTAGCCGGTATACCAGCCAAAAAACAATATATTTACCACTGAATGTTACTAACTTAACTTATAAAAATTACTATTTACTGTCAATAGAAGTCGTCTCAATTATAAAATATTCTCTCTGTTTAACAAGATTTAATATTCTTTCAAGTAAAATATAAATAGCAAGTTATATTTTAGTGTCTGGGATTTGCCACCCGATGGCATGGCTGCTTCTGTAGCTATCTTCATAAGAGCACCCATCAGCTGCGTCATTTGCTGAACTGTGCTCATAACTGGACACATTTGTGAGCATGACAATGTTGTCATTTCTTGCGGCATCAGGACAGTTGCTCAGTGGTGCTGAGATGTGGTCAGTGACTACAAACTTCCTCCCAGTCTTCTTCTGCGCAGTGAGGACAGAGTCTGTATTCACTGCTACGTACGGACCACTCCGCACGTCCAGCTCTTGCGGGCTGCCCATCTGTGGCTGCAAGATGTACATTTTGGTGCACGCATGTCAGTTTCTGATTGTGTGGAGTGGCTACGGCTACTGTGTCAGCGGCCAGTGTATATATCTGCAATGCACCGGCGAAATCTGCCATCCTGCTCACACTCTGGGATGTGCGTGCAAATGTTCTCATGTTGCTGGCTCTCATCCTAGGCCGGGAGCACGGGTGGCAGTCAGAGCATACTGCTATGAAATTCTGTGGCATCCTGTCAGGTATTCAGTGTCGGCAAGCTAACGGAGCTTTGAACTTCTCGCATCTGCCACGTGTTTCCCTACACAGTTTGTACAAATTGGCTCATCTTCTCTCTTCGGGGTGCACTGTTGGCTCGGATGGCCACCAGCATACTTCACACAGATGTGGGGCATTGAGCAGTGGCAGGCTATACGCTTGACAAGCAGACATCTGAAGCACTGCAGTGACCCACACAATCACTTCGAGTCCTCCTCAGTAACAACTTCCGAATGGTGGAGTTGTCTGTCACAATGACCAGCAGAAGGAGTCCATCCTTGCCCGTGTCTGCATATTTCACGTGCAGCACGGTTCGCACCCTGAACCTGAGGTTCTTGAGCTGTCTTTTAGGTGATCTGTTTGCATAATCTGTGGAAAGCCATGAAAAACACCCTCAATCACCTGGTCTGGTTCTGTAGTGTAAAATAAGTGCAACACTGCGTGTGACTTAAGTGGTGCTGCATCTGAAAATGTGCTCCAAAGTTGAAGTATGTGGGGCACTATGATTGTTGTAGGCAAAAAATCTAAATTTCACACAGATTTGCTGTTAAATTAGGCAGTGTGTGGACGATATTCAGTGTTGCATCCATCAGTAGTGAAATGGTGCCAACAATTTGACCAAGGCCACTCAGACACGGCTGATACTGACTGGGAAGCGTAGATCTTCCACTGCATGACATCCATCTTTTCACTGATGAGGTAATTCAGGACAGCAGTTCTCGAATGGCTCCATGACTGAGCAACTTAGTGACTATGTTGAAAATTTCTCTCATTAATATATGTCACTTCGACGTGTAGTGAAGCATTTAATAAAAGTTACTTGGCCTCGCATAATAACATATATCTTACTGTTTGAAGTCCTGTCATATATGATGATGATAATGATTCTGGAATTTTAGTCTCACATGCCACTTCATTGTTGTCACATCTGTTTCATCGTAACTTACCTCCCATTTCTTCTAACTCTTTGGGCTACAGATTAAAGCCTGATTTCTAATTTATGCCTGTTCAACTTTGCAACAGTTCCTCTTGTTTAAATATTGTGCTTTTGACATAAAACTAAACAGAAGCAAGTTACTTAAATTATAATCAGCAATTTCTTTTCCCAGTAGGATCACAAAGCAAAACTTACAAGAGGTCTCGCATGTCCTGCTGGACTCTGTTGTTGAGTTCTGTGTATTTGGCAGACCGGTGGCTCATCTCCATGATGCTCATGCCAGTGTTGTCGTAGTCCAAGAGCTCACGTTGAGCCTGAAGCAATATCTGGAAGAAAGACACAAACTTCTGAAATGTTGTTCATATGTCTGCACCCCAAACATAAATATGCTTAAATTTGTGAAATGCATGTATCTAAAGCATTAAATGCCATTAACCTGGTAGTTGGTTGCAGTAAACATCCCAACTAGTTACAAATACAGCTAAACAAAAAAGGTAGATCAAAGGAGCAATACAAGATCAATATAAAACTTTCAATCGTGTTGATGTACGTAATATGCATAAACGTTCTTATTGGAGATTTGTCCATTATTTAATATAGATTTTCTGTATTTACTTGTCATGTTCAGTCGTCACAGCAAAAAGTGTTATATATGGCAAACTGTGTTAGATATGGCACGAACGTAGACATCAAGCTGCACTACACTTCAATTTGTTCTCCTTCATCTTCTTTTTACTATTAATCCTGCCTAGTGTGGGATCCACTAACTCAGAATTTAGCAAATTCATTTTATTAACTTCATGGCTGGATGGGCTTCCTGTTGCTGCAACCGTTAGTTAAATAAATGAAGGAAGTCTTTGAAGCAGTGACTACCAATGACCATTAAATTTCAGGCGTGCAGCAACATGAGTCCCACATCTTCTTCTTCTTCTAATATTAGAGTTGTTCAGTCAAAATATTGGAAGAAGAAGAAGAAGAAGAAGAAGAAGAAGTGGAATTTATGTGACTGAATGCCCAAAATCTACTGGAGCTGTATAAACTTTGTCTAGCATCTGATGCCACTTCAAATGTTTGTGTACCGCATTTTTTGATGTGAGAATTGGGGACCAGCCCAGCATTTACCTAAATAAGTGTTAGTGTCTGCCTATAAAGCACTCTCAGTCTGTAACAGACATGATCATTAATCAGTCGTGTGGACTCATCCAAGTCTGGCTATCCTTCCTGTCACACAAGATAGCAATTTGGCCATTATGGCTTTACCGCCAGGTCCAGGCCGATATGTTACCACAATTGAGGGCAAATTTCAAAAAACTAAAAAACTATAAAATTTCCAAAAATGAGTTCCACTGTACTTGTATTCATGTACTTCTAAATGAGATGAATCCATGGATGTGCATAGATTTCATGAAAATCTACTGCTCTGGGCATTCAATAAGTAATCCAACAATTGTTTTTCTCGGCTACTTTCTGTTGAAAAAGTTTAGCATTTGTTGTGGGACATTGTGGAATATTCCCAATTGACCCCTATAGTTTCATAAAGTTCCAACATGCGGCGACACTATACGTAGTCTTCAAAATGGTGTCTGTAATGGAGGTGCATTCCAAGCAGAGAGCTGACATTGAGTTTATTTTGACAGAAAACTGGAGCCCTGCAGAATTTCTACAGGGACCTAGCAGTGAACAAAAGCATGGTGAGTTATCGGTAGAGCCATGTGTCATCGTCGCAATAAGGTCGAGTGAACTCATCTGATCTGCCACGAGCTGGCCGACCGCATGATTCGAGATGATCAATGGATCACAGTCGAACACCTCATGACACAACTGGACATCTCTGTTGTTTGTGCTGACACACTCGGCCACCAGATGGGATACTCAAAGGTGCTGGTTTCCCTGCCGCCCAACAGAAAACTGTAAAGAGCAACAAAGGACAATCTGCGAGGAACTGCTAGCACCTTATGAGGCTGATCATGACAATTTTTTGTCAAACATCATCACAGTCAATGAAAATGTGTTCATCACTTTGAACCAGACACAAAATGGCAATCCATGGAGTGGTACCACACCACCTCTCCTCCCAAGAAGAAGTTCAAGGTCGCAACCTCCATCGGTAAAGTCGTGGTGACAGTCTTTTTGGGGCTCTGGAGGAGGTATTCTGTTTCATCTCCTCCCCTTCATGGTGGTATAATCAACTCTGAAGTGTATTGTGTTACCCACCAGAAAATGGAAAAACAACTTCAGCATGTTCATTGCCACAAAAATGCAACAAATGAACTGCTCCTTCTAAATGACAACGCAAGGCCTCATGCAAGTCTCCACTTCCAACTTTCATCTGATTCGTACCATGGATGGTGCACTCCATAGGAAGCAGTATATGGATGACAGGGGGGGGGGGGGGGGGGGGACACACTGATGCAGCAAGACATTGGCTTTGATATTGATCAGTAGAGTGGTACCTTGTGGGCATGCAGGCCTCCCAAGTAAGGTGACATTAAGGAGGTCACATTGAACAAAGATTAAATTGAAAAATAAAGTTTTGTAGCCAAAACAGTGGGGAATAATATGATGTTTCGGTATCCTGAATAAAACCTACCTGCTCCCAGAAAAAAATGTGTTGTACACCCCTCATATTTGCCCGATTAATCTTGAAAACAGAACTGTGAAATTTTCTGTGCTCGACATGCACAAAAACAAGTTTTGCCGAATGTGAACACCTACTGCTTGTGGTTGACATTTATTGTCAGTTTTCAACAAAGTAGCTCAGTACCCTACTTCTCAATCAGGCGACACAGTTACATTTTGATACTATTAAAAAACGAATTGAGAAAACTTGAAACCATAACCTTACCATCACACTGTCATCAGGTTCTGAGCAACCACATTATGTGTATGGTTGTTCTGGGTAAGGATTGGCATGTGTACAATTTCAATACCACTGCTAACAGTCTAATAAAAGAAAAGCTACCTTTCAAGATGCCTGGAGTCACAGTTCTTATTTTTTTATATATTAAAAAAAAAAACCAAGGTAGTTCCATCTGCAAACTCGAAACGACGTACTTTTCCTCTCTAATCACTGCTGAAGTGAAGAAAACTAACATAGGTAGCTTCAAGGACATGATCGATCAGCTGCAACAAAATCTGGAAACAATGTGTGTGTTGAAAACACTGAGTACATAAATATACTAAAGATATTTTTTGATACATCATCAAAAGAAGTATAATAGTCATGAGGGCTCAGTTTGAAGCTGGAGCAATCACTGGCAACAGTTCTACTCCAGGCAATGAGATTCCAGGCTGAATGTGTCTGACACCATTGATAACAAGCTTGTTGGTGTAAAGAGCTCACCGGTATTTGGCACAGTGGGTGCTGTGAGCTCAGCCCCCTTTCTCTGAGCTGCCTGTTTACAGTTCTTGTGGTCACTGAAGCACCAGTTGCACGTCGGATCGATGACAATGATGAATCCAGGGCCCTGAATGCCTCTCTTGATGATTGCTCGTTCCTCACATTCTGTTGTCTATCCAGGCCACTGTGTTTGGCCATGGTTCACCCACTGCTGCCAACAGTGATGAATAGTGGCATTGCTCCTATTCAAATACTGAGCAATTTTCCAGTTACTCCAATCAGTTTCTCTGAGCCCTATCACTCATGCTCTCTCAAATGTTGACATATGCGTATATTGTTCACATGCCTGTCTGCGAGGCACAGTTACGGAACAATATTCACAATCACTTTATGCCCTGGTATTGACATATCCCCTATTTAGTATCATTGCCAGTTGCATGGTGAAACTGCACTGCAGTGACACACACTCATACGACAATTGCCAAAGCCTACAATTTCGCATTTTCCGTCGATACTTGTATGAATATGAGTTGGTAACCAATTTCATATTTCTTGGTGCACCGTTTTTGTTCTTTAATCTTAGAGTGTATATGCATAAAGCAAGAGCTATCAGTAATGAGGTTTGGTATTTGATTTGTGGTGCAGTCAACTGTGCGGTCATCAGCGCCTGTACAAATTCCCAATTTTTACACATTGCAATTTTTTCATAATCTAATCTAGCCACTGTCAAGAATTATGATAATGATGAGGAAAACACAAACACCCAGTCCCTGGGCAGAGAAATTCCCCAACCCGGTCGATAATTGAACCTGGGACCCCGTGATCCAGAGGCAGCAACGCTAGCCACTAACTATCAGTAATGGTTGTGTGATACAGTAAGTGGTTCTTGTAAAGGACTTTGCTATATAACACAGGCTTCAAAGCTCGTAAAACACATACCTCATGCATGCAGACAACTATGGTGAAAAATTGTCTCATTGCAGTCCATGCAACAATGATGGTGATGACATCAGGTACTATGCTGTGCACAGCAGTGTAGACGTAACCAACCATCAGCTGGCTGTCATTGTTGTGTATGAGAACGTACATGTGCGGACATAGAACCATTGGCTCTATGCCCCAATAATATCGCTGTGCTGCCGCAGCAAAAACAACTGTATCTTTGCCAGATCAGTTCTCTGTAGTACGCGCTCTATGCTACACGCATTGTTATATGCTACGAGAATAAAAGTATTTGTAGTAAGTGACAGAAGTGCGCTGGCTGGTGTGGCCGGGCGGTTCTACGCGCTACAGTCTGGAACCGTGCGACCGCATCGGTCGCAGGTTCGAATCCTGGCTCGGGCATGGATGTGTGCGTTGTCCTTAAGTTTGTTAGGTTTAAGTAGTTCTAAGTTCTAGGGGACTGATGACCTCAGATGTTGAGTCCCATAGTGCTCAGAGCCATTTGAACCATTTGACAGAAGTGCGAGTGATTATTTATCGTCGTAATTACAACATCCGCTCTCCACTACCTACATACTGAAAAGTAATGTCTCTGAATTTAGTATTCTGTTCTCAGTATCGGTCACAGTATTATGTGTTATGCATATTACTCAGTCAACTTTCCTGCTTTGCTGACACAAGTTGCAACCCTCTGTCACTAGGGGGCTCTGAATTGTAGCACATAATGTGGCAGTGTTTAATATAAGTACGTTGGTGCGTGCTGTAATGAGTTTCTGACAGCAGAAAACGTGCCTCCAATTGAAATCCATAAAAGAATGGAAGTTGTGTACGGAATGACTGTATCGACATCAGTAACATGCGATGTCGTGTTGTTCGTGCTCGTAGTGGAGGAAATGGTGGTGCTAACCTCAATTTTTCCCGAGGACATGCAGCTTTACTGTATGATTAAATGATGATGGCGTCCTCTTGGGTAAAATATTCCGGAGGTAAAATAGTCCCCCATTCGGATCTCCGGACGGGGACTACTCAAGAGGACGCCGTTATCAGGAGAAAGAAAACTGGCGTTCTACGGATCAGAGCGTGGAATGTCAGATCCCTTAATCGGGCAGGTAGGTTAGAAAGTTTAAAAAGGGAAATGGATAAATTAAAGTTAGATATAGTGGGAATTAGTGAAGTTCGGTGGCAGGAGGAACAAGACTTTTGGTCAGGTGATTACAGGGTTACAAATACAAAATCAAATACGGGTAATGCAGGAGTAGGTTTAATAATGAATAAAACAATAGGAGTGCGGGTTAGCTACTACAAACAGCATAATGAACGCATTATTGTGGCCAAGATAGACACAAAGCCCATGCCTACTACAGTAGTACAAGTTTATATGCCAACTAGCTCTGCAGATGATGAAGAAATAGATGAAATGTATGAGGAGATAAAAGAAATTATTCAGGTAGTGAAGGGAGATGAAAATTTAATAGTCATGGGTGACTCGAATTCGTCAGTAGGAAAAGGGAGAGAAGGAAACATAGTAGGTGAAGTGCAAAATGGCTAAGCAGGGATGGCTGGAGGACAAATGTAAGGATGTAGAGGCTTGTCTCACTAGGGGTAAGATAGATACTGCCTACAGGAAAATTAAAGACACCTTTGGAGAGAAGAGAACCACTTGTATGAATATCAAGAGCTCAGGTGGCAACCCAGTTCTAAGCAAAGAAGGGAAGGCAGAAAGGTGGAAGGAGTATATAGAGGGTTTATACAAGGGCGATGTACTTGAGGGCAATATTATGGAAATCGAAGAGGATGTAGATGAAGACAAAATGGGAGATAAGATACTGCGTGAAGAGTTTGACAGAGCACTGAAAGACCTGAGTCGAAACAAGGCCCCAGGAGTAGACAACATTCCATTAGAACTACTGATGGCCTTGGGAGAGCCAGTCATGACAAAACTCTACCATCTGGTGAGCAAGATGTATGAGACAGGCGAAATACCCTCAGACTTCAAGAAGAATATAATAATTCCAATCCCAAAGAAAGCAGGTGTTGACAGATGTGAAAATTACCGAACTATCAGTTTAATAAGTCACAGCTGCAAAATACTAACGCGAATTCTTTACAGACGAATGGAAAAACTGGTAGAAGCGGACCTCGGGGAAGATCAGTTTGGATTCCGCAGAAATGTTGGAACACGTGAGGCAATACTAACCTTACGACTTATCTTAGAAGAAAGATTAAGAAAAGGCAAACCTACATTTCTAGCATTTGTAGACTTAGAGAAAGCTTTTGACAATGTTAACTGGAATACTCTCTTTCAAATTCTGAAGGTGGCAGGTATAAAATACAGGGAGTGAAAGGCTATTTACAATTTGTAGAGAAATCAGATGGCAGTTATAAGAGTCGAGGGGCATGAAAGGGAAGCAGTGGTTGGGAAAGGAGTGAGACAAGGTTGTAGCCTCTCCCCGATGTTATTCAACCTGTATATTGAGCAAGCAGTAAAGGAAACAAAAGAAAAAAATCGGAGTTGGTATTAAAATTCATGGAGAAGAAGTAAAAACTTTGAGGTTCGCCGATGACAGTGTAATTCTGTCAGAGACAGCAAAGGACTTGGAAGAGCAGTTGAACGGAATGGACAGTGTCTTGAAAGGAGGATATAATATGAACATCAACAAAAGCAAAACGAGGATAATGGAATGTAGTCAAATTAAATCGGGTGATGCTGAGGGAATTAGATTAGGAAATGAGACACTTAAAGTAGTAAAGGAGTTTTGCTATTTAGGGAGTAAAATAACTGATGATGGTCGAAGTAGAGGGGATATAAAATGTAGACTGGCAATGGCAAGGAAAGCGTTTCTGAAGAAGAGAAATTTGTTAACATGGAGTATAGATTTAAGAGTCAGGAAGTCGTTTCTGACAGTATTTGTATGGAGTGTAGCCATGTATGGAAGTGAAACATGGACGATAACTAGTTTGGACAAGAAGAGAATAGAAGCTTTCGAAATGTGGTGGTACAGAAGAATGCTGAAGATAAGGTGGGTAGATCACGTAACTAATGAGGAGGTATTGAATAGGATTGGGGAGAAGAGAAGTTTGTGGCACAACTTGACTAGAAGAAGGGATCGGTTGGTGGGACATGTTTTGAGGCATCAAGGGATCACAAATTTAGCATTGGAGGGCAGCATGGAGGGTAAAAATCGTAGAGGGAGACCAAGAGATGAATACACTAAGCAGATTCAGAAGGATGTAGGTTGCAGTAGGTACTGGGAGATGAAGAAGCTTGCACAGGATAGAGTAGCATGGAGAGCTGCATCAAACCCATCTCAGGACTGAAGACCACAACAACAACCTCAAACTGTCTGGCAGAGCTCCGAGTGGATGACAGCATATGGCAACTGAGGAGACTCATCGGAATGAGGTTTATGAACTCGTCAGAGAAAATCATTGGATAACGCTGACACAGTCTCAGGTCAAGTGTAGCAAATCACGAGAGCGTGTACTGGCCATCATTGCAGAACTACAGTACAGAAGACTCGTGTGCACGGTGTGTGCATCGAATGCTCATTTCTCATGTGAACCTCGAATGCTCACTCCTGACGTGAATCAAAGGTGATTGGACGTATGGGGTTACCATTTGACCCCGAAAGCAAGACAGCATCAATAGAGTTCCACCACAAACGATTACTGGGGCAAAAAAAATTCAAGGCCATGCCTTCAAGCAGGCAGAATCATACTCACAGTGTTCTGGAAAGCTCAATGTGTGGTACCTTAGGAATCACTCCTAAAGGCACCACCGTAATCCCTGCAAGGTACTGCGAGACCCTCAGGACACTGAAAGCACGGATATGAAGAGTTCGTCCACACACGGAACACCCTCTCCTCCAGCACGACAATACCAGACCACACACGAGCACTGCGACATCTGTGACAATCAGATGCCTGGGGGTTTACTGCTACCGATCATCCTCCATACAACTCCGACTTGGCACCATCACATTTTCACCTGTTTCCAAAGCTTAAGGGGAGGTTTACTATCTTTGGCCCGAAAAAAGCATGTTCTTTGAGAATTTTTTTCTCGGGATGTGTTATAGATATCACTTTCTCGGGATGTGTTATAGATATCACTGTCAAATTTGGTCAATATGTTTGTTGATATTTCCTCTACAAACTGGAATTTTTTCGACTGGAAATGTCGAAGAGGAAAGGCGAAAGTACTGTCGGAAAGAAACAAAATTTCAATGTAGACCTCCACGCGCAGTATGTCACAGGCCAGCCGGCTCATCTGAAATCAAAACTGAGTTGACGTTAGCGAAGTATATAAGATTCTTTAGGAGTTCTACCTCGCTTACGGTATTTGGACCACAGGAAACAAAATGGCGGCCATTTGAAAAAAAAAGGGTTTTTTTCATCGACTTATCGACTTCGTCGTTCCAAGTAAAAGTATTTATAGTTGATGGGTCGGAATAAAAGTTGTACAACTCCTAGACACATTAGTTAGCTTCGTCGGAAACAAAGAATCATGGCAATCGGTTCAGTAGATTTGAAGTTACCATACCGCGCGATAAAAAAAAGTCATTTCGAGAAAAACAGATTCGAAGTTTTGACTACATATAAATGCAATATTATGCACCTTACGTTCAATCTGCTATTCCGGGTCCTTAAACTAGTCCTTCCTCTTCGTAATAGAGGGCGTTCTGCTCGATCTGGGCCATCCTGCGCTGCTCCAGAGCCGCTCTTACGGCCGGTGACAAGTGGTTTTCGGCCGCTTAAATCCGGTGGTCGTCCGAATGCTTGGCAAAGTGCGTCGAATAGTCCCAGGGTGACGTCTATCGTTGTCATTGTCTTCAGAATTGCTGAATACCCTTCGTTGAAGCTGCTCACTGCCAGGAAATTCGCAATCTCCATAGGCTTCGCACCAGAATGCAAATGCTTGGGGGCTAACTTCCAAACACACACGCGTTCAAACTTTCATTTAAATTTTGTGTGTTTCCTCCCAAGCACCGGTACAATAACTGGTCCTCCGAAAGGGCCACGTAGGTCGGATGAATCACTTTTTGAGCTTCTTTGGAGAGCGGCTGGTCGTGTTGATATTCGTCCAGATGTCCGGTAGCCTCTGGAATGCGCCACTTGCACCAACTAGTTTCCCCAGCCAGACAATTTTGGTGTTGTGGGTGGTCATCCGTCGAACACTTGTGCAAATAAGTTGCCCAAATTGCCTTCTTCATCTATTCCACCGAACTGGAATGCCGTCGGATTGCCAAGCCGTAGGACGTCTTAAGCTCCTTGATCACTTTATCAATTTTAGTCATGGGCAAGCACATTGAATAATTTTTCCCGGCTACAAAGCCGAAATACGCGACAAAAACTGGTGCGTGAAAAAGGCCGATTTCAGGCTGGTGCATTTCTTTGTTCAACAGCGAATAACAAACATTTCCGTTCCGTATGCGGAAAAACCGTTTCGGGGCTGGATTCCAAACACTTTTATGGATCCAAAAATGCAATTTTAAAAAAAATCGATTTTTTTAACCAAAAGATAGTAAACCTCCCCTTAAATAACATCTTTGACGATGTCACTCTGATGACGATGCAACGGCGCAAGCAGAAGTGAGATTGTGGCTCCGTGAACAGTCACATATTCTATGGTGAAGGTATCAACAAACTGGACTCTCTTTGGGAGACTATGTTGAGAAATAAATATGTCGAAATAAAGAAGAAAAATGGAGAATATTAATAACGTTTGCTTTATTTAAAAAAGCTTTTAAGAGTTCTCGCATAAAACATTGGAGGAAATTGTGGTGCTAACCCAACGTGTGTGACAGAGCTCCCGCCGTACCGACAACCGACGATATTCATCGCAATCATGTTGATGAACTCACCAGAAAAAATCGCTCCATATTTAAGCGAAATGTTTAAAATAAAATTATTTGTCATCCCTGCAAGCCGTTAAATAGGTAACCTGCAACTAGTTTTTGCTTCCGGGATGGCGGTTTAGAAGTATAGAACCTGATGTGACGGTTTCGTTCTGAATGATCATCACTTTTGCACCACACTTTTTCTCTCTGTTTGCAACGTGTACGTTTTTTTTTTTTTTTTGTTTGTTTTAGTCTCTCTACTTATATAATTTATTAGTGTTGATATCAAGTTGCTTTCCCCTAACATAATTAGAGAAGATCCGTGTTGTTCTGTTATCATATTTGCGCAGTCGCTTATTATCTGCAGTACTAATGTGTTGTTAAATTACATTTCGTATTTTACTCTCAAGTGTTTTATTTTTCATTGTCGTATCTCACATCAGGTTAATAAGTCGTGAGTGCAAAAAAACAGACACATATCATCTGGATAGGAATGGAACGAGTGATGGAGACTTACAGGAAGATGAGTTTCGGTTCGGGAAAAATGTAGAAGCAAGCGATACATCGACTCTTAGACAATGTGTCTAATAGCGTATTTTAATACGACAGCATGCCAGCTTAGGCAATTTATAACACTTGATAATGGCACTTTGAAGCCGAAATCATGATTGTGTATATGTAAATGTAACATTGTAAATAAACAACAGTCTAATGGCGGTACTGATTTTAAAGAAATATATTATGACTGTGGCCCCAGATTATCAAAAACTTATTACTCATTTATAGTATTTGCATATTTTGGCAATGCAGACTGGAATACACTGCTTAAAATGCTGTAGTTACGAGGAACAAAATACACTACTGGCCATTAAAATTGCTACACCACGAAAATGACGTGCTACAGACGCGACATTTAACCTACAGGAAGAAGATGCTGTGATACGCAAATGATTAGCTTTTCAGAGCATTCACACAAGGTTGGCGCCGGTGGCAACACCTAAAACGTGCTCACATGAGGAAAGTTTCCAACCGATTTCTCATCACGAACAGCAGTTGACCGGCGTTGCCTGGTGAAACGTTGTTGTGATGCCTCATGTAAGGAGGAGAAATGCGTACCATCACGTTTCCGACTTTGATAAAGGTCGGATTGTAGCCTATCGCGATTGCGGTTTATCGTATCGCGACGTTGCTGCTCGCGTTGGTCGAGATCCAATGACTGTTAACATAATATGGAATCGGTGGGTTCAGGAGGGTAATACGGAATGCCGTGCTGGATCCCAACGGCCTCGTATGACTAGCAGTCGAGATGACAGGCATCTTATCCGCATGGCTGTAACGGATCGTGCAGCCGCGTCTCGATTCCTGAGTCAACAGATGGGCTCGTTTGCGAGACAACCACCTGCACGAACAGTTCGACGACGTTTGCAGCCGCACGGACTATCAGCTAGGAGACGGTGGATGCGGTTACCCTTGACACTGCATCACAGACAGGAGCACCTGCGATGGTGTACTCAACGACGAACCTGGGTGCACGAATGGAAAAACGTCATTTTTTCGGATGAATCCACGTTCTGTTTACAGCATCATGATGGTCCCATGCGTGTTTGGCGACATCGCGGTGAACGCACATTGGAAGCATGTATTCGTCATCGTCATACTGGCGTATCACCTGGCGTGATGGTATGGGGAGCCATCGGTTACGCGTCTCGGTCACCTCTTGTTCGCATTGACAGCACTTTGAACAGTGGACGTTACATTTCATATGTGTTACGATCTGTGGCTCTACACTTCATTCGATCCCTGTGAAACCCTACATTTCAGCAGGATAATGCACGACCGCATGTTTCAGGTCCTGTACGGGCCTTTCTGGATACAGAAAATGTTCGACTTCTGCCCTGGCCAGCACATTCTCCATATCTCACACCAATTGAAAACGTCTGGTCAATGGTGGCCGAGCAACTGGCTCGTTACGATACTACTCCTGATGAACTGTGGTGTCGTGTTGAAGCTGCATGGGCAGCTGTACCTGTACACGCCATCCAACATCTGTTTGACTCAATGAGGCGTATCAAGGCCGTTATTACGGGCAGAGGTGGTTGTTGTGGGTACTGATTTCTCAGGATCTATGCATCCAAATTGCGGGAAAATGTAATCACATGTCAGTTCTGGTATAATATATTTGTCCAATGAATTCCCGCTTATCATCTGCATTTCTTCTTGCTGTAGCAATTTTAATGGCCAGTAGTGTATATAAAAAGATGACAGGTGCGAATAGGACTCCTGCAATGGCCGTTCCCTACAAACTGGATCTATACTACAATACATAGACACAAGTAGTACTTTAACGATTCTTGACCTATTTACGCCCAATTTTTACACTATACTCAAATGAACCTTCGGACAAACACAAGCTAAATATTTTCAAATATAAACGTTATATAAATACATATTTAAAATCTATACTTCTATATACATATATAAAATCTACACTTGTATTTAAAGACAACTCGTAGTTTGACATTGTTGTCAATCATGTGCGGAAGTTAGTGAACGGTTTACTTTAGATTTTTACGCGATACTCTGTTAACTTTCACGCAGGCATAGGCTACATACTTTTTTTTAAATATATGCACCCTACCTAATTCCGGTCTCGGAAATCGACATACGGCCGGGAGAGCGGTGTGCTGACCAGATGCCCCTCCATATCCGCGTCCAATGACACCTGTGGGCTGAGGATCACACGGCAAGCCGGTCGGTACCGTTGGGCCTTCATAGCCTGTTCGCAAGGAGTTTGGTTTTCGTTTAGACCCTACCTAATACATGAAGGGGAAACGCTGCTAGCAAATATTTCGAAAGTTCCTGGCCGATTTATTTCAAATTGTTACGCGATACTCAGCTAACACTGAGATTTATATATTAAAGAACAATGTACAGATTTTCTGTTAAAACTAACTGCGAAAAAGAAAATGCATGTGCTGTGAAGATGTGCTGTTTCATTCCCTTTCTCGCAGTTACTTTTAACTTGGGTATCAGACCGTTTAAACCATTACACAAATTGTTTCTTTCACATATATTCTTTCTCCTTACATACTGTATAGTTTTAATAAAAACTGTATACATAGTAGTGTGCTGTTTTGTTTTCTACGTCGTACTAAGTTTTAAGTGGAAAGAGAAATGTTGTACATTTATGCCTCATCGAAGTATGATTAGAATGCTACTAAGGAATGTGAATCGTAGAAAACTTTTCAGTCGTACCCTTGCGCAATTAAAACTGCTGCTGCAGAGTTGTCTCCTGTATCTCTTATCTTAATGATTCCATCCAATTTACCAATTCGTTTTAAGTAACTTCATTTCCCAGTCGAGGTTTCGTTGCAATAACAATACATTAGGCGCTAGGTCAGAGAGGGAGTCGGCAGATGATAGTTGAAGTGATCGCTATGGCAAAAATCTGTTAATACCAGTACTGCTGGCCCCTGTTTTGATCAGAACCGAGGTAGGATCTTCCTACACGTCGGTCAGGAGCCTGAAGATGGCGTAATAAAACGCTGAAACTGGAAGCCAAATAAAATAATTTTGGAAACTAGACAGCTGAAAGGTGTTCAATTTGACATACTCTGGGAAGACGTTGATTGGTTTGGAGGAGGGGACCCAACAGTGCAGTCACCAGCCCCACTGGATTACAGAAGGATGGGGAAGAAAGTCGACAATGTCATTTTAGAGGAACCATCCTGACATTTGCTTGAAGCGATTTAGGGACAGAGAGAAGGAGGGGGACAAATGTACAAGGAGAGAGTGGGAAGGAGCAGATGGATAGAGAGAGGGTGAGGAAGAGATGAAGAAGATTTGGGGAGAAGAGGATGGATAGCGAGAGGTTAGGAGGAAATGGAGAAGATTGGGGGAGTAGGAGATGGACAGAGAGAAGGTGAGGAGAAGATGGAAAGAGATTGGGGGAAGAAGGAGGATGGACAGTGAGAGGGAGCAGAGGAGGAGCTGGACAAAGTGAGGGGGAAGAGGAGGTGACGGACAGAGATGGAGGGGGCGGGAGGGAGGGAGAAGGAGATTAGGATGTATACTCAATTCCCATACATCCTTAACAATTGTGAGGCATTGCCGGATTGTTTATGAATATAAACAATTAATCTATAGGTTGCAATGATTGAGTTTGTGAGTATCAATATATGACATAAATCGCAGTATCTTTTCATCGTATAGAGATAGAAGTTTAAATATTTTACACCGCCAAGGGACCGTAAGCCTTAGTACACACATGAAAAAAATTTTTGCATCACCCCAGTTCCCAGAATTCCTGAAGATAGACGTTGACTGTGGATTTTGTATCACAGACACAGTTCCTTTGACTGTTCAGAGACGTCACTAAACCCGCCCAAAGATGTAAACAACCATGCATGAGCAGCGCCTATTAGACGGAGGGGGTCTGACAGCCTATCAGTTCCAGTCAATCCGCCAGGAAGGAGGTACACGGCTCGTGTTGTCTGTAGTTCAACCATGCCTAGACGGTCAATACCGCGGTTCGATCGCGTCCGCATTGTTACTTTGTGCCAGGAGGGGCTTTCAACAAGGGAAGTGTCCAGGTGTCTCGGAGTGAACCAAGGCGATGTTGTTCGGACGTGGAGGAGATACAGAGAGACAGGAACTGTCGATGACATGCCTCGCTCAGGCCGCCCAAGGGCTACTACTGCAGTGGATGACCGCTACCTACGGATTATGGCTCGGAGGAACCCTCACCTCAACGCCACCATGTTGAATAATGCTTTTTTCTGCAGCCACAGGACGTCGTGTTACGACTCAAACTGTGCATGGTGCGCAATTTCACTCCTGACATCCATGGCAAGGTCCATCTTTGCAACCACGACACCATGCAGCGCGGTACAGATGTGCCCAACATGTCGAATGGACTGCTCAGAATTGGCATCACGTTCTCTTCACCGCTGAGTGTCGCATATGCCTTCAACCACAACATCGTCTGAGACGTGTTTGGAGGCAGCCTGGTCCGGCTGAACGTCTTCGACACACTGTCCAGCGAGTGCACCAAGGTGGGGGTTCCCCGCTGTTTGGGGGTGGCATTGTGTGGGGCCGACGTACGCCGCTGGTGGTAATGGAAGGCGCCGTAACGGCTGTACGATAGGTGAATGCCATCCTCCGACCGATAGGACAACCATATCGGCAGCATATTGGCGAGGCATTCATCTTCATGGACGACAATTTGCGCCCCATCGTGCACATCTTGTGAATAACTTCCTTCAGGATAACGACATCGCTCGTCTAGAGTGGCCAGCATGTTCTCCAGACATGAACCCTATGGAACATGCCTGTGTTAGGCTGAAAAGGGTTGTTTATGGACGACGGGACCTTTATGTTGATCTCTATACCAATTTTCTGTACAGGTTCCGGAACTCTCGGAACCGAGGTGATGCACAACTTTTTTTGATGTGTGTATTTCCTGAGAAAAAGGGTCTTGAACAGACAGACAGAAGGACAACAAAAAAGTGATGCCAGAAGGGTTCCGTTTCTGCCGATTGAGGTACGGAATCCAGTTTTATGTCAATTTTAGAGTCTTACCTCCTCCCTCTCGCCTCCCCCTCCGGATAAATTTCTGTGAATGTCCATGGCGATCATCTTGCATGCAAGAAGCGAACCGAGCAGTTCTGATAATTGGGTGACTTGAACGACTAACTAACGAAGAGGTACCAAATCTGACTGAGGAGAAAAGAGGTTTTCTTATCAGTTGGAGCAAAAGAAAGTGTAGGTTGATGGGGCATCAAGCGATTTACGAAAACGACAGGAAAGCTAAATCTGCATGTCAGGAAGGGGAATTGAACCTCCTCTCTCCGCTGTATCAGCAGCATTGGAGGGAGACAGAATGGTTAAACAAATAAAAAATTATAAATCAGTAGTAATGAGGAGTATTGGTTCGCCGATAAACAGACAGCTTCAGTAAAGACTGAATAGCGTGTAAGCCTGCTACATTAAGTAAAGAAGAAGTATTTGGAAAACAATATACTTTCGCAGATGAGGAAATCAAACTATTTTAAATGGAATCATACCTTCTACAAGCGCTGTTAGTTTTAACATAGATCACAAGATATCGCTTTTTTTAGCTTTTTCAGAAACAGGTCACGGGAAATTTGGCTGCCTTTCATGGG
Organism: Schistocerca americana; assembly: GCF_021461395.2. Classification (NCBI taxonomy): domain Eukaryota; kingdom Metazoa; phylum Arthropoda; class Insecta; order Orthoptera; family Acrididae; genus Schistocerca; species Schistocerca americana. Next base: position 176,233,413 of record NC_060128.1, on the reverse strand, counting down.
TGAGTAATGTCTAGTACAAAGCTATATAGAATCGTCTCTGTCAATGTAGTATATTGCAGCACTTCGGGCGCCACGTGAAATGCCAGGACATGTTCTACAATGTCCGGTCTTATTGACCCAACTCATATTTTACGTCCAATGTGTCATTTTCAGCATTTTAGGAAACAATAAAGAACAAGCGCCTTCCACTGCGCATGCACTAATGTGTCGCTCTCGGGTCACGGTGACGTTGTAGAGGGAATGTTAAGACGAATGTTTCTAGCTTTAAGAAATTATGCAATGGCAACAATAACTGAAAGGGCAAATGTTCTGAGGGTCGGTAGGTTCTGACAGAGGAGCAGGTCTAAGACGTGGGTATGAGCTATGATGCAATGACAGGCTGAGTATTGTTGTGCGTTGAAGGAGAGATGAGCTGCTGCTTTTGTAACACCAGCTGGCGTCAGAGATAACAGCTGATATTCACGCTCCAGCGATGGGCTGTTTGTTACACGCAGCGTTATGAAATCGCTGTCGATTTCCTCTTCACGTTGATAACAGACAGAATACAGTAACACACAAGCCCCACTTGTGGAGTTGTTTGTCGATATTAAAATGGGAAGCTTCTACCGTTCTTATGCCGAGTATGTCGAGATAATCGAAAATTTGTCCCAGACTACAATCGAAGTCAGGTTTCCCACTTCAAATGACCAGCCTGCCTTAACCATTGGACCATCTTAGGGCGCCAGTCCCGGCTCCAACACTATCACTGTGATAACCATGACCCAGCACCATCACAGTGACACGCTATCCTGTAAGAAACAGGATGGTTCTAATTTTTGCAACCGAGACAATTTCAATTAAAACGTTTATCTACGCAGATTTGGCATACCGCTATTTTATGATTTTGTTACTACATTATCTGATCGACTGTATCCAGACATTTACACTGATGAGCCAAAGAAACTGGTACACCTGCCTAATATCGTGAAGGGCACCCGCGAGCACACAGAAGTGCCGCAACATGACGTGGCATACACTAGACTAATGTCTGAAGTAGTGCTGGAGGGAACTGACTCCATGAATCCTCCACGCCTGTCCATAAATCCGTAAGAGTACGAGGGGGTGGAGATATCTTGAGAACAGCGCGTTGCAAAGCATCCCAAATGGTTCAAATGGCTCTGAGCGCTATGGGACATAACATCTGAGGTCATCAGTCCCCTAGAACTTAGAACTACTTAAACCTAACTAACCTAAGGACATCACACACATCTATGCCCGAGGCAGGATTCGAACCTGCGACTGTAGCAGTCGCGCGGTTCCGAACTGAAGCGCCTAGAACCGCTCGGCCACAACGGCCAGCAGCATCCCAGATATGCTCAATGATGTTCGTGTCTGTGGACTTTGGTGGCCAGCGGAAGTGTTTAAACTCACAAGAGTGTTCCTGGAGCCATTCTGTAGCAGTTCTGGACGTGTGGGGTGCCGCATTGTTCTGCTGGAATTGCCCAAGTCCGTCGGAATGCACAAGGGACATGAATGGATGCAGGTGATCAGACAGGATGCTTACGTACGTGTCACCCGTCAGAATCGTATCTAGGCGTATCAGGGGTCCCATATCACTCCAACTGCACACGTCCCATACCATTACAGACCTCCGCCAGCTTGAACAGTACTCTCCTGACATGCAGGATCCACGGATTCATGGGGCTATCTCGATACCCGTACACGTCTGTCCGCTCGGAACAATTTGAAGCGAGACTCGTCCGACCAGGCAACATGTTTCCAGTTATCGACAGTCCAACGTCGGTGTTGACAGGCCCAGGCGAGGCGTAAAGCTTTGTGTCGTGCAGTCATCAACGGTACACGAGTGGGCTTTCGGCTACGAAAGCCCATGTCGATGATATTTCGCTGAATGATTCGCACGCTGAGATTTGTTGATGGCCCAGCATTGAAATCTGTAGCAGTTTGCGGAAAGGTTGCACTTCTGTCACGCTGAACGATTCTCTTCAGTCGTCGTTTGTTTCGACGTTGCAGGATCTCTTTCCGGCCGCAGCGATGTCGGAGATCTGATGTTCTACCGGATTCCTGATATTCACGGTACACTCGTGAAATGGTCGTACGGGAAAATCCCCACTCCATTGCCACCTCGGAGATGCAGTGTCTTAACGCTCGTGCGCCGACTACAACACCACGTTCAAACTCACTCTGTAATGGTATCGGGCGTGTGCAGTTGGAGTGATATGGGGCCCCTGATAGGTCTAGATACGACCCTGAAAGGTGACACGTTCGTAAGCGTCCTGTCTGATCACCTGCATCCATTCATGTCCCGTGTGTATTCCGACGGACTTGAGCAATTCCAGTAGGACAATGCGACACTCCACACGTCAGAATTCCTACATAATGGCTCCAGGAACACTGTTGTCGAGTTTAAACACTTCCACTGGCCACCAAAGTCCACAGACACGAACATTGTTGAGCATATCTGGGATGGCTTGCAACGTTCTGTTCAGAAGAGATCTCCACCCCCTTGCGCTCTTACGGATTTATGGACAGCCTTGCAGTATTCATAGTTTCATTTCCCTCCAGCGCTACTTCAGACATTATTCGAGACCACGCCACGTCGTGTTGCGGCACTTATGCATGCTCGCGGGGGACCTACACGATGTTAGGCAGGTGTATCAGTTTCTTTGGTTCTTCACTATATATACATTAACATTCTACATTTTTACTCTTCATGCCATTTATTTCTCAGGACAGTCACCCTGGCAACAAATACATTTCCCGCAACGAGAGACCGGTTTGTTGATACTGTCACTGTAGAATGTTTGACTTCGTTGATGCAGCCACCACCTCATCTCTGCTTGCACTGCTTCATCACTATCAAAGTGAAGTCCCCAAAGTGCTCTTTAAGTTCTGGAGACAGGTGAAAATCGGATGGCGCCAAGTCGGGACTGTATGGTTCAAATGGCTCTAAGCACTATGGGATTTAACATCTGAGGTCATCAGTCCCCTAGGCTTAGAACTACTTAAACCCAACTAACCTAAAGACATCACACACATCCACGCCCGAGGCAGGATTCGAAACTACGACCGTATCAGCAGCGCATTTCCGGACTGAAGTGCCTAGAACCACTCGGCCACAACGGCTGGCAGAACTATATGGAGGACAATCGATGACTGTGAACCTAAGGCATTGGATTGTTGTAGATGTCGCAGTGCTCGTGTGTGATATGGCACTATCATGCTGTAGGAGAGAGTGCTCCGTGTGTGGACGAAGTTTTCTGCGGGTAGATAATCGATTACACACAGCCATGCAGCCCTGTAAAGGGAGTCTGCGAGTAAATTGATCGAGTAATGTTCATGACATGTAATACGTCAACCAATATAGAGAACAGAATAAAAAAATCGGGAGCATTAGTTTTCAGCATGCTCTCATACTTTGGTACAAAAACAGGGGCTTCACTGCTGCCATTAGAGCTAACGGAAGAAACCCTAAATGTTTTCAAAAAAAGGTCTCTGGAATTTTACATTGAATCTGTCGAGCAAATTCTCCAGGTATTTGATTTTCAAGGAAAAGTAATAAAAGATAGAGAAATGCTAGAAGCCACAAAAATATAGTCATTTAAATCTATTTTGCCTCTTGTGACTGCATTCCCCAAGTTGGTAAAAGTGTGAACGACTTCAACACATTGATATACTGTAGTTCGATGTTCGATACGCAACACTGTTGTTCCATTTTATTGTAGCGCGCAATACTTTTATAATAGGATTAGGCTTACAACGACAGGGCTCTAAGACAGTCTTTCTTCTTTTATAGAAGTTTGTGAGGAATCTTTTAAGCCTCCCTCATTCTGGTGCCGCAGTGGAACGTCTTTTTTTCATCAGTTAACTTACCACAAGTTTTAAATTTTTTCCCCGCTTAAATTACATTATTCGCATGGAGCAAAAAAGGTACCATGCATTTACAGTGTGTGGAGAATGATCTAGAAGATTGCGACTTCCATGAAGTAATATTGCTTTAGCAGCTCTGAACTCTATGTTCATCATACATATTTGAACAGCAGTTACACCCCCAAAAACCTCTATATGCTGGATTCACATCAGTTAAGCTAAAAATATGGTGATTGTAATTTTGCATTCTGTCGGGATTAGATAACAAGGTGAGAACTGTCATTTGCATGAAATTCAACTTAAGTAATATATTTAACATTTTTGTAAAATTGTGCACATTTTTACAAAATATGGGATTACCTTAGCCCGGGTCAGAGTAGCCCCAAAATGACGATGTAGTGGTTCTAGAATCTGATGATGACTAAATGTTTCTCTGATGTGCAAGACGATGTCCAGCACTACAAGATGTCGAACGATAAATCAGAAGTTGGGCGGTATTCTACAGATTCATACGACAAAGGAGTCTTCTCCTGAACTGGGACCTTGGTGAATGATGAGGGTGCTATAGTGAACGGTATGGGACATACAAAGTGCTACTGCAAATGGCCAGAACAAACAGATAAACTGCTTTACCCTTTGGAGAGCTTGATAAGGATTAACAGTCTGACACAACTAACAAAATGTGCCCGAGTTTCAGTAATTTGTGCAATGTATATTACATCGTGCAATGTATGATACATTCTAGTAGTTACCACAGTATAATATGTAACTTCAAAATTAATTAGTCAGTTGATGAAATATACACTCATATATTTACGTTATCACTTTCTGGATAAAGCTAAATATGCCCTTTCCTTGCCTTCAAAATTTAGCGTTTTATTAGTTCCCTTTGCCCCTGAATGCCCATTCTAGAGATATTCATTGAGTGCACTTCGTCGCAACATCTTATCACTACTGTTTCATCAAGAAATGACAGGATGGATCAAAGTAGCCCCGAGTGTGGGTAAGATTAGCCGAATCTTTTTATATTGTCACAGCAACAGGTGTGATACTTTTTGTTTAATAGCTTACTTGATTGCTGGTGCATCTTTGACAATACTAGAAAATTTTTTTGGAATTTTTTCTCTGTCCCTATCCTTTGTTTCCTTACCACATATAAAAAGACAGGCAAAAATTAGGCCACATTAACCTGAGTTTACAGTACCGTAAACTCAATCAAGAAAAAACTTGCCAAAGAACACGCCATATCAAAAGACTGTTTTCGAAAGACAGTAGTTATTAAGTTCCAATAACCAATACAATGACAAAATAAGTAAAGCTCGATATGTCTGGTGACAGTGGAGAAGGGTGAGGAAGAGAATTAATTCTATCAACATCACTCACCACAAGGGGAGGGATAATACAGGTGAAGCAGATTTATCACTTTTCAAGCCATGTTCGTTTCCTGTTCCGTTGTTCATTGTGTTTACTCCCTCCATTAGTTAACTTTGTGGCACACGTGTTTTGTGCCATTTACAGTTATGCCCATAATTACGAAAAACGTTCGATACAGAATGGCTGTGGTCCATATATTCAGCTGCTTTGTGGCAGTCCGGGTAAGTAACGAGGAGAGATCGGGACTTTATGGAGGATGTGTAAGGGATTCCCGCCCACATGTTGCCAAGGTTGTTTCGAGTACGTTGCAAACGCTTCGCTCCACAGTCCCGATCTCTCCCCATACAGTTTCCATAGCTTTGGAATCTTGATGAACGACAGGTGTGGCATTGACCGTCTTGTCTCACAGTGGGACAAATGTATTTAAGTGTTATGGTTATTGCTTTCGAAATAAACGGTTTACTTACTTTTTTCCCAAATGCCTCGTTTTCATTTGACCACGTTTTATAAATAACTGCAAAACACGCTAAAATGCATCTGCTATCAAACACTCTTGATAAATATCTACATAAACACTGCTCACTGTAGTCCTATTGTAACTAAAGTCAATGATTTTAGTACTGCCACCTTGTTCACATGGAATGGCAGCATCCCGCGCAAACTTTTTACACAGTTGCACAATGATTATTTTGTTTTACGTTATTTGCTTCTTGAAAGAAAGTCTTGTCTCTTTTCTGCGACTTGTATTGTAAAACCATTGTCAATAGTTGATAATCTTCATGGCGATGATAATGGTGGATAACCTGTTTGCAAAGCTGATTGACACAACGAGTGCATCATGAATATTGTTACTGACTTTTATATACTCTAGTGAGTGACATCGCTACCTTTATCTTTACGGATTTTACACTTCATGGAAATGAAATTACGTAATTAAAACATTTGTATCGGCCGGGAATCGAACCCGGGCCGCCCGCGTGGCAGGCGAGCATTCTACCACTGAACCACCGATGCTTACATGAACTTCATACGGGTAACAATTATCAGTGAGAGTGATGACATCTGTACATGAAGTAATATTTTGTTTTTTAGATACGATATCCATTCTTGATTAACACAAGTCGTTATCAATTCCTTGACCTTGATCTTCCCTTCTCTCACATCGTTCAGAACACGGATGCCCGCGTGTTTGCTAGGCCTCTCATGCTGGTATGACGTATTCGCGTATGCCACAAATAAACAACACGTGTAGTAATATCTAATAACTTGGTACCATCAGTTACAGAGCGAAAACGAAACCCACAGTGATATCGTACGATCGAGCAAGTGATGTAATTAAGACGCAGGATTTCGTTTATAATGATGTCCTCATTACTTATTTCAGTATTGGCAGTTCACTACTTATACTCGATTACACAACCACCGAATTAGTGTTGAACTCTTCTGTGCTCTTTAGACATGTTCATCACACATTTTATATTCTTACTATGACCCCTTATACCTGCCCCCCCCCCCCCAAACACACACGTTCATCACACATTGAACCACCGTGATATCCATTTTTTCTTCGAACCTCCCCGCCCCCCGCCCTCCCAAAACCCCCGCCTCCGCGCGCGCGCGCGCGCACACGCACACACACACACACACACACACACACGCCGGCTATTTGTACTCTACAGCTGAAGTTACTTGTGTTCCTTTTTGTTTAGCGTCCTAGTTGATGATCAGAAACAACTGATTTCTGAACGTATTGCATGCGATGCTGCTTAAACGGCAATGGCGTTGCTGTCTTCCCTCGTTAGGTTAGGATACGACATATTTTGCTAGTACAAAATGTGTTACGCGCAATGTACGGTTTGATTTCCGTTTGCTAAGCATATTGTACGCATCTATATGAAAACTAAGAAAGTACGAAAAGCTAATACTGTTCAACGTACGTACGAACGTTTTTTGACATATATTTGATGTTCAAAGTGTGCAACTATGCAAATGTTGAATGAAATTATGTAAATTACGACATCAGTTAGTTCTTCTGTATAGGTGCGTTGTACGAATTGTTTTCGCAGCCACAACTGCTGTGATACCTACAATCGCGTCAACAGGACTTCTACGTGTGTGTGATGGCGCCTTTGAGAGCAGTCGTCCTTCACATTTGGAAGGACTCGTGAATTCCTTCCACCCACAGAAACCTCTCCCCCCCCGCCCCCCTTTCCCCACATACATGTCGCCGCCAAAACATATAATGGATGCATTGGATTGGTTCTTCTGAATAAAGATGTATACACAAAATGTTGTGTTTCGAGTCTGTTCTCACAAAAACCCTTCTCATTAGAGACCAAGTCATTTCGTTCCTCCATTCTCGTATATGGGGCGCGGAGGCTGTAGAGTACACTATGTGATCAAAAGTGTCCAAACACTTGGCTGAAAACGACTTCCAAGTTTGTGGCGCCCTCCATCGGTAATGCTGGAATTCAATATGGTATTGGCCCACCCGTAGCCTTGATGAGGCATACGTTCAATCAGGTGCTGGAAGGTTTCTTGGGGAATGGCAGCCCATTCTTCACGGAGTGCTGCACTGAGGGGTGGTACCGATGTCGGTCGGTGAGGTCTGGCACGAAGTCGGCGTTCCAAAACATCCCGAAGGTGTTCTGTAGGATTCAGGTCAGGAATCTGTGCAGGCCAGTCCATTACAGAGATGCTATTGTCGTGTAACCACTCAGCCACAGGCCGTACATTATGAACCGGTGCTCGATCGTGTAGAAAGATCGCCATCCCCGAATTGCTCTTCAACAGTGGGAAGCAAGAATGTGCTTAAAATATCAATGTAGGCCTGTGCTGTGGTAGTGTCACGCAAAACAACAAGGAGTGCAAGCCCCCTCCATGAAAAACACGACCACACCATAACATCACCGCCTCCGAATTTTACTGTTGGCACTGCACACGCAGGTAGATGACGTTCACCGGTCATTCGCCATACCCAGACCTTGCCATCGGATCGCCACATTGTGTACCGTGATTCGTTACTCCATACAACGTTTTTTCACTGCTCAGTCACGCTCCCTACATCAAGCGAGATGTCGTTTGACTTTTACCGGCGTGATGCATGGTTTATGAGCAGACGCTCGACCATGAAATCCAAGTTTTCTCACCCACCGCCTGACTGTCATAGTACTTGAAGTGGACCCTGATGCAATCTGGAATTCCTGTGTGATGGTCTGGATAGATGTCTGCCTATTACACATTACGACCCTTTTCAACAGACAAAGTCGGCCTGTAAGCTTTTGTACTGTAAGTGTCCACTTCACTATCTCATTGGAAACAGTGGACCTAGAGATGTTTCGGAGTGAGGAAATCTCACTTACAGACGAATGAGACAAGTGGCACCCAATCACCTGACCACTTTCGAAATCCGTGAGTTTCGGGGAGCGCCCCTTTCTGCGCTCTCACGATGTGTAATGACTACTGAGTACTGAGGTCGTTGATATGGAGTACCTGGTAGTAGGTGGCAGTACAATGCACCTAATATGAAAAACGTATGTTTTTGGGGGTATCCGCATACTTTTGATCACGTAGTGTACATACCTACATTCCTTAGTGTTCAGTGGTTTTTGTAACATTCTTTAACATCTCATCAACGCACCCCCCGTCGGTCAAACAAACCCGTGACCATTCATTGGTGCTAAAAGGTATCAGATAGATTATATAATTGTAAGACAGAGATTTAGGATTTTAAATTGTAGGACATTTCCAGAGGCAGATGTGGACTCTGACCACAATCTATTGGTTATGAACTGTAGATTAAAACTGAAGAAATTGCAAAAAGGTGGGAATTTAAGGAGATGGGACCTGGATAAACTGAAAGAACCAGAGGTTGTACAGAGTTTCAGGGAGAGCATAAGGGAACAATTGACAGGAATGGAGGAAAGAAATACAGTAGAAGACGAATGGGTAGCTCTGAGGGATGAAGTAGTGAAGGCAGCAGAGGATCAAGTAGGTAAAAAGACAAGGACTAGTAGAAATCCTTGGGTAACAGAAGAAATATTGAATTTAATTGATGAAAGGAGAAAATATAAAAATGCAGTAAATGAAGCAGGCAAAAAGGAATACAAACGTCTCAAAAATGAGATCGACAGGAAGTGCAAAATGGCTAAGCAGGCATGGCTAGAGGACAAATGTAAGGATGTGGAGGCTTATCTCACTAGGGGTAAGATAGATACAGCCTACAGGAAAATTAAAGAGACCTTTGGAGAAAAGAGAGCCACTTGTATGAATATCAAGAGCTCAGATGGAAACCTGGTTCTAAGCAAAGAGGGAAAAGCAGAAAGGTGGAAGGAGTATATAGAGGGTCTATACAAGGGCGATGTACTTGAGGACAATATTATGGAAATGGAAGAGGATGTAGATAAAGATGAAATGGGAGATACGATACTGCGTGAAGAGTTTGACAGAGCACTGAAAGACCTGAGTCGAAACAAGGCCCCGGGAGTAGACAACATTCGATTAGAACTACTAACGGCCTTGGGAGAGCCAGTCCTGACAAAACTCTTCCATCTGGTGAGCAAGATCTACGAGACAGGCGAAATACCCTCAGACTTCAAGAAGAATATAATAAGATTTTAAACATGGCTGCAGCAGCAACTGTTAAAATTCTTCACAATAAAGGATGGCAGCCAAAAACAGTTGCAGGATAGAATTTTTTTATTAAAATTCTTGACCAAGGTTTCGGTACATATAAATATACCTTCATCAGAAGTACATTTCTAAAATTACATCATGCACTGGAGAATAATGAAACAATTATGCCAAAAGGCGTCGTCAGCAATTAAAATATCATCTCCATTTGTACGACATGTGTAATGGGTACAGGATCAAAGCGAACAGTTTAACTGTTTAACTGTTCGCTTTGATCCTGTACCCATTACACATGTCGTACAAATGGAGATGATATTTTAATTACTGACGACGCCTTTTGGCATAATTGTTTCATTATTCTCCAGTGCATGATGTAATTTTAGAAATGTACTTCTGATGAAGGTATATTTATATGTACCGAAACCTTGGTCAAGAATTTTAATAAAAAAATTCTATCCTGCAACTGTTTTTGGCTGCCATCCTTTATTGTGAAAAAAAAGAATATAATAATTCCAATCCCAAAGAAAGCAGGTGTTAACAGATGTGAAAATTACCGAACTATCAGTTTAATAAGTCACAGCTGCAAAATACTAACGCGAATTCTTTACAGACGAATGGAGAAACTCGTAGAAGCCGACCTCGGGGAAGATCAGTTTGGATTCCGTAGAAATGTTGGAACACGTGAGGCAATACTGACCCTACGACTTATCTTAGAAGACAGATTAAGGAAAGGCAAACCTACGTTTCTAGCATTTGTAGACTTAGAGAAAGCTTTTGACAATGTTGATTGGAATACTCTCTTTCAAATTCTAAAGGTGGCAGGGGTAAAATACAGGGAGCGAAAGGCTATTTATAATTTGTACAGACACCAGATGGCAGTTATAAGAGTCGAGGGGCATGAAAGGGATGCAGTGGATGGGAAGGGAGTGAGACAGGGTTGTAGCCTCTCCCCGATGTTATTCAATCAGTATATTGAGCAAGCAGTAAAGGAAACAAAAGAAAAATTCGGAGTAGGTATTAAAATCCAGGGAGAAGAAATAAAAACTTTGAGGTTCGCCGATGACATTGTAATTCTGTCAGAGACAGCAAAGGACTTGGAAGGGCAGTTGAATGGAATGGACAGTGTCTTGAAAGGAGGATATAAGATGAACATCAACAAAAGCAAAACGAGGCTAATGATATGTAGTCGAATTAAATCAGGTGACGCTGAGGGAATTAGAATACGAAATCAGACATTTAAAGTAGAAGATGAGTTTTGCTATTTGGGGAGCAAAATAACTGCTGATGGCCGAAGTAGAGAGGATATAAAATGTAGACTGGCAATGGCAAGGAAAGCGTTTCTGAAGAAGAGGAATTTGTTAACATCAAGTATAGATTCAAGTGTCAGGAAGTCGTTTCTGAAAGTATTTGTATGGAGTGTAGCAATGTATGGAAGTGAAACATGGACAATAAATAGTTTGGACAAGAAGAGAATAGAAGCTTTCGAAATGTGGTGCTACAGAAGACTGTTGAAGATTAGGTGGGTAGATCACGTAACTAATGAGGAGGTACTGAATAGGATTGGAGAGAAGTTTGTGGCACAACTTGACTAGAAGAAGGGATCGGTTGGTAGGACATATTCTGAGGCATCAAGGGATCACCAATTTAGTATTGGCGGGCAGGGTGGAGGGTAAAAATCGTAGAGGGAAACCAAGACATGAATACACTAAGCAGATTCAGAAGGATGTAGGTTGCAGTAGGTACTGGGAGATGAAGAAGCTTGCACAGGATAGATTAGCATGGAGAGCTGCATCAAACCAGTCTCAGGACTGAAGACCACAACAACAACAACAACCGTTCTTTGTACACGTTCAGTATCTCCTGTTGGTGTTTATTTATTTATCTATTTGTCCATATCAATATCCTGAAACATTCTAAATACGTCACTTGTGTGACCACATTGTCCGCATGTTGCTTACAGTTCTTGAGGTATTTCCGTTCTGTCGTTGCAACTACATAAAATGTGTGTGTGTGTTTTTATTTCACCAACTGAGATAGAGCATCGTCGGTGGTAGTGATTTCCGCTTGATTTCTCACCTACATCGGGAAAATAAGACCGAAACAATCTGTAACTAAAGAAGAAAAAACATCAACATTGTGCTAGCAGACGGCATTTCCCGATGTAGGCGAGAAATCAACAGGAAATCATCACCACTGATGATGCTTTACCTCAATAAAGCGAAACACGTAGTTTTTGTAGTTGCAACGACAGCACGAAAATACTCTCAAGAATTGTAAATAAGACTCTACTATTGTAACTGAATGAATGTGACGCGAATTTTCCGTTTTTGGAAACTGCATAACTTTAAAGTCTGATGGTGGCCTTGTAAACCAAAAACGGACTAACTCAATATACTGCTTTTCATTTATCATACTGTTGTTTACCAAGAATCGACGAAAGAATCAGTTTACATGGTCATTTACGTTACTTACCAGTTACTGTATATCATATAGCGTAAAGTGTTCAGTGAAAAATTAACACTCTCCACATGTCTTTGTGCAGTGCGTCTCCACTGATTTGACAAAACCGCTGCCGCAGAGTCTGTATAAGGGCATCATCACACATATCCGGGCCATGTCCGTGCCGGAACACGTTCGAGGACGAACTATAAAAAAAAAAAAAAAAAAAAAAAAAAAAAAAAAAAAAAAAAACTAAACTGAACTCCATCTGAACAGGCCTTAAAGGCCCAACGGTATCGACCGACTACCGTGTCCTCCTCAGCCCACAGGCTTCGCCGGATGCGGACTGGAGGGGCATGAGGTCAGCACACCGCTCCCCTGGCCGTTGTCAGTTTTCATGACCGGAGCCGCTACTTCCCAGTCACGTAGCTCCTCAGTTTGCCTCACAATGGCTAAGTGAACCACGCTTGCCGACAGCGCTCGGCAGACCGCAAGTCCTAGCCAAGCCCGACAGCCCGTAACTTCGGTGATCTGACAGGAACGGGTATTACCACTGCGACAAGGCCGTTGGCTAGGACGAAATATGCCATTAATACACTACTGGCCACTAAAATTGCTACACCACGAAGATGACGTGCTACAGACGCGAAATTTAACCGGCAGGAAGAAGATGCTGTGATACGCAAATGATTAGCTTTACAGAGCATTCACACAAGATTGGCGCCGGTGGCGACACCTACAACGTGCTAACATGAGGAAAGTTTCCAACTGATTTCTCATACACAAACAGCAGTTGACCGGCGTTGCCTGGTGAAGCGTTGTTGTGATGCCTCGTGTAAGGAGGAGAAATGCGTACCATCGCGTTTCCGACTTTGATAAAGGTCGGACTGTAGCCTATCGCGATTGCGGTTTATCGTATCGCGACATTGCTGGACGCGTTGGTCGAGATCCAATGACTGTTTGCAGAATATGGAATCGGTGGCTTCAGGAGGGTAATACGGAACGCCGTGCTGGATCCCAACGGCCTCCTATCACTAGCAGTCAATACGACAGGCAACTTATCCACATGGCTGTAACGGATCGGGCAGCCACGTCTCGATCCCTGAGTCAACAGATGGGAACGTTTGCAAGACAACCATCTGCACGAACAGTTCGACGACGTTTGCAGCAGCACGGACTATCAGCTCGGAGACCATGGCTGCGGTTACCCTTGACGCTGCATCACAGACGGGAGCGCCTGCGATGGTGTACTCGGCGACAAACCTGGGTGCACGAATGGCAAAACGTCATTTTCTCGGATGAATCCAGGTTCTGTTTACAGCATCATGACGGTCGCATCCGTGTTTGGCGACATCGCGGTGAACGCACATTGGAAGCGTGTATTCGTCATCGCCATACTGGACGTTACATTTCAGATGTGTTACGACCCGCGGCTCTACCCTTCATTCGATCCCTGCAAAACCTACATTTCAGCAGGATAATGCACAACGGTATATTTTAGGTCCTGTACGGGCCTTTCTGGATACAGAAAATGTTCGACTGCTGCCCTGGCCAGCACATGCTCCATATCTCTCACCAATTGAAAACGTCTGGTCAATGGTGGCTGAGCAACTGGCTCGTCACAATACGCCAATCACTACTCTTGATGAACTGTGGTATCGTGTTGAAGCTGCATGGGCAGCTGTACCTGTACACGCCATCCAAGCTCTGTTCGACTTAATGCCCAGGCGTATCAAGGCCGTTATTACAGCCAGAGGTGCTTGTTCTGGATACTGATTTCTCAGGATATATGCACCCAAATTGCGTGAAAATGTAATCACATCTCAGTGCTAGTATAGAATATTTGTCCAATGAATATCCGTTTATCATCTGCATTTTTTCTTGGTGTAGCAATTTTAATGGTCAATAGTGTATTTACAACTGGAAGGCGGACGAGCCTCGGTTCGTAGAGGTACAGGCAGGAGCACAGCCGTCACTCGTCAATCATGCGTTCGGCCCTAACACGGCCCGGACAGATGTGTCCTGGCCTTAACTCTTTGGAGCAATCTGTGTGCAGGTATTACTTATGACGTAGCTGGGCCTGGAGCTTGCTCCTACAGTTTGAAGACAGATTGTACCACTCTCGCATTGTTGTCATTGTAGCGGTCTTGCTTATCCTACAAACTATGAAAATGCTGCGTCTGGACACCGAAGTAATGATTACGGAAGTGCAGATACAACCATGGCTCTGCAACACATGGAACCAGAGATAAAAAGTGAGAATATGGCGAGCAGTTAGAGCGGGCATTCAGGGAGAAAAATGGGGATGGAACGGATGACAGGCAGAAATCAGATTTTGGTGAGCAATGGAAGTAAATATTTCATTAATAGTTATGTGTGAAGTGATCGTATGGCATTGGGGGATGGAGGCCTAATGCAGGAAAGTTCGGCCGCCGCCGTATTGCAAGTCCTTTTTAGTTACTTCGGCGACTTGCGAGTCAATGATGATGAAGAACACAAAACACCCAGTCATCACGAGGCAGAGAAAATCCCTGACCCCGCCGGGAATCGAACCCGGGACCCCGTGCGCAGGTAGCGAGAACGCTATCGCAAGACCACGAGCTCCGGACATTAATAGTTGTAAACAGTATACACTGAAATGCATTCATAAATAGTGAACGAGCCAGTTTACAAACTAAAAAAACTAGTCCTCATTCGAGCGCTTACCATGGTACAGATCCCTGAGAGTAACAAGCGGTATTAGTAAACTGATCTCTGACATTGTTGCCTCTTTCGTCGTGCGCAGTCCCAGACGCGCGCGAATAAAAGGGCGCGCACACAAATTTCTGAAAAGAACGCATGGATTCATGGATGTTCTCGTGTCCACACGTTGCCTCATTCCGCATGTCTGCTGTGAATCTCGTTCTTTGCCTGGGAACTTGTGTTGCGTTTATTGTGATGAAAAGGCAACATAAAAAGAAAACGCAAAAGCTACTATAGGTAAACTAGTATATAAGCAACAGAGGTACGAGAGATGTAAAGAGATGACAACGTTTGGTCTCTAAATTTCAGGAGAAGGTCAAGACGGGATTTTGGATTTTCTGCTTGGGAAAATGCAGTGATAAAGCTGGCAATAAAATTTTGTTAACTAGTAACTGGCGACTTATACAGGGTGCTCCATTGATAGTGACCGGACCAAATATCTCACGAAATAAGCTTCAAACGAAAAAAAACTACAAAGAACGAAACTCGTCTAGCTTGAAGGGGGATGGCGCTATGGTTGGCCCGCTAGATGGCGCTGCCGTAGGTCAAACGGATATCATCTGCGTTTTTTTAAAATAGGAACCCCCATTTTTATTACATATTCGAGTAGTACGGAAAGAAATATGAATGTTTCAGTTGAACCACTTTTTTCGCTTTGTGATAGATGGTGCTGTAATAGTCACAAATCTATGAGTACGTCGTATCACGTAACGTTCCGCCAGTGCGGACGGTATTTGCTTCGTAATACATTACCTGTGTTAAAATGGACCGTTTATCAACTGCGGAAAAGGTCGATATCGTGTAGATGTATGGCTATTGTGATCAAAATGCCCAACGGGCGTGTGCTATGTATGCTGCTCGGTATCCTGTACGACATCATCCAAGTGTCCGGACTGTTCGCCGGATAGTTACGTTATTTACGGAAACAGGAAGTGTTCAGCCACGGTAATCTCAAAAACGTCGGTGTTGAAAATGCTACATCAACATCGATTGCACCCGTACCATATTTATATGCACCAGGAATTGCATGGCGACGACTTTGAACGGCGTGTACAGTTCTGCCACTGGGCACAAGAGAAATTACGGGACGATGACAGATTTTTTGCAAGCTTTCTGTTTAGCGACGAAGCGTCATTCACCAACAGCGGTAACGTAAACCGGCATAATATGCACTATTGGGCAACGGAAAACCCACGATGGCTGCGACAAGTGGAACATCAGCGACTTTGAGGGGTTAATGTGTGGTGCGGCATTAGGGGAGGAAGGATAATTGGCCCCCATTTTATCGATGGCAATCTAATGGGTGTAATGTATGCTGATTTCCTACGTAAGGTTCAACCGATGTTACTACAAGATGTTTCACTGCCTGACAGAATGGCGATGTACTTCCAACATGATGGATGTCCAGCACATAGCTCGCATGCGGTTGAAGCGGTATTGAATAGCATATTTGATGACAGGTGGATTGGTCGTCGAAGCACCACACCATTGCCCGCACGTTCACCGGATCTGACGTCCCCGGATTTCTTTCTGTGGGGAAAGTTCAAGGATATTTGCTATCGTGATCCACCGACAACGCCTGACAACATGCGTCAGCGCATTGTCAATGCATGTGCGAACATTACGGAAGGCGAACTACTCGCTGTTGAGAGGAATACCGTTACACGTATTGCCAAATCATTGAGGTTGACGGACATCATTTTGAGCATTTATTGCATTAATGTGGTATTTACAGGTAATCACGCTGTAACAGCATGCGTTTTCAGATATGATAAGTTCACAAATGTACATGTATCACATTGGAACAACCGAAATAAAATGTTCAAACGTACCTACCACGTTCTGTATTTTAATTTTAAAAACCTACCTGTTACCAACTGTTCGTCTAAAATTGTGTGCCATATGTTTGTGACTATTACAGCGTCATCTATGACAAAGCGAAAAAAGTGGTCAAACTAAAACATTCATATTTCTTTACGCACTACATGAATACATAATAAAAAATGGGGGCTCCTATTTTAAAAAAAACGCAGTTGTATCCGTTTGACCTATGGCAGCGCCATCTAGCGGGCCAACCATAGCGCCATCTGGTTTCCCCCTTCAAGCTAGACAAGTTTCGTTCTTTGTAGTTTTTTCGTTTGACGCTTATTTCGTGAGATATTTGGCCCGGTCACGATGAATGGACCACCCTGTATAAGCAACAGAGGTACGAGAAATGTAATGATATGTAAATTTCAGGAGAAGGTCGTGACGGGATTTTAGATTTTCTGCTTGGGAAAATGCAGCGGTAAGGCTGGCAATAAAACTTTGTTAGCTAGTAACTGGCGACTTATACTCGTTTGAATTATTTATTACTCATTTCAAAACAAAGCATTTCAGTTTTATCAAATTTGTAATGTGTAATAATTGTAATTTGTTACTTGACTGATTTCCACTCGTTTCAGTGTAGGAAATACCTAAACCCGTAATTATTAGCGTATTTTGTTCCTATACAACATTAAAATTTATATCTATTAACATCTATAAATACCGTTCTCCTGTATAATTATGACTAGTTCCATATTCATGCAATTCTTTTGCATACTGTAACAACGGAACACGAATAAAGGAATAAAAATAAAAGTGATTATTTCTTAAACTGAGAAGTGCTTATGGGAGGTACTTAGTAGTTGTGTGAATGTTAATTTGACTTTCAGTAGCCGGCCGGAGTGGCCGAGCGGTTAAAGGCGCTACAGTCTGGAACCGCACGACCGCTACGGTCGCAGGTTCGAATCCTGCCTCGGGTATGGATGTGTGTGATGTCCTTAGGTTAGTTAGGTTTAAGTAGTTCTAAGTTCTAGGGGACTTATGACCACAGCAGTTGAGTCCCATAGTGCTCAGAGCCATTGTTTTGACTTTCAGTGCGTCATTTGTATATAAATCATGAAATACGATATGAGGATTAACATCCTCGGACTCGACAAATTTGGGAGTCATAGACGCCAGAATCCACTAGAACGGAAGTTCTGTTATTCACTTTCGTATATTTTGCATCATCAGTGTGCTCAATTTCTACTTTTAGTAGTCTGTTCAGGAGCTATACATACCCCAGCACTTCTTTTGTTCAGATGTCAGACTCCTCGGTTGGGCTTTTAAGCATAGCATGAATATTCGCCCACAGTTTTCATATACACGTTTCATAAATTTTGGTTTATTCTTCTCAGTTTTCCTATTTCGAAACTTACAGTATTTTATTCTTTACAGAAATATGAACGGAGTCTTTTTATCTAATACGTGACGCTCAGGACAACATCTCGAACTTTTATTTAAACAAACTTCAGAAGCAGGATTCCACACGACTTTTTTTCTTTGTTTGTAATCATCTATAAGCTTATGCGTGCTTTTTTGGAGTCAGTAGACATTATTGCACATAAATCGCTTTACAGCATAACCTCAACACACTACACAATCAAAACACATAAGGGCTACAGCTACCTGCCATCTCCTGAAAAGTGCAAAGATTCCCACCGATGGCGGGTAACAATGCGCTTTACTTACTGCCTCCATTTACAGGAAATTACGCATGTTCCGCTGTCGGAAATTTATGAGCATGCGCAAAGTTGAATACTAAAAAAGACATCGTGTGGACATACCTTTAGTTGCTCTTGCCCCATGTGCAGGAATACTTTCCATTTTTCATGTCAGCCTATCATCAAACTTGTATCCGTCACATTGCCCCCCAAAACTGTGAAGTGTGCAACATGCTTGTACCACTGTATCCGCTACATCCACATTAATATCGATTGGACGATGAAAAATACTCCATTTACTACATAAAATGCGCCATGCACATTCTACGTAACGCCGTGCTTGTGATGTAGTTCAACACTTTTTGTTTATTTGCCAAGTTCTTTGCGGCGAATGGTCTCATTAAGTTGTCACTCACTGAAAAAGCCCCGTCAGCCACAAACACGTAAGGGATTTTCAGTCCATAAGAATCGTTTGAAAGTGATGCTGCATCTGGTAAATTCAAAGTGTGATTGTAAACTTTTTACCTAATTCTGTTGCTTTGAATACATTAGTCTCCTTGATGACCAAACGCCCCTACGTCTATGAACCTGAAACAATAATTTCTGTCTGGTATCGCCGTTAGTACAACGGAAAGTTACTCTCACTAATTACAATGTTTGTTGCCTGATCTTCACGGTTTGACGCTTCTTACGAGGTTTCCATCTATGGATCCCACACAGTGAGAGATTACTTACTGGTCTGTTAGAAGATTGTGATTTCACATCTGGAATTTCGTGGGGAGCCACTAATCTTCTTAATTTATGGCCAACTTTAAGCTTGACAACATGTTAAGCGTCCTGCAGTATATGTTAAAGACAAAGAAATAAAAGGCTGAAACCTGGGTTGCACTTAAATAAACAATAAAATAGACAAATGGCGGTGAGTTCCTTTAAAAAAATATTGTATGACTGTTGCTCAGCAACATCAAAATCAGTGAGGGAAGTTTGCTGTCTTCTCTACTTGGTTACTGATACTCTTCCGCCCTTCTTTAGTCGGTGGTTACGTATAGTTCTCTTTTATCATCTTCCTTATGAACGTGCATTTGTCTCTATCGTAGATCGGTGGAGAAGAAGCTCAAAATGTAGAGAATGCATCGAATTCCCTGTCCCTAGATACCTGTAAAATTTGACTTGATCCATCGGAAATCGTTGGTGAAAGCCTGCAGATTTTCTTTTTATTTACATATTGCACGACGCTTTTCGGGAAATTATTCCCACTTTCAAGTGCATTTTCTGTGTGCCATGCCATTTGTTCGTGATGTTTTCCAAGTGTGAAGTGCTGCATTGTCCTGTTCTCTTTACTGTAATGTATGAAAACGCGCGCATTTTTTAATCAATCATCGATATTTACACAGAGTTAGTGCCGAAACTGTATGTAAAGATCGCCCGTTAATTAAAAACTGCACCTGTTTTTATAGATTAATCGCCGCCATTGGACATGACACAGTGAAAGGACAGCATTCTTATTTAACGAAGTTCCGCTCATAGCTGACAGTAACAATAAGTGCGCACAGTGAATGTTACCGTAGTTTGTAGCGATGCACTGCTGACAAGGGTTTTTCTGGGCTTGACGCTGCGTGAGAAAAGCGCCCGTATGCCCAGCACAGAGCCTCACGTGATGCTTGAATCGCGGCGTAAACGCGCGTGAGAAACATACTTGTATGGCCGTTGCCTAATTAACTTGTATTTAATCAGGCGCGCGGGTCACCAAAGGTTGCCTATGTCCTGGGCTAAAGCAATGAAAAAAAAAATCAGCAGGTAAACGCACACTCGCCCAGAAAACAGAACTAATAAAGAAAAGTATGACAGCCATGCCAGTGGAATTTCACGGCGCCGGCCGGTGTGGCCGTGCGGTTCTAGGCGCTTCAGTCTGGAACCGCGTGGCCGCTCGGTCGCAGGTTCGAATCCTGCCTCGGGCATGGATGTGGGTGATGTCCTTAAGTTAGTTGGGTTTAAGTAGTTCTAAGTTCTGGGGGACTGATATTTACAGATGTTAAGTCCCATAGTGCTCAGAGCCATTTGACCAAATTTCACGGCAATATGTAGCAGCAACCAGAGAAAAGTTTCAGAAAATCTTATGTTAGGCATGGCTTTCAAGTGAGTAACACACTAAAGCTTCGAGTAAAACATAAATTGAAAAGATGCGTATGACAAATGTGATGCCTCTGGAACATACAGAATTGATTGTAACAATGTGATAAATATTATATCGGCCAAGCCGACCGCTCTTTTACGTAACGTTTAAAGAGCATTCACAGCCGCGTAAGAAAACTGCTTTGGAATTGCATTTATCAGATGGTGGTCGTAATAACAGGGAGGACTCAGAATAGCACGCGTATTATTCACAGGAAGCAAAAGCGCCATCCTATAAAGTTATCAGATGAGCTTACAATTTATAAAGCGAAAAGAGCAAGGGCCAACAAGAATATTGTACAGAGCGAATTTGCAACCCATGCCTACTTCCTTTACTTCGCATGACCTGCGTCAATTATTGAACGCCTTTATTATGTGCATCTTACCTTTCGTCTTTACCTAGTATAGAGTGCATTACATTTTTGCTTCATTTTCTCATATTCAGCGGATTACTCTCGTGTTTACTTGTACCTTCTCCGTTTATGTAATACATTTCATCAACTAGGTAATCTTTTTAGTTGATTGTTACTGTGTTTTAACACTGTTTTCTTGGAACGGAATGTCAGACGGTACGAGAGGCCCTCTGGAAGTTCCTACGCGACGCCAACAGAGGGGGTTATTACTTACCACAGTCTATTTATTGTTTTATTCACTTGGCTCCTTTCCCTATTTATTTTATTATTTTTACATTATTCTGTTAGCTCTGTAAGCTTGTTATTGCGTATGTAGTTATATTTTTACCTAAAACCGCCACAAGCACGTTTCAGAAGTACATACTAAATGCACTAGCAGAACGCGTCAGATGATCTTGAAAACCGTTCGCGGATGATGCGGTTCGCGATTGTTTATAGCAAAGTAGCAACGCCAGAAGACAGTATCGATTTACACAATCGCCTGCTGAGAACTGATGAATGGTGCTGGCAATTGATCCTGAACGTGAATTAATGCAACATGTTCAAATCGAATGGCTCCAAGCACTATGGGACTTAACATCTGTCATCAGTCCTCTAGACTTAGAACTACTTAAACCTAACTAACCTAAGGACATCACACACATCCATGCCCGAGGCAGCATTCGAACCTGCGACCGTAGCAGCAGCGCGGTTCCGGACTGAAGCGCCTAGAACCGCTCGGCCACAACGGCCGGCTGTAACATGTACCTAAGGTTGGATTTTCAGCGTGTTATTTTGCTTTGGCTGTTCTTTACAAACTTCTTAACAATTCAAATTTAACTTCAGTCGTCTTTTTAATTTACTGCAATTTATCACTGTAATAACTTATACACGTGGTAAGCCCTTACATAGTGTATTCTTCTTTTTATTGTATTTTGTAAGTCGGCCGAAGTGGCCGAGCGGTTCTAGGCGCTTCAGTCTGGAACCGCGCGACCGCGACGGTCGCAGGTTCGAATCCTGCCTCGGGCATGGATGTGTGTGATGTCCTTAGGTTAGTTAGGTTTAAGTAGTTCTAAGTTCTAGGGGACGGATGACCTAAGATGCTAAGTCCCATAGTGCTCAGAGCCATTTGAACCTTTTTTTTGTATTTTGTACACTGAATATGTGTAGGCCTACAGTAGCGGCATCCATGGAGCTAAAGACACGCACATTCTTGTGGCACCTGTACTGCAGTTTGTTATGAACAGTAACGCTGTTAACACGACGATTCAGCCGACTCTGTGGCCTAATGTATGACATATTTTAAATATGTACTACGATGATACGTTGATCTTGCGTTTATCTTTTGACGATACCACTATGACTTCATTCATTATGTGTCCTCGGTGTTTTTCGCGGCAGCATGTATGAGTACAATCTTCTACCGGCCTAAGTGGCCGAGCGGTTCTAGGCGCTACAGTCTGGAACCGCACGACCGCGACGGTCGCAGGTTCGAATCCTGCCTCGGGCATGGATGTGTGTGATGTCCTTAGGTTAGTTAGGTTTAAGTAGTTCTAAGTTCTAGGGGACTGATGACCTCAGAAGTTAAGTCCCATAGTGCTCTGAGCCATTTGAAAAATTTTTTTTAAATACAATCTTCTCGGTTTTCGAGCCGCACCAATTCGAATTGACGCGGCTTGAAAACCGAGATTTTATTCACGGTTTCGTTATACTTGAACGTGTTTTTAAAACAGCTATGCCTCTCAATATTTTAAACGTATGTTTTCCACAGTATGTCAGCAACACTTTTCATTATAGCCTTTTTATTGTTTTAAGATGTAAACAATCCACTAGTTGTATTTGTATTTTTCCCGTGTTCTGCTGCAGATCAGAAGATGGTCATCGCTGATAGAAACCGGTAAGGACGTAACAATTTTGTGGAATTAAAAAAAAAAAATTGTACACTTTCTGTATTACTGTTTATTCGCGACCACGTCGCAGCCTGTGGTACCTACCTACAAGGGTTCCGTTTTTTATCCACTGAGGTACGGAACCGTAAAAATGGACGCGAACTACACGGAAACTAATAAGACTCAAAAACGTGCGGCTCGTTATTTGTTGCTGCGTTGGATGATTGAAGGAGCCTCCGTTTGCCGCCCGGTGGACGGGTAAACAAGCTCCCGTTAGCGACAGGCGACACACCTGACCTTGACCTTGACCTTGGGAGTGACTTGACCTACGCTCACACGCTAAGGACGCAACCCATTCTGCTCTGGCGCGAGGCCTCGCTCAGGGAGCGCCACAAACTCACCTCTCGCGGCAGTTTGGCCGGCCCGGCTCCGAAATTGAAGACCTTCTTCGCTGTCGCCATGTTGCTGCGTCGCTCGCACTGCCGCTGCTCTCCAGTTCGCCTGCCAGACGTCAATTGAAGATGAGTGGCCGCCGGCTGCTGGAGCTTCGCGCCACCGGCTGATAACTGAGCAAGTGGACGCGCTGCCAACCTAACGGCTGCAAACAGCGCCGAGCTCATTGGCTGGAAGGGCCACATAATGGGAATCTACAAGATGCCAGCGCTGTTACTGGGCTGCTTCGGGGGCCTCACACTTTCAGTAATACAGGGTGTTTCAAAAAGAATATATGTATTTCGAATGCATATATTTAATAAACTTCAAGACATACGAATAAGAAACTTGACACACATATTTACGAACCTCTCAAGTTCAGATTACAGCTGTTCAATATGTACTCCATCAGCGACACGAACAATATCACATCGATATTCAAATTCCTCCCACACTCAAGCAAGCTTGTCCTTCGTCCAGTTTGCGTTTGTCGTCAGAATGCAGAGCTTGTGGCCGACCGGAGTGGCCGAGCGGTTCTAGGCGCTACAGTCTGGAACCGCGCAACCGCTACGGTCGCAGGTTCGAATCCTGCCTCGGGCATGGATGTGTGTGATGTCCTTAGGTTAGTTAGGTTTACGTAGTTCTAAGTTCTAGGGGACTGATGACCACAGCAGTTAAGTCCCATAGTGCTCAGAGCCATTTGAACCATTTTTTTTGCAGAGCTTGTAACAGCTGTAACTTGTACGGTTTCATAACCAGCCGACGTCTCAAAACACGCCAAATTGTTGTTGTAGACAGTTGTAACTCCCGACTGGCACAGCGAGTTGATGTTAAAGGACTATGTTGGAAAGCAGTTTGAATTCGTGGCACACATTTTCTTTACGAACACGGGGGCGGCCAGGACTCTTTCCTTTACATACCATCTGCAAATATTCCTCCCATTCGCAGGATCAATTTGGTACCTCAACCTGAAACGACTTTGCACTGTAATCACGGAATTGCAGTTCGCAAACTCGAGAAAACAAAATGATTTCTGCTGCGGAGTAGCCATTTTATACATATGACGGTTACCAAGCAAAACAGAAGACAACTGACATCTAGCGGCTATTAATATAAACTAGACTATGTATTCGTTTCTCCAATAGCCGAGCCGAGGGGCCGCGATCGATAGTTTTGACAAAATAATACTTTCTAATACGTATATTCTTTTTGAAAATCCTGTATTGCCAAACCATCAATATACAAGGTGGCGCAAAAATCAGTGGATGTTGGTTAAAAGAAAACACAGGTAACAGCAAGACGTACAAGTACAAAGAAGTGTGATAGGACCGCTTTACTTCTCTACACACATGAATGATTAGGTGGACAGGGTGGATATCAATCTACGGTTGCTCGCTGATGATGCCATAATGTACAGTAAGGTGTCGAAGTTGAGTGACTGTAGGAAGATACAAGACGACTTACAAGGGGAGGCCGCCAATTGTGAAATTCAGATCCGATTCATACTGCGCACAATAAAAGCTCATGGCCAGAGGTGTAATGTGGCAAAGCACCAAGATCCACTTCTCAGCCGTTGTCGATAAAATCGACAGTTAAAAGAAACCGTTGCGGTGAAATACTCTCTACGATTAATAAATTTATACAGCGTCGTAGCGCAGCGGTAAGCGCTCGGGTTCGTAGTCCGAAGGTCGCCGTATCGAATCTCGCGCCATGCAACATATTTTTTATTATTAGTTTTTTGTAATTCAAATATATATATATATATGAACTATTAATGAATTGCTTATGCATGTTGGTGAAGGCGGATCGCTCTCCAATTGTACCGCCTCCATTCCTCCGTTTGTTTAACATGGTGTACCAAAGATCTCACGTCCGCACTGATTTTCGACGATGTTATAAGTTGCGCTAGGGACCGCATCTACCTTCTTTCGAAGTTGGCAGGCAACTACGCTGTTATGCGGCGGCTCGTTTCGGCCCATTCAACATCTGTCCTTCAAGTGTAACGAGCGAGTAACGGAGTTTATATTTCATACCTGCCACAGCAAATTTTTGTTCGTGGGGTTTCTATTCTAATTCGAACGTTTGACTTACGCTATACGTATTCGTTTCGGAATATCGTTTCTACGTCTTCCGTTAACTATACGTGGTTAACATTATGAAGACAATTAATAACATTTGTGAAATACAATATATATATATATATATATATATATATGTGTGTGTGTGTGTGTGTGTGTGTGTGTGTGTGTGTGTGTGTGTACACACATTTGAATTACAAAAAACAAATACTAAAAAAAAAAAAAGTTGCATGGCGCGAGATTCGATCCAGCGACCTTCGGATTACGAACCCGGGCGCTTACCGCTGCGCCACGACGCTGTAGATAATTATTAATCGTTGAGAGCATTTCACCGCAACGGTTTC
This sequence comes from Schistocerca americana, assembly GCF_021461395.2. Lineage (NCBI taxonomy): Eukaryota > Metazoa > Arthropoda > Insecta > Orthoptera > Acrididae > Schistocerca > Schistocerca americana. The sequence goes on along the minus strand of NC_060128.1, from coordinate 176,207,543 downwards.
TTTTAACTGTCGATTTTCTCGACAACGGCTGAGAAGTGCATCTTGGTGCTTTGCCACATTACACGTCTGGCCATGAGCTTTTATTATGCGCAGTATGAATTGAATCTGAATTTCACAATTGGCGGCCTCCCCTTGTTAGATAAAATTTCCAGTTGGTGCGATGGATGACAGCTACCCTAAATGTGGAAAAATGTAAGTTGGTGCGGATGAGCAAGAAGATCAAACCTGTAATGTTCGGATACAGTATTACTATCGTCCTGCTTTATACAGTCACGTCGTTTAAATATCTGGGCGTAAAGCGGAAGCGGAATGAGATGGAACGAGCACGTCAGAACTGTGATAGGGAAGGGGAATGGTCGACTTCCGTTTATTGGGAGAATTTTTGGAAAGAGTGCTTCACCTGTAAAGGAGACTGCACATGGGAGGCTGGTGCGACCTGTTCTTGAGTAGTGCTCGAGTGTTTGGGATCCGTACCAGGTCGGATTCAAGGAAGATATCGAAACAATTCAGAGACGAGCTGCTAGATTTGTTCCTGCTAGGTAGGTTTGAACAACACGTAAGTGTTACGAAGATGCTTCAAATGAGAATTTCTAGAGGGAAGGCGACGTTGTTTTCGAGAAACAATATTGAGAAAATTTAGAGTACCGGCATTTGAAGCTGACTGCCGAACAATTCTACTGCAGCCAACAAAGACTGCGCGTAAGGACCACAAAGATAGAAATTAGGGCTCAGAGGGAGGCATGCAGATAGTCGATTTTTCCTCACTCTGTTTGCGAATGGAACAGGAATGGAAGTGACTATTAATAGTGCAGGGTACCCTCTGCTATGCGTCGTACGGTGGGTTGTGGAGTGCCTATATAGATGTAGATGCACAGTATGAAGTTTTAATCCGTTGTTCTTGCCAAATAGTGATAATTACGCCTTGTCAAATTGGTATACAATGCAGTGACAAACAAAACAAACACAATAATCAAACAAGTGAATTGACGAAAGCATGATCGGTGAGACATGTTTATAGATGTAGTTTTCCGAATTTTCATGATTTTAACGAAAGAAGAAACGGTATTTCCCGATAAAACATTTTGTAAAAGTGGTGCTACTGCAGTTGTTAATGAACGGGGAAGACACTTTACATCAAAACCACCATCTAGACAAACAGTGTACAACGTGTGAGAAAGACTTGTAGAATATGGATTTGCTATGAAGGTGGCAGGTGTAAAATACTGGGAGCGAAAAGCTATTTACGATTCGTACAGAAACCAGATGGCAGTTATAAGAGTCGAGGGGCATGAAAGGGAAGCAGTGGTTGGTAAGGGAGTGAGACATGGTTGTAGACTATCCCTGATGCTATTCAATGTGTGTATTGAGCAAGCAGTAAAGGAAACAAAAGAAAAATTCGGAGTAGGAATTAAAATCCACGGAGAAGAAATAAAAACTTTGAGGTTCGCCGATGACATTGTAATTCTGTCAGAGACAGCAAAGGACCTGGAAGAGCAGCTGAACTGAATAGACAGTGTCTTGAAAGGAGGATATAAGATGAACATCAACAAAAGCAAAACGAGGATAATGGGATGTAGTCAAATTAAGTCGGGTGTTGCTGAGGGAATTAGGTTAGGAAATGAGACACTTAAAGTAGTAAATGAGTTTTGCTATTTGAGGAGCAAAATAACTGTTGATGGTCGAAGTAGAGAGGATATAAAATGTAGACTGGCAATGGCAAGGAAAGCGTTTCTGAAGAAGAGAAATTTGTTAACATCAAGTATTGATTTAAATGTCAGGAAGTCGTTTCTGAAAGTATTTGTATGGAGTGTAGCCATGTATGGACGTGAAACATGGACGATAAATAGTTTGGAGAAGAAGAGAATAGAAGCTTTCGAAATGTGGTGCTACAGAAGAATACTGAATATTAGATGGGTAGGTCACATAAATAATGAGGAGGTATTGAATAGAGTTGTAGAGAAGAGAAATATGTGGCACAACTTGACTAGAAGAAGGGATCAGTTGGTAGGGCATATTCTGAGGCATCAAGGGATCACCAATTTAGTATTGTAGGGCAGCGTGGAGGGTAAAAATCGTAGAGGGAGACCAAGAAATGAATACACTAAGCAGATTCAGAAGGATGTAAGTTGCAGTAAGTACTGGGAGATGAAGAAGCTTGCACAGGATAGAATAGCATGGAGAGTTGCATCAAACCAGTCCCTGGGCTGAAGACCACAACAACAACAACAACAACAACAACAACAATGGGTGCACCAAGATAAAGTCGCCCAACAACAGTCACAAAAATTGCGCGTATGTTTAAGTGTGTGACCCAAAGTTCGCGGAAATCACCCAGATGATTAGCAACTGAAAAATAAGTATTGTTTGTATTTCTAATGAAATCCATGCCCAGTGTCCAGCGGCTTTTTGGCCAAATTCATGTTACACACCTCTAGAGGTTGTAGAGGGGACTTAGTAGGTCAAGTTTTATACAAGAACCCATGTCCGGAAACGTCATCCAGCGACTCTACAACACGTCAAAGTTAGGCGCAGGCGCCTGTAAATGTACTTATGTACAGGATGGTGTCGTGATGATGTTACAAACTTCCCTGGACTATGGAGACGGAATAAGTGTATCAGTTTGAGGTAAGGAATCTCCGTATCGGAAACGAACGAGTCGAAATTAATAAGCGAAAACCGTTCTGATATCTCTAGCGGTGGAATACATGTACTAGTACTGTTGTTGCTAAAACTGTAGGGTAGGTGCTGGCCAGAGTGGCCGAGCGGTTCTAGGCGCTACAGTCTGACCCCGCGCGATCGCTGCGGTCGCAGGTTCGAATCCTGCCTCGGGCATGGATGTGTGTGATGTCCTTAGGTTAGTTCGGTTTAAGTAGTTCTAAGTTCTAGGGGACTGATGACCTCAGATGTTAAGTCCCATAGTGCTCAGAGGCATTTTTGTAGGGTAGGCAACTTTCAGAGGTAGTAGTATGGACCAAAAAAAAAAAAAAAGAAAAAATGGCCAGTAAACTTGGTCCCTAAAACGCCCACCGCAGTAGCTGTGAGCACCTGTTTATCTTCGGAATTGTGAGAGACACCTTCTCTACTGCACAAGTTTTCATAGCTCTTAAGGTATGCATTTTAGACCCCACGTTTACGAGACGTTTTTTTCTTATTTGGATCCATATTGCACCTCTGAAACCTACCTACCCTGTAATCTCAGCAACGACACTATCGGTACACGTATTGCACTGGCAGAGGTATCAGAACGGTTTTCGCTTATAACTTTCGACTCGTTCGTTTCCGGTACAGGGACCCTCACCTTAAACCGATGCAGTTCTCCATCTCCATCATCCTAGAAAGTTTGTGACATCATCAAGGAATCACCCTGTATATACATACATTTACGGGCCCCAGCGTCTATATCTTTTACGCTCCGTAACGTCATTGGTTGATGTTCCGGACATGGGTTCCTGTGTAAAAAGTGATCGACTACGTCTACTCCACAAAATCTAGAAGTGCGTAATACGAATTGTGAAACACCCCGTGTTGACTACCCGATGGCGCGTACTGTCTAGATCTACATCATACTCCCAAACCATCTCATGTTCTGTGCCGGAGGGTATTTCTGGTACCCCCCACCCCAAGAACAACTATCGGTAAGCCTCTGTATTGGCTCTGTGTTGTTGTTGTGGTCTTCAGTCCTGAGACTGGTTTGATGCAACTCTCCATGCTACTCTATCCTGTGCAAGCTTCTTCATCTCCCAGTACCTACTGCAGCCTACATCCTTCTGAATCTGCTTAGTGTATTCATCTCTTGGTCTCCCTCTACGATTCTTACCCTCGACGCTGCCCTCCAATACTAAATTGGTGATCCCTCGATGTCTCAGAACATGTCCTACCAACCGATCCCTTCTTCTAGTCAAGTTGTGCCACAAGCTCCTCTTCTCCCCAATTCTATTCAATACCTCCTCACTAGTTATGTGATCTACCCATCTAATCTGCAGCATTCTTCTGTAGCACCACATTTCGAAAGCTTCTGTTATTCTCTTCTTGTCCAAACTATTTATCGTCCACGCTTCACTTCCATACATGGCTACTTTCTATACAAATACTTTCAGAAACGACTTCCTGACATTTAAACCTATACTCGATGTTAACAAAGTTTTCTTCTTCAGAAACGCTTTCCTTGCCATTGCCAGTCTACATTTTATATCCTCTCTACTTCGACCATCATCAGTTATTTTGCTCCCCAAATAGCAAAACCCCTTTACTACTTTAAGTGTCTCATTTCCTAATCTAATACCCTCAACATCACCCGACTTAATTTGACTACATTCCATTATCCTCGTTTTGCTTTTGTTGATGTTCATCTTATATCCTCCTTTCAAGACCCTGTCCATTCCGTTCAACTGCTCTTCCAAGTCCTTTGCTGTCTCTGACAGAATTACAATGTCACCGGCGAACCTCAAAGTTTTTATTTCTTCTCCATGGATTTTAATACCTACTCCGAATTTTTCTTTTGTTTCCTTTACTGCTTGCTCAATATACAGATTAAACAACATCGGGGAGACGCTACAATCCTGTCTTACTCCCTTCCCAACCACTGCTTCCCTTTCATGCCCCTCGACTCTTATAACTGCCATCTGGTTTCTGTACAAACTGTAAATAGCCTTTCGATCCCTGTATTTTACCCCTGCCACCTCCAGAATTTGAAAGAGAGTATTCCAATCAGCATTGTCAAAAGCTTTCTCTAAGTCTACAAATGCTAGAAACGTATTGGCTCTAACCCCTCGAATTTTCTCATCGTGGTCATTACACGACTCTTCACAGAAAGTGTTGCCTCGATATTTCAATAGCAAACGTCTCTATGACGCACAATGCCTCTCCTACAGCGTCTGCCACTGGACTCTGTAACGCTCTCGTGCCAACTGAATGACCCCGTGACGAAACGCGTCTCTCTTCGTTGGATCTTCTCTACCTCTTTTATCAGTCCCACCGGTAATGGTCTCACACTGATGGGCAATACTCAAGAATCGGTCGAACAAGCTTCTTTGTGGGTGAGTTACGTTTCCTTAAGATTCTTCCTATCAATGTCAGTCTCACATCTGCTTTTCCTGTTAACTGTTTTATGTGGTCATTCCACGTAAGGACGCTCTGCATACTTACTTCTAAATATTTTACGGTAGATGTCTGTTTCCAGCAGTTTCTCATCAACAGTGCAGTTGTACAGGAACAGATTAAGAACAGATACCATCGGTGACAATGCAGCTCGTTAGAATGAAATTACAGCGAAATGAATACCCCTAGCTGCATACAGATATTGATATAAGTCAATGGGGACAGTTGAATATGTGTGCCCCCACGGGGACTCGAACCCGGGATCTCCTGCATACATGACAGATGCTCCATCCATCTGAGCCACTGAAGACGCAGAGGACTTATCTCTGGAGGACTTATCTTTGGCATGCCTCCCGTGAGACCCACAATCCCAACTTATTGTCTCACACTATATTCATAGTGCCCCTGTCAACTGCCGATATGCAGCTAGGGGTACTCATTTCATTGTAATTTCATTCTAACTAGCTGCATGGTCACCGATGGTATCTGGTCCTTCGGACATGTCCGAAAGAACAGATACCATCTTCATATAAGGCTCAACGGCCATTTGACCATCTTCTTCTGTGCGGATGCGCAAACAGTGCCCGAACTCTTACGGGAATCGGCAAAAAGCCGCGAGTAATGAGTATAATGGGCAGGGGCACTATGAATATAGTGCGGGACAATAAGTTGCGAATGTGGGTCTCACGGGAGGCGTGCCAAAGATAAGTCCCTGCAGTCGCACTATCCTCTGTTTCGATCAACAACGAACTGAAACGGATGTCTTACGACGTCCGCCCCGAGCAGAGGCAACGAACAAAATCGAACAAAATGAGTAAAAAAAAAAAAAAAAATATGGATAAAGAGTCTGCCATGGAAGCAGGAGATCCCGGGTTCGAGTCCCGGTCGGGGCACACATTTTCAATTGTCCCCATTGACATATATCAACGCATGTATGTAGCTATGGGTATTCATTTCATTGTAGTAGATTAATTTTCCGATGTATGCGCAGTATGTTGCCCAGTCTGACGTGGAAAACAGCCATGGCAAAAGAGCATTACGGAAATCCAAAAAAGCGAAGTGTTCCATTAATTCAGGTTCAGGGTCAGCTGACAGAGCCTGTACCGTTAATCACTCCTCTGCAGGTCATTGTGCAAATCGATACTGTCTTCCGGCGTTGCTACTTTCTTAAATAAACCGCCTCATCTGCGAACAGTTTTAAAGAGCATACGACGCTTTCTATTGGAGTATTTACATGCTTTATAAACAGTAACGGTCCTATCACACTTCCTTGGGGCACTCCGGAAATTACCTTTACATCTCTCGATTTTGTTTCGTCAAGAGCGACGTGTTGAGTTTTATCTGCAAGGAAGTCTTGAATCCAGTTGAAATTTAGGGCCAATAGTCGATATCCTCGTATGTTGTTTTCGCTAGGCGGCACTGTGGGACTGTGTCAAATGCGTTCCTGAAGTCAAGGAAGACGGCATCAACCTGTTATTGCCTATGGCGCTATGGATCTCGTGGAGGAACAGAGCGAGCTGAGTTTCGTGTGATCTCCGTTGATTTTTGTAGAGGAGATTTTTCTTTCTCCAAAAACGTCATAATTCTTGGGCGTAGAACATGTTCCACAATTCAATTACAATTGACGTCAAGACACAGGCCTATAATTATGTGCATCTGTCCTACAGTCCTTCTTGAATACGGGAATGATCTGCGCTTTTTTCCTGTCGCTACTTTATCCTACGATAAAGTGCTGCCAGAAGGGTACCAAGTTCTTTCGCATAATCTTTGTAGTATCTTATACACCTAGGTATCTCATCAGGCCCTGATGCCCACTAAGAGACTTTAGGTGCTTCTCTGTTCCGCCATCGGTTATCTCAGTCACTGAAAGGAGGGGCCGAGATACGATCTTCTGCGGTGAAACATTTCGGAATATCAAATTCAGTATTTTGACTTTCTCTCTGTTATCTTCCGTTTCGGTGCCAGTATGATCCCACGAGCGAATTAACAGATGATTTCGAACCGCCTACTGATTTTACATAAGACTAAAATCTCTTAAGGTTTTTACTCAGATCGGTTGACAAAATTTTACTTTGGAAGTCACTGAACACTTTTCTCATTGCTCTCCTTACGTTCATTCTCGCTTCGTTCAGCTTTTGTTTGCCAGCTATGTTTTGAGTTCACTTGAATCTGAGATTAAGCTTTCTCTCTTTAAGTAGCAGTATTCTAAAACGGCTATCAAACCATGGTGAATCTTTCCCATCCCTTAAGACTATGCTCGGAACTTGTCTAAAGCATACTGAACGATGTTTTTGAATTTTTTTCCATTTTTGTCACACATCTTCGTCTTCACCACTAAATATTTGATGCTGACTATCAGATAGTTTGTAATTTGTATCCCGTCACTCTTGTTAATCAAAAATATCTTCCTACCTTTCTTAACATTCCTTGGTGAAACCGTAGCCATAGTTGCTATCATACCAGAAATATTTTCAGAACTAAAAATACTGACTAGCAGTATTCATGTCCTTCAGAACATACTCAGCGTTGCCAATATTTACTAAACGTATCAGGTCAAGTATTGACGTTTTTTCAATATTCTACACTCAGGTGTTGACAAAGCTTCATGAAACAGCCACTGATTATGTTTTCAATTCGCCTTTGTGCATATAACACCTCTGGCTCAATTTTTAAGTAGTGTTTTAACACAAAACAATTTTAAGTCCTATGAAAGGGCTTGTTTCAACTTAGGTCTTTCAGTGCTCTGTCAAACTCTTCATACTACGTGAAGAGTTTGACAGAGCACTGAAAGACCTGAGTCGAAACAAGGCCCCGGGAGTAGACAGCATTCCATTAGAACTTGGGAGCCAGCCCTGACAAAACTCTACCATCTGGTGAGCAACATGTATGAGACAGTTGAAGTACCCTCAGACTTCAATAAGAATATAATAATTCCAATCCCAAAGAAAGCAGGTGTTGGCAGACGTAAAAATTACCGAACTATCAGTTTAATAAGTCACAGCTGCAAAAAACTAAAACGAATTCTTTACAGACGAATGGAAAAACTGGTAGAAGCCGATCTCAGGGAAGATCACTTTGGATTCCGTAGAAATGTTGGAACACGTGAGGCATTACTGACCGTACGACTTATCTTAGAAGAAAGATTAAGGAAAGGCAAACCTACGTTTCTAGCATTTGTAGACTTAGAGGAAGATTTTGATAATGCTGACTGGAATACTGTGTTTCAAATTCTGAAGGTGGCAGGGGTAAAATACAGGGAGCGAAAGGCTATTTACAATTTGTACAGAAACCAGATGACAGTTATAAGAGTCGAGGTGCATGAAAGGGAAGCATTGGTTGGGAAGGGAGTGAGATGGGGTTGTAGCCTATCCCCCATGTTATTCAATATGTACAGGGTGTTTCAAAAATGACCGGTATATTTGAAACAGCAATAAAAACTAAACGAGCAGCGATAGAAATACACCGTTTGTTGCAATATGCTTGGGACAACAGTACATTTTCAGGCGGACAAACTTTCGAAATTACTGTAAGCATGTGCTGTTCACAACGTGCACGTGTGCTGTGGACAACATGGTTTATTCCTTAGAACAGAGGATTTTTCGATAAATAGTTTGAACAAGAAAAGAATAGAAGCTTTCGAAACGAAGAATGCTGAAGATTAGATGGGTAGATCACATAACTAATGAGGAGGTATTGAACAGAATTGGGGAGAAGAGAAATTTGTGGCACAACTTGACTAGAAGAAGGGATCGGTTGGTAGGACATGTTCTGAGGCATCAAAGGATCACCAATTTAGTATTCGAGGGCAGCGTGGAGGGTAAAAAGCGTAGTTACAATTTTCAACGACAGATGGCGCTGCAAGTGATGTGAAAGATATAGAAGACAACGCAGTCTGTGGGTGCACCATTCTGTACGTCGTCTTTCTGCTGTAAGCGTGTGCTGTTCACAATGTGCACGTGTGCTGTGGACAACATGGTTTATTCCTTAGAACAGAGGATTTTTCTGGTGTTGGAATTCCACCGCCTAGAACACAGTGTTGTTGCAACAAGACGAAGTTTTCAACGGAGGTTTAATGTAACCAAAGGACCGAAAAGCGATACAATAAAGGATCTGTTTGAAAAATTTCAATGGACTGGGAACATGACGGATGAACGTGCTGGAAAGGTAGGGCGACCGCGTACGGCAACCACAGAGGGCAACGCGCAGCTAGTGCAGCAGATGATCCAACAGCGGCCTCTGGTTTCCGTTCGCCGTGTTGCAGCTGCGGTCCAAATGACGCCAACGTCCACGTATCGTCTCATGCGCCAGAGTTTACACCTCTATCCACACAAAATTCAAACGTGGCAACCCCTCAACGCCGCTACCATTGCTGCACGAGAGACATTCGCTAACGATATAGTGCACAGGATTGATGACGGCGATATGCATGTGGGCAGCATTTGGTTTACTGACGAAACTTATTTTTACCTGGACGGCTTCGTCAATAAACAGAACTGGCGCATATGGGGAACCAAAAAGCCCCATGTTGCAGTCCCATCGTCCCTGCATCCTCAAAAAGTACTGGTCTGGGCCGCCATTTCTTCCAAAGGAATCATTGGCCCATTTTTCAGATCCGAAACGATTACTGCATCACGCTATCTGGACATTCTTCGTGAATTTGTGGCGGTACAAACTGCCTTAGACAACACTGCGAACACCTCGTGCTTTATGCAAGATGGTGCCCAGCCACATCGCACGGCCGACGTCTTTAATTTCCTGAATGAATATTTCGATGATCGTGTGATTGCTTTGGGCTATCCGAAACATACAGGAGGCGGCGTGGATTGGCCTCCCTATTCGCCAGACATGAACCCCTGTGACTTCTTTCTGTGGGGACACTTGAAAGACCAGGTGTACCGCCAGAATCCAGAAACAATTGAACAGCTGAAGCAGTACATCTCATCTGCATGTGAAGCCATTCCGCCAGACACGTTGTCAAAGGTTTCGGGTAATTTCATTCAGAGACTACGCCATATTATTGCTACGCAAGGTGGATATGTGGAAAATATCGTACTATAGAGTTTCCCAGACCGCAGCGCCATCTGTTGTTGAAAATTGTAACTACTGTAATTTCGAAAGTTTGTCCGCCTGAACATGTACTGTTGTCCCGAGCATATTGCAACAAACGGTGTATTTCTATCGCTGCTCGTTTAGTTTTTATTGCCGTTTCAAATATACCGGTCATTTTTGAAACACCCTGTATATCGAGCAAGCAGTAAAGGAAACAAAATAAAAATTTGGAGTAGGAATTAAAATCCATGGAGAAGAAATAAAAACTTTGAGGTTCGCCGATGATATTGTAATTCTGTTGGAGAGAGCAAAGGACCTGGAAGAGCAGCTGAACGGAATGGACAGTGTCTTGAAAGGAGGATATAAGATGAACATCAACAAAAGCAAAACGAGGATAATGGAATGTAGTCGAATTAAGTCGGGTGATGCTGAGGGACTTAGATTAGGAAATGAGACAAAGTAGTAAATGAGTTTTGCTATTTTGGGAGCAAAATAATTGATGATGGTAGAATTAGAGAGGATATAAAATGTAGACTGGCAATAGCAAGGAAAGCGTTTCTGAAGAAGAGAAATTTGTTAACATCGAGTAAAGATTTAAGTGTCAGGAAGTCGTTTCTGAAAGTATATGTATGGAGTGTAGCCATGTATGGAAGTGAAACATGGACAATAAATAGTTTGGACAAGAAAAGAATAGAAGCTTTCGAAACGAAGAATGCTGAAGATTAGATGGGTAGATCACATAACTAATGAGGAGGCATTGAACAGAATTGGGGAGAAGAGAAATTTGTGGCACAACTTGACTAGAAGAAGGGATCGGTTGGTAGGACATGTTCTGAGGCATCAAAGGATCACCAATTTAGTATTGGAGGGCAGCGTGGAGGGTAAAAAGCGTAGAGGGAGACCAAGAGATGAATACACTAAGCAGATTCAGAAGGATGTAGGTTTCAGTAGGTACTAGGAGATGAAGAAGCTTACACAGCATAGAGCAGCATGGAGAGCTGCATCAAACCAGTCTCTGGACTGAAGACGACAACAACAACATGAAAGGGTAGTCACTGTATATACCACTTTAGGATGGTCTGTGGAGGATTCCCAGTGACACTGCTTAAAATATTGATTTGAAAATACAGTATACATTGACGAATTACATCTAGGTGACAAGTCACAGGATAACGATATGTAGATATACAGGTGGTGCTGGTATCGTGGACACGAGTTATAAGAAGGCAGGGAATTGTCGGAGCTGTCATTTGTACTCAAGCGATCCATGTGAAAAAGTTTCCGACGCCATTATGGCAGCATGACAGAAATTAATACACTTTAAACGCTGGATGGTACTTGAAGGTAGACGCATGGGACATTACATTTCGGAAGTCGTTAGGGGATTCGGTATTCCGAAATCCACAGTGTCAAGAATGTGTCGAGAACACCAAATTTCAGGCATTTATCTCACTACAGACAATGCAGTGGCGGACGGGCTTCACTTGATAACCGAGAGCAACAGCGTTTGTTTACAATTGCCAGTCCTAAGACACAAGCTACACTTAGTGAAATAACGGCAGAAATCAATGAGGAGGGGAGATGGGGGGGGGGGGGCATACGACGAACGTATCCGTTAGGCCAGTATTACACTATCAAATTTCTTTTTCAAAGATGTGAACAAATATTCGTCAAATATATTTAACAATGATCTTTGACGTGGCGTTAAAAAGGGGTGTTACACTGTCACCATATTTTTCGTCAAAGTTCAATATGGAACAACTTGTTATTAACCGCAACAGTTACATGTACCACAATTGAACTGAGAGCACAACGGAAGAGAAGCAAGGGAAAAAAGGGAAACGTACCTGGGTGAAGCCGTGGGTTTTACGACGACACGATAAAAGCATTCAACAAAACTTGTTACGTGAGCTTGTAGTGGAGGATGTCAGGTCGTACAATTACTTAAGGATGGATGAGCATACATTTCTGTATGTGCTCAGTGAAGTGTAACGTCACATCACAAAGCACAATACTCACTTAAGAACTGCTATATCTGCAGAAGACAGGTTCACAGTAACACTCTGATTCTACATTTACATCCATACTTCGCAAGCCACCTGACGGTGTGTGGCGGAGGGTACCTTGAGTACCTCTATCGGTTCTCCCTTCTATTCCAGTCTCGTATTGTTCGTGGAAAGAAGGATTGTCGGTATGCCTCTGTGCGGGCTCTAATCTCTCTGATTTTATCCTCATGGTCTCTTCGCGAGATATACGTAGGAGGGAGCAATATACTGCTTGACTCTTCGGTGAAGGTATGTTCTCGAAACTTTGACAAAAGCCCGTACCGAGCTACTGAGCGTCTCTCCTGCAGAGTCTTCCACTGGAGTTTATCTATCATCTCCGTAACGCTTTCGCGATTACTAAATGATCCTGTAACGAAGCGCGCTGCTCTCTGTTGGATCTTCTCTATATCTTCTACCAACCCTATCTGGTACGGATCCCACACTGCTGAGCAGTATTCAAGCAGTGGGCGAACAAGCGTACTGTAACCTACTTCCTTTGTTTTCGGATTGCATTTCCTTAGGATCCTTCCAATGAATCTCAGTCTGGCATCTGCTTTACCGACGATCAACATTATATGATCATTCCATTTTAAATCACTCCTAATGCGTACTCCCAGATAATTTACGGTATTAACTGCTTCCAGTTGCTGACCTGCTATTTTGTAGCTAAATGATAAAGGATCTATCTTTCTGTGTATTCGCAGCACATTACACTTGTCTACATTGAGATTCAATTGCCATTCCCTGCACCATGCGTCAATTCGCTGCAGATCCTCCTGCATTTCAGTACAATTTTCCATTGTTACAACCTCTCGATACACCACAGCATCCTCTGCAAAAAGCCTCAGTGAACTTCCGATGTCATCCACAAGGTCATTTATGTATATTGTGAATAGCAACGGTCCTATGACACTCCCCTGCGGCACACCTGAAATCGCTCTTACTCCTTGCTACAGGAGAGAGTTGAGTTAGGTCAGGTCTGCAGTCTTCTTAATCTATTTTTGTATTCAGGGTGCCTCATGTTGTAAAGCGCATCAGCAGCTTCACACATCTCTATTAATTTTGTAGTTGTCGGTACACACCAATTGTATTTACCGGCAATGTTTATAAAAACACTACAGATGACAACGCTGCAGCGATGCTAGGACTCCACGTGGTTACATGTCACGTTGCAGTGAACAGAAGACAAGCGACTTCTTTGATCAAAACTACTGCGAGGCCCTAGATTTGATCAAATATTTGACGACATTTGACAAAGTTCCCTATTACACCATCAAATTTCTTTGACAAAGATACTGGACGAAGAAATTTGATAGTGTAAAGCCGGCCTTAGGGCAGTGCATTATTTGGCTGTGGCAGCAGATGACCGACGTGTGTGCCTTTGCTAACAGCGCGACATGGCCTGCAGCGCCCTTCTTGACTCGTGACCGTATCGGTTGGGATGTAGACGACTGGAAAACCGTGGCCTGGTCAGATGAGTCCCGTATTTATTCGGTAAGACCAGATAGTAGGATTCGAGTGTGGCGCAGACCGCACGAAGCCATGGGCTCAGGCTGTCAACAAGGCGCTGTGTAAGCTGATGGTGGCCCCCTAATGCTGTGGGCCGTATTTTCATGGAAGGGACTGGGTAATCTGGTCCAACTGAACCGATCATTGGCTGGAAATGGTTATGGTCAGCCGCCTGAAGACCATTTGCAGCCATTCATGGACTTCATGTTCCCTAACAACGATGGAATTTTTACTAGTGACAATGCGCCATGTCATCGAGCCTAAATTGTTCACGACTGGTTTGAAGAACAGTCTGGACAGTTCGAGCGACTGATTTGGCCACCCAGACCGCCCATCATGAATCCCATCAATCATTCATGGTATATGATTGAGAGGTCAGTTCGTGCACAAAATCCTTCACCAACAACACTTTCGCAAAATATCGACGGGTATAGAGGCTCAATATTTCGGCGGGGGACTTCCAATCACTTGCTGAGTGCATGTCACGTCGGGTTCAAAAAATGGTTCAAATGGCTCTGAGCACTATGGGACTTAATATGGCTCTGAGCACTATGGGACTTAACATCTGTGGTCATCAGTCCCCTAGAACTTAGAACTACTTAAACCTAACTAACCTAAGGACATCACACACATCCCTGCCCGAGGCATCGAACCTGCGACCGTAGCGGTCGAGCGGTTCCAGACTGAAGCTCCTAGAACCGCTCGCTCACTGCGGCCGGCCATATCAAGTTGCTGCATAGCGCCAGGCAAAAGAAGGTCCGACACGATACTATGAGGTATCAGTCCCATGATGTTTGTCACATAAGTATATAACTGCCTCCTAGGTTCCATGGAAGTTTAGTATTGTGTTTACTCATATTTCAGAACAACATTTCAGAGTTTCAGATGACCAATTTTGTCGCCGGAAATCTTGAAATTACTTCCAATCTCTAATGGAATACCGCTGACTATCTCATAAGCGTTTTTTGTTTCTGTATTATACACTAGTGGGCATTAAAATTGCTACACCAAGAAGAAATGCAGATGATAAAAGGGTATTCATTGGACAAATATATTATACTAGAACTGACATGTGATTACATTTTCACGCAATTTGGGTGCATAGATCCTCAAGAAGATTGCGGCGTCACTGCGAGACGGGTCACGCCCCTACTCAGACCACCCGTACCCCTTCACCCCACCAGACCAGCCTAAGCCTCCCCTTCCCCATCGACCGATCCCCAGCCGCACATACAGATACCGTGACATGTTGATGGAAGCGGTCACGAAGAAAGAGTTAGCCACGATCAACTCACACCCCATTTTCACGCCCTCTCAATGGGACGACCTAGTTGACGTCATAGATCTATGGGTGAAGGAAGAGTTCCGTTCTGGTAGGAGGAAGGAGGATCCCGACGTCCAGCGAGCCAGGGAATACATTGCACGCCAACTACGCGAATACAAACGCCCCCAATTTTAGTAATGAAAACCATGCGAGGCCATCACCAGACGGAGCGGGACCCATTGCTGAAACCACCGGCCAGCCATTCAGGCCGTTCGCTTTCCACTTCTCTCACTGTCCCTCTGACTATCCTTTAATCTTTTTTTTATTAAAAAATAAATAAAAAATCACAAAAAAATGAAAAGCACAAAGTCAAGCAAATACGATAACGCCAAGAATTTTCCTCCCCAAACCATCATGCCAGAAGGAGAAGCGCCCCGAGCGCTTGTACTTCGTTCCCAGACGAGGACATCTTCCTCCTTAAAGTGTGCACGCGCGAACAGTCTCTGAAAGTGAGGATGTACGTTAGTCCTCAGATCTAAAACTCGATGAATGATGAATATTTTGAGACACTATAATGTTGAAATAGAACTCACTGAAACAGTTTTCTCTTTAAACTACCTTTTCTAACATGTTATTCGTCTTACGTTGATACTGTTTCGGTATCTGTTCTGGATTAACCATAATAAACAAACGTTTACTTTTTAAAAACCGGCCATTGTGGATAGAGATTGATTGCATTTCGTATAGATGCATTACAGAAAACACATATTGCTGAAGAGTCGTCAAAAGCATTAACGCTTTTCGTGAAACTGTTATTTCGTCTTCTGCTCCTGTAGAAGTGCCGAACTAAATGGCACAATGTGAAACAAATACATGGGTCAACTGAAGAATTATAACATTGTCGCTTGTAAAAAGAAGCTGACCGTTATTCTTGCACCTGGCCAAATGTAAAAACAGTTAATATTATTAATATTGAAGTTTTCGAGGCAATTAGATTAACTGCATAACCCACGACCCCGCTTCGCAACGTGCATGATGGCAGAAAACGATTTTTTGATCTCCCCCCCTCCTCTACCCCCGCACCAGCCAGTCACGTGACTTAAAGTTACTTGTAAACGATCGAACTTGTTTGTCGAATTCGCTGTTCGCTGTCCATGGGTTTGTCAAAACGCGCGCATACATACCAACCAAGTTTGCCAATTTTTACACATTTTCCATACAGTCCCGATCTCTCCCCATGCAATTTCCATAGTTTTTTAAGGCCCAAAGAAACACATTCGTGGCTGTCGATTTGCTCCGGACGATAACATGAGTACAGTCAAGGTTTCTTAGAGTATCGCAAACATTTTTCCATAGAGCCACTGACTGCCTTCTCTCACAATGGGTAAATGCATTAACAGTTATTGCGATTACTTTAGTTGCTTTTTTCCATCTGTCTCGTTTTCATTTGACTACCCCTTATACACTCCTGGAAATTGAAATAAGAACACCGTGAATGCATTGTCCCAGGAAGGGGAAACTTTATTGACACATTCCTGGGGTCAGATACATCACATGATCACACTGACAGAACCACAGGCACATAGACACAGGCAACAGAGCATGCACAATGTCGGCACTAGTACAGTGTATATCCACCTTTCGCAGCAATGCAGGCTGCTATTCTCCCATGGAGACGATCGTAGAGATGCTGGATGTAGTCCTGTGGAACGGCTTGCCATGCCATTTCCACCTGGCGCCTCAGTTGGACCAGCGTTCGTGCTGGACGTGCAGACCGCGTGAGACGACGCTTCATCCAGTCCCAAACATGCTCAATGGGGGACAGATCCGGAGATCTTGCTGGCCAGGGTAGTTGACTTACACCTTCTAGAGCACATTGGGTGGCACGGGATACATGCGGACGTGCATTGTCCTGTTGGAACAGCAAGTTCCCTTGCCGGTCTAGGAATGGTAGAACGATGGGTTCGATGACGGTTTCGATGTACCGTGCACTATTCAGTGTCCCCTCGACGATCACCAGTGGTGTACGGCCAGTGTAGGAGATCGCTCCCCACACCATGATGCCGGGTGTTGGCCCTATGTGCCTCGGTCGTATGCAGTCCTGATTGTGGCGCTCACCTGCACGGCGCCAAATACGCATATGACCATCATTGGCACCAAGGCAGAAGCGACTCTCATCGCTGAAGACGACACGTCTCCATTCGTCCCTCCATTCACGCCTGTCGCGACACCACTGGAGGCGGGCTGCACGATGTTGGGGCGTGAGCGGAAGACGGCCTAACGGTGTGCGGGACCGTAGCCCAGCTTCATGGAGACGGTTGCGAATGGTCCTCGCCGATACCCCAGGAGCAACAGTGTCCTTAATTTGCTGGGAAGTGGTGGTGCGGTCCCCTACGGCACTGCGTAGGATCCTACGGTCTTGGCGTGCATCCGTGCGTCGCTGCGGTCCGGTCCCAGGTCGACGGGCACGTGCACCTTCCGCCGACCACTGGCGACAACATCGATGTACTGTGGAGACCTCACGCCCCACGTGTTGAGCAATTCGGCGGTACGTCCACCCGCCCTCCCGCATGCCCACTATACGCCCTCGCTCAACGTCCGTCAACTGCACATACGGTTCACGTCCACGCTGTCGCGGCATGCTACCAGTGTTAAAGACTGCGATGGAGCTCCGTATGCCACGGCAAACTGGCTGACACTGACGGCGGCGGTGCACAAATGCTGCGCAGCTAGCGCCATTCGACGGCCAACACCGCGGTTCCTGGTGTGTCCGCTGTGCCGTGCGTGTGATCATTGCTTGTACAGCCCTCTCGCAGTGTCCGGAGCAAGTATGGTGGGTCTGACACACCGGTGTCAATGTGTTCTTTTTTCCATTTCCCGGAATGTAGATATGCCCATGAAAATCTACTGCAGGAAGTATTACACTCGGAACTTGATTACATCAACTCTCTCCGAATGGACAGTCAAATGTTTAATAATTTGTTAGGATTATTTTGCCCTCGCTCTGAAACAGACAGTTATGCGAAAATCTAGTGCAGTTTCTCAACGACTACCTATAACTTTGAGATACCTGGCAACCAAAGCAGTTATCGATGACAAACTTTGAGATCAAACTTTCAGATTTGATAGTATGGACCAAAACAAGAAAAAAATGGCGGTGAACAGGGGCTCTAAAATACGTGCCTAAAAGCTATGAACACTTGTTCATTTTCGATATTGCGAAACAATTCTAGTTTACTGCAGACTCTTTGCTTTGGATATTTTGAGGCGTGGTAGTATGGACCAGAATAATAAAAAAATTTCCAGTAAACATGGTCTCTAAACTGCATACAAGCTATGAGCATTTGTTCATCATCGCTACTGTGAAATACATCTCAAATACTGAACAAGTAGCTCATAGCTCTTACGTTATGCACTATAAAACCCTTCTTTACTAGAAATTTTTGTCTTGTTTTGGTTCATACTTCCACGGCTGAAAGTTTCTGGTGCAGTTGTGGTTCACCCTATTTGTTCTATGGGACATGATATTTTTAATCACTCTGTATAATCCTTTGATCTAGGTTTTGAAAATTGTGGAGTGTGTCGATACAAAGAGATAAATTGCAGTAAAAAGATGTTCTTTCGCTACAAATGCGAGGCGCAAAATCAACATTCGTGAAGTCCGACATCTTAGAAGTCAGGCAAGCAACTGGCGACTGTTTGGCAAATGTTTGCGTAAATGTTCAAACTTGTTTGTCAAATCGACCATAACCAAAGTGTTTCTCAAACATCTCAAACAACCTTTGTTTGACGGACACGTCAAATAAAACAGCACGCTGTCAATTAATTTGACAAACATGCGAAGTTTGATAAATTGTTTGATCGTCTACGCGTGCCTTTAGATGTTGGTTTCAAACTTGAACACTGCAGAGAAAGGGACGTGCGGGTTCTATACCTGTGTATGGTGTAAGTGCCAGATTGTGTGTGCACACTGATGACCTTCTCGTGACGTCACTAGCTAGCTTTGTCCGATGCGCGACGTTCGTAGCTACTGCTCACTCGGAGACAAGCACAGCAGATAATTGGACCCCACGCGGAGATTCCCCAGCCAGCGCTATTGAGTAACAGATAAAGCTTGCCTGAAATCGAACAGCGAGGCCGCTGACCGCACACCGACAGTCTGATGCAAGTAGCCTCTTCTTTCCGTGACAAGGCGCGGACGCAGCTGGGGGTACGCGAGCTATAGCGGCCTTAGGTGCTCTCTCTGACGTAACGGCGAAGAGTAGTCACGCGTCCTCGAGCTAGATAGTCTGCTATAGCGGCAGCCTTCTTCGTCCTTCTTCTTTTTCCTTTTGCCTTTTCCCGTTTCTCTGTAAGGTAGACACTGTTACACACTGCATGATAAAAAAAAGTGAAGCACCCATCATACATGGCCGGATGTCACTGTAGCTTTGTACACGTAGACACATCACTGGCAGGTACGTAAATGAATTGCAAATATCTGTGACAGGTAGAACGGCCACCATAGTGCAAGCGTATTGTTGATGTTTTAGTATTGTTACCAGGTCTAGTACGGCATATGAGGGGTGTGAATAGCGTCAGATGTTAAGCGAACGCTTTGAAGGACATCGAGATGCAAGGTACTCGTCTGAGACAGTGTTATTAGCACTTAACACAGCTGGAAAGTTGCCTCACTGACTACATCTACATACGTACTCCGCAGACCACCGTACGGTGCGTGGCGGAGGGTACTTTGTACCACTACCAGTTGTTTCCTCTCCTGTTCCACTTGTATATAGAGCGAGGGAAAATGGGTGTCTGAAAACCTCCGTAGGAGCCCAAAGTTCTTGCACCTTATCTTTGTGGTCCTTACACGAAATGTACACTATGTGATCAAAAGTATCCGGACACCTGGCGGAAAATGACTTACAAGTGCGTAGCGCCACCCATCGGTAACGCTGGAATTCAATACGGTGTTGGCCCACTCTTAGCCTTGATGACAGCTTCCACTCTCGCAGGTATACGTTCTATCAGGTGCTGGAAGGTTTCTTGGGGAACGGCAGTCCATTCTTCACGGAGTGCTGCACTGAGGAGAGGTATCGATGTCAGTCGGTGAGGCCTGGCATAAAGTCAGCGTTTCAAAACATCCCAAAGGTGTTCTATAGGATTCAGGTCAGGATTCTGTGCAGGCCTGTCCATTACAGGCATGTTATTGTCGTGTAACCACTCCGCCTTAGGCCGTGCGTTATGAACAGGTGCTCCATCGTGTTGAAAGATGCAATTGCCGTCCTCGAATTGCTCTTCAACAGTGGGAAGCAAGAAGGTGCTTAAAACGTCAATGTAAGCCTGTGCTGTGATAGTGCCACGCAAAACAACAAGGGGTGCAAGCCCCCTCCATGAAAAACGCGACCACATCATAACACCACTGCTTCCAAATTTTAGTGTTGGCACTATACATATTGCCAGATGACGTTCACTGGGCATTCGCGCCATACTCACACCCTGCCATCAGATCACCACATTGTGTACCATGATTCGTCACTCCACACACCGTTTTTCCACTATTCAATCATCAAATGTTTACGCTCCTTACATCAAGCACGGTGTCGTTTGGCATTTGCCGGCGTGATATGTGGCTTATGAGCAGCCACTTGACCATGAAATTGAACTTTTCTCACCTCCCGCCTAACTTTCACAGTACTTGCAGTGGATCCTGATGCAGTTTGGAATTCCTGTGTGATGGTCTGGATAGATGTCTGCCTATTACACATTACGGCCTCTTCAACTGTCGGCGGTCTCTGTCAATCAACAGACAAAGTCGACCTGTACTCGTTTGTAATGTACATGTCTCTTCTACATCTACATCTACATCCATACTCCGCAAGCCACCTGACGGTGTGTGGCGGAGGGTACCTTCATGTTTCCACTTCACTATCTCATTGGAAACAGTGGACCTAGGGATGTTCAGGAGTGTGAAAATCTCACATACAAATGTATGAGACAAGTGACACCCAATCACCTGACCACGTTCGAAGGTCATGAGTTCGACAGAATGCCCCATTCTGCTCTCTCACGATGTGTAATGACTACTGAGGTCGCTGATATGGAGTACCTGCAGTATGTGGCAGCACAATGATCCTTATAGGAAAAACATATGTTTTTGGGGGTGTCCGGATACTTTTGATCACGTAGTGCATGTTCATGGCAGTAGAATCATTCTGAAGTTGACCTCAAACGCTGGTCCTCTAAATTTTTGCAATAGTGCCTCGCAGAAGATCTTCCCTCCTGATATTCCTATTTGAGTTTATGCATCGTTTCTGTAATATCTGCATGCTGGTCGAACTCAAACAAACTAGCAGCTCGATGTCTTCCTTTAATGTGATCTGGTGGGATACCAGACACTCGAACATTATTCAAGAATGGGTCGCACTAGCATTCCATATGGCATATCCTTTATGGATGAGCTTCACTTTCCCAAAATTCTCCCAATTATACGAAGTCGAACATTCGCCTTCCCTACTACCAACCTGAGGTGCTCATCCCATTTCACATCACTTTGCAACATTATGCACAGATATTTAATCAAAGTGGCTGCATTTGGTGTGGTGACATCACTGAGAACTGTGGACTGCTGATGACCAGCGGCAAATCACAGCTCTGCACTACCCTGAATGACAACTGTTGGCGAACATGGCAGTCACCTGGAGAGAAGTCCCATTCTTACACTTCTGTGTGTGGGTCTCCATTTAACCGGTTGGTCAAAACTCCAAATATCCTGATTTGTGGGGCATTCAAGTGTGGCAGTGGCCCATGTGGCACTGCGTAGGAATGTAAGAGCAAGCCTACTCATCATCAAGGGTTTGGTCCACCACAAAGGAAGATGGCTGTGTTGTGCAACAAGAAATTCATAACCCCTTCATATCTACTCCTGTCATCCAAGAACGAGTAATGGGCTCCTTGAAACATTCTGTACCACATTGCACTGGTCGGAGATGCAGCAGTTGCACTAAGGAATTACCATCCTATATGTAGGCTGCTATTAACACAACACAAACAGGTGCATTTGGATTGGGGCCAAGAGTGGGAAGCACGGACTGCTGATGAATAGCATCACAACGTGTTCAGCGGTGAATCCCGGTTCTACTTTATCCCGAATGACAACTGTCACGAATATGGCGGTGGCCTGAAAAGAAATCCCATTCTTCCAATGTTTCGTAGTGATTCAGTGGCCATACTCTTGACATGTAGGGTGGGGAGCCATCGGGTGTGACTTCAGGTCAAATCTGGTAGTGACTGAGGGAACTCTGATGGCACAGCAGTATGTCACAGACATTCTGGATCCTCACATGTTACCTCTCAGGTGGTAGCGTTGTGGTGCCATTTTTCAGCAGACAAATGCACTTTCACACATGACACTTGTCTCCATGAGCTGTCTGCTTGATGCTGAGGCACTCTCGTGACCAGAAAGAACCCTAGAACTGTCCCCAACAGAACGTGTATGTGGGACCAGCTAGGACGTCAACTCCATCCCACCGCCAGTACTCAAAACATCGAGGACCAGCTACAACAGTTATGAGCCAGCTTGCCACAGGAGAGGATACAACGGCTCTGCGATACCCTCCCCACCTGAATCATTGCATGTGTCCAGGTCAGAGGAGGTGCAATTTCATAGTGATAAGTGGGCTCACACGGCCAAAGTCCTCTGTAAATTTGACTCGGCTGCCCGCTGAACCCGTGAAGTCTCATTCCGTTTCTTGAAGATGCTAAACCTTTTTTCAGGCCCCGTATATCAGTTTCGGCAGTGTTAGTTGCATTTGATGGCCAGAAGCCCTTTCTGACACCACCACTCCCTCTAGGAAGGAATTTGTGTGCCTCATCTGTCTGTGTCTAGCGTACATCTCATGTGCAAGTGTTATTACGTTTTGTAAATGTTTGCTTAGTGTGTATCTCAGGCTGGGCGTGAGTATCAGCTAGTTACTCACCTAGTGGGATGTAGGAAGCTGCCTAAAAGTCACATCCAGCCTAGCCAGCTCACCAGCACTCATAGTTAATTCGTGATGCGGATTCAACCAGGGGCTGGCTCGCCACACGAGTCCCAGAATCATCTTGTCTATCCAGACAGCTCTACTATACTTGCAATACTTCAAGTTAAATCTATACTACTATGCAATTAGGTGGCAAAAGTTGTGGGACAGCCCCCTAATACCGTGTCAACTGTCTTTTTGTCTGGTGTAGTGCATCTCTCAACATGGTCTCCTGTGCGAATATTGAGCCGTGTGGCTTCTATAGCCGTCCATAATTGCAAAAGTTTTTCTGTGCAGGATTTTGTGCATGAACTGACCTATCAATCATGTCCCACAAATGTTTGATGGGATGCATATCGGGTGATCTGGGTGCCCAACTCAGTCATTCAAATTGTCTGGAATGTTCTTCAAACTGATAACAAAGAATTGTGGCCTGGTAGCATAGTGCATTGTCACGGCCTCCGAGTAGCCGAACAGAAAACTTTTACAGTCAATGATGGGCTCAGATGCACCAGAGCACCGACTTCATTCCTGGTAAACACAGCCCAAACCATTATGGAGCCACCGCCAGCTTGCACAGTTCCTCGTTGACAACTCGGGTCCGTGGCTTTGTGCGGTCTTCACCACACCACCACACTTGAGGCCTACCATCAGCTCTTACCAACTAAAACTGGGACTTATCTGAGCAGGCTACAGTTCTCGAGTCACCTAGGGTC
Source organism: Schistocerca americana (assembly GCF_021461395.2). NCBI lineage: Eukaryota > Metazoa > Arthropoda > Insecta > Orthoptera > Acrididae > Schistocerca > Schistocerca americana. The sequence goes on along the minus strand of NC_060128.1, from coordinate 176,183,860 downwards.
CAACCGATGTCGTCGCGAGCACAGGAGAGGCGCTGCAGCCAATGTCGTGCTGTTAGCAAAGGCACTCGCACCGGTCATCTGCTACCACAGCCAAATTTCGCCACACTGTCCTAAGAGATACGTTCATCATCCATCACACATTGATTTCTGTGGTTATTTCACGCATTATTGCTTGTCTGTTAGCAATGACAGTTCTACCCAAACGCCACTGCTCTCCATTGTTTAATGAAGGCTGTCACCACTGCGTTCTCCACGGTCAGAGGTAATGCCAGAAATTTCATATTCTTTGTACATATACTCTTGACACTGTGGATGTTGGAATACTGGATTCTCTAACGATTTCTGAAATGGTATGTCCCATGCGTCTAGTTACAACTACTGTTCCACGTTCAGAGTCTGTTAATTCCCGTCGTGCACCCGTAACCACATTGTAAACCTTTTCATGTGCAATATCTGAGTACAAATGACAGCTCCACTAATGCACTATTCTTTTATACTTCGTGTATGTGGTACTAAAACCATCTGCATATGTGCATATCGCTAGGCCATGACATTTGTCACCTGAGTGTACGTAGTACAGTAAATACTACCATCTGTGATAAACAGCAGTTTTTCACAACTTGCAAATAACACCACACTCACAGGAATAGAGGTATTCCTGAGTACCTGGAAACCTTACAGAACAAAATACAAACTGTATGCTACAAACTAAATTCTAAACTTAAATATTTTGCTGCTGTACCGTCATATGCTATCATTGAAGAGTAAGAAAATAGTGGAGTCATAAAATTATTATGTGTTGTTTCACAAGAAAATTCTTTGAATATTATTGTATGTAAGTAACATTTTTCATCTTACTGTTTTGGACATAAAAACTCATTTATAAAAGAAACAATGTTATGTGTCTGTTGGCACAGAAGGAAAACTGCAGTGCCAATAGAGTAAGTTATTGTTATTAAGTGGAAGAAATAATTTCTTAAAATAAATATAACATTAATATAAATTATACTGTAAACATTCTGAGAAAAAAATAAATAAAAATGATGCACCATGAAAGAATTCTCCAAATGGGACGGAAATAAGTAGATATGATGTACATGTAGAGACAAACAAATGACTACAGTTTCAGAAACATTGGATGATTAATTCATGACAAGGAGCTTCACAAACTGAGCAAGTCAATAACGCATTGGTCCACCTCCAGCCTTTATGTAAACAGTTATATGATTTGGCATTGATTGACAGCGTTGGACACCCTCCTGAGGGGTATTGTGCCAAATTCTGTCCAGCTTGCACAGTATATTGTCAAAATCCTGAGCTTGTTGGAGGGCCATGCCCATAATGCTCCAGATGTTCTAAAATTGTGGAGAAATCCAGCGACCTCACTGGAAAAGATAAGGTTTGGCAAACAGCAGTAGAGACTGTCACATGTGTGGGTGAGCATTGTCTAGCCGAAATGTAAGCCCAGGATGGCTCGCCATGAAGGGCAATAAAACGGGATGTAGAATGTCGTCAATGTACCTCTGCGCTGTAAGAGTGTCGCTGATGACAACCAAAGGGATCGTGCTACGAAAAAAAAAAAAAAAATGGCACACTAAACCATCGCCCCTGGTGGTTGGGCTGTATGGCAGGTTGGTACCCCACTGCTGTCCGAGGTGTCTACAGGCACATCTTCAGTGGTCATCGGGGTTCAGTTCAAAGTGGGACTCATCACTGAAGACAATTCTACTCCAGTCAATGAGATTCCATGCTGAAGACATACACTCCTGGAAATGGAAAAAAGAACACATTGACACCGGTGTGTCAGACCCACCATACTTGCTCTGGACACTGCGAGAGGGCTGTACAAGCAATGATCACACGCACGGCACAGCGGACACACCAGGAACCGCGGTGTTGGCCGTCGAATGGCGCTAGCTGCGCAGCATTTGTGCACCGCCGCCGTCAGTGTCAGCCAGTTTGCCGTGGCATACGGAGCTCCATCGCAGTCTTTAACACTGGTAGCATGCCGCGACAGCGTGGACGTGAACCGTATGTGCAGTTGACGGACTTTGAGCGAGGGCGTATAGTGGGCATACGGGAGGCCGGGTGGACGTACCGCCGAATTGCTCAACACGTGGGGCGTGAGGTCTCCACAGTACATCGATGTTGTCGCCAGTGGTCGGCGGAAGGTGCACGTGCCCGTCGACCTGGGACCGGACCACAGCGACGCACAGATGCACGCCAAGACCGTAGGATCCTACGCAGTGCCGTAGGGGACCGCACCGCCACTTCCCAGCAAATTAGGGACACTGTTGCTCCTGGGGTATCGGCGAGGACCATTCGCAACCGTCTCCATGAAGCTGGGCTACGGTCCCGCACACCGTTAGGCCGTCTTCCGCTCACGCCCCAACATCGTGCAGCCCGCCTCCAGTGGTGTCGCGACAGGCGTGAATGGAGGGACGAATGGAGACGTGTCGTCTTCAGCGATGAGAGTCGCTTCTGCCTTGGTGCCAATGATGGTCGTATGCGTGTTTGGTGCCGTGCAGGTGAGCGCCACAATCAGGACTGCATACGACCGAGGCACACAGGGCCAACACCCGGCATCATGGTGTGGGGAGCGATCTCCTACACTGGCCGTACACCACTGGTGATCGTCGAGGGGACACTGAATAGTGCACGGTACATCGAAACCGTCATCGAACCCATCGTTCTACCATTCCTAGACCGGCAAGGGAACTTGCTGTTCCAACAGGACAATGCACGTCCGCATGTATCCCGTGCCACCCAACGTGCTCTAGAAGGTGTAAGTCAACTACCCTGGCCAGCAAGATCTCCGGATCTGTCCCCCATTGAGCATGTTTGGGACTGGATGAAGCGTCGTCTCACGCGGTCTGCACGTCCAGCACGAACGCTGGTCCAACTGAGGCGCCAGGTGGAAATGGCATGGCAAGCCGTTCCACAGGACTACATCCAGCATCTCTACGATCGTCTCCATGGGAGAATAGCAGCCTGCATTGCTGCAAAGGTGGATATACACTGTACTAGTGCCGACATTGTGCATGCTCTGTTGCCTGTGTCTATGTGTCTGTGGTTCTGTCACTGTGATCATGTGATGTATCTGACCCCAGGAATGTGTCAATAAAGTTTCCCCTTCCTGGGACAATGAATTCACAGTGTTCATATTTCAATTTCCAGGAGTGTATTTGGAGATGCCCTGGATAGAGGTGTGATACCAACCTGACTGTCGACTGTCATAGTTCCTGGCAATCTCAGCGGTGATGGTAGGGGTGCCATTTCTTTTCATAGCAAGACTCCTTTGGTCGTCAATCGCGACATCCTAGCAGGACAGTGGTACATCGATGATATTCTGTGCCCCGTTCCTTTGTGTCAAACAATCTTGGGCTTTCATTTCAGCAAGATAACACCCACCCGCACACAGCTAAGGTTTCTACTACTTGTCTTTGTGCTTGCTAAACCCTACCTTGGACAGCAAGGTTTCTGGATCTCTCCCCAACCGAGAATGTGTGGAGCATTATGGGCACAGCTCTCCCAGCAGCTCAGGATTTTGACAATCTAACATGCCAGTTGGGCATAATCTGGCACAATATTCTCAGGAAGGCATCCAGTAACTCCATTAATTAATGCCAAGCCGAGTAACTACTTGGATAATGGCCAGAGGTGGACCAACATGTTACTGACTTGCTCAATTTGTGAAGCACTTTCTCTTGAATAAAATAATCCAGTTTTTCTGAAAGTGTAATCATTTGTTCACACGTATATGTACATCACATCTACCAATTTCCATCCCATTTTGATAATTCTTTCGTGGTGCATATTTTTAGTCTTAGAGTGTATATACGTTTATGTTGATTGCATAATCACTTATTATATTGTTCTAATGATAAATTACTAATGACAACATCTTCACATATCCTCTTCCACATATCTCTTAATTTGGAGATGTCATGTAGAGACCATGTCAGCCCTGTATGTGACCTTCCCTTTGAATCAGTTAGTTCTATATGAGAAAAAGTACCACCGCAGCTGTATCTTGAAATGTCTTTATTCTATCACACATATAGTTTTGGCAGCACATTACCACCATCCTCAGACACTCTTAACCAAAAAGGAATAACGTGAACTCATTTAAATATCTACAACCTAATTGCTACAGCTTTATTGTCTCAATGTTGGGCATGGGCACCTAAGAAAATCTGGTACCATCTGATCTCTAATCATACACAGTACATAAATATGTAGGCCAGTGCATCTTCAGATAAGATGTAACAACAACAGTTAGTCCTATTTCTCATGTGACAAAAGTCATTAAAACTTCACCAGAGAAAATTGTTTAGTGTTGCATTTTGGTCTCACAAGAAGCCAGTAAATGGAATGAAATCATTCAGATGCTCAGTGATAATACTGCAACAAAAATAAATAAATAATTAACAGAGAGAAGGGAAAAAATGCCGAATTTTGTCTTCCAAAACTTTTATAGTGGATGAATGTAATAAGGTTCCTCCTTTGAACAATCACACTAACACCAAAATGGCAGGCATTGCAATAAGTGATCGCAGAATACATAAACGAAAATCACCTTATAGTGGAAAAGTATCTGAAATAGAAATCTTTGAGATTCTACGAAGCTTATGCATTAGAACCTTCTCCCCTTCTAGTACCAGTTTCATCATAGGTCGTTGTAAGAGTGAGGAATGCCAATCCGTTGGGAAAAAAGCACAAGTAATTCCTATTTTCTGTAAGGATCATAGGACATATAGTCTTATATCTCTGATGTCAATCTGATCTAGAATTATGAAACAAGTTTTATGTCCACATACTATGTTGCTTTTGAGAACCAATGCTATCCTCTTTAAAAAGCAATTTGTATTCTGCAAAAAGAGATCTTGTAAAATACAGCTTGCTGTGTTTATGAGCACCAGAGGGCCACAGACAATGGCATCTATGTTGATGCTGTGTTTCTTGACTTCAGGAAAGCATTCAGTACAGTTCAGCAATGCCATTTCATGAACAAAATACAAGCTTACCAAGTATTAGAAAAGATTTGGGAAGGGATTCAGGATTTTCTTGCAGACTGAATTCAACACGTCATTGCTAATAGAACAAAAATAAAAATATGTAAAAACAATCTCAGGAGTAACCCGAGAACATGTGATAGGCCTATTGATGATTTCAATGGATATAAATCATCTAGTGAATAACATCTGATACAAGAGTTTTAGCAGCAATAGGCTGCAAAGTTGCACACTAGCAAGTAATCTGACAGATACTTGAAGTTAAACGTATCGTCTGGTCATTTGTGATGGTCATAATATATACCATTCTGACACTCAGTGCCAATGTTATTAAAAGGAAGGTTGTACCAGAGGAGAAGCAGGCTGTGACTGGCTGCCACAGTGACATCACTATAGGAGCAAAGAGAGGCGGTTGCTGGCATAGGAAGCAATTCATAATCACAAATAAATTCTTACAACTGCAGTAAGTTTTCAGAAAATTATTTACAGCAGTTGATTTACATATTTACATGCCCTCCTCAATGCCAATCAGCATGGATTTCAAAAACATCAATCACGTGAAAACAAATTTGCACTTTTCGCACATGAAAGCTTTGGATCAAGGCAATGAGGTAGATGCAGTATTTCTTTATTTCCAAAAAGCATTTGACTCAGTACTGCTCCTACACTTATGGTCAAAAGTACGATCATATGTGGTATTAAGTGAAATTTGTGACTGGATTGAGGGCTTTTTGGTAGGGAGGATGCAGCATATTATCTTGGATGGAGGTTCATCATCAGATGTAGAAGTAACTTCAGAAGTGCACCAGGGAAGTGTGTCAGGACCCTTGCTGTTCATGTTATGTATTAATGACCTTGCAGACAACATTAATATTAAAAATGAGGCTTTTTGCAGATGGTGCAGTTACCTATAATGGAAGTACTATCTGAAAGAAACTGCATAAATATTCAGTCAGATCTTGAAAAGATTTCAAAGTGGTGCAGAGATTGGCAACTTGCTCTAAATGTTCAGAAATGTAAAATTTTGCACTTTAGAAAATGACAAAACAAATTATCCTATGACTATAATATCAATGAGTCATTGATGGAGTCGGACAACTCATACAAATAGCTGCCTGTCACACTTTGTAGGGATATGAAATGGAAATATCACATAGATTCAGTAATGGGTAAAGCATGTGGTACACTTTGGTTTAAAGGTAGAATAAAGGGGAAGTGCAATCAGTCTAGAAAGGAGATTACTTATAAATCACTTGTGGGACTGGTTCTAGAATATTGCTCTCATACCAGATAGGACTAACAGGGGATATTGAACTAAGATAGACCTAAACTATCCTGAGACAGTCTGTTAACAAAGTTTCAAGAACCGGCTTTAATTATTAATCTAGGAATATACTGTAATCCCCTATGTATCGCTCACATAGGGATTCTGAGGATAGGATTAGAATAATTACTACTCATACAGAGGCATTCAAACAGTCCTTATTCCCACACTCCATACATGAATGGAACGGGATGAAACCTTAATAATAGGTACAACAGGATGTATCCTCTGCCATGATAAATGCTGAATGCCACTTGATAAATCACTCACATGTTTTATTACTTCTTTGGTATGACATGCTGAGTGCAATGCATTTTTGTACTAACCAAAAACATCAAAGCTATCATGAATGCTGAGTTCTCTTAGTAAAGGCGAACAGATTACAGTTTTAACTAGGAAAATTCTAACCTCACTACTGATTTTAACAGCTTCTTACACATCACTTCACAGGAATAAATCCTCATTTCCTTTTGTATTTATGTTCTGTCACCATGCCCAATCCACATGCCAGTTAAACAATATGCTATGTTTACCTTCGCCCACCAATTCATTGCGTGCATTACAATACTAAATGGACATCTACAGCAAAATGACCAATTAAATGAATGCACATAATACAGTTAATGTCAACAGGCAGAACTATTAAAAGATGTATCTTACATCAGTTCTGATTTTCCCTGTATATTTTTAACCTGCTCAAATAAAACTAAACTAAACTCTGCCCGAACAGGCCATGAAGACCCAACAGTACCAACCAGGCGCTGTGTCATCTTCAGCCCACAGGTGTCACGGGATGCAGATTAACTTTCATTGAGTGTCGATATTCATGCAGAAAACCATTGGGCAACTGATAAAAAATCCATCAACTCTTAACCATATTGCTAGGTCAAACCAATATTTATTTTTACCATATATGGTATCAATCAAAACCTTTTTACCACAGAATTTTTTGTCATTTGTAAGGGTGTGGGGTTATTATTGACATGAAGGTGTGTTATGATAATTTGTTACTCTCTCTGTCATCCTCTTACCCTGCACTTTGTAATATGCAACCGAAGAATTGGTGATAAGACTATCTTGCAGATACTGCCACAGTCTCACACTGTTAGCATCATCTACATATTCCTATGACTTCTCAAGTTTATGCTCTCTTCTTATGTTATCTATATGTCCAAACGGTCCAAAATGTGTATCCATCATCACAAACACACTCACTCTCTCACTTTCTTTAAGACTGCAGTATGTGGAAGACATCGCATTGGATCAGCGTGCATTGCTCAATCATGCACATGCTACCTACGTGCTATCTGCATGTGCTGTACAGAAATTTACATTAACCTTGCCTGATGACACAATAGTAGCTTTTAAAGATACAGGACAGGTAGAGCCATTTTGATTAACAAGTCTCTTACCCTTTGGCCTGTTTTGCCTTTTGTGTCAGCAACTCCTAAGTAGTGGCATACATAACAGTTGTTTCCACTTGATGACTTCGTGAAGAAAACATTTTCTTCATCTTGCATCTTTCCTTTCCACTGTAGGAAGTCTGAAAATAAAAACAGTAATTCCAATAGAAACATCTATACAGTATGTGTAAATTATTTATAGAAGTGATTTTATCTACAACAGAAAATATGGCACTTAGCACCTCCCAAAATATATGAATTAGATCTTTTCACCAATGAAGTGCTTAAAAAAATTGAGAAATACAAAATGTGTTCAGAAAATTCCAGAACATTCATAATTTCACACCAATGCTGTGTTGGAGCGAAAAGCAGTTGGCATCCCTGCACATGTCTGTGTTTAATGTGTAACTGCTGGAAATTTCATAGTTGTATGTCTGTTAGTTATTTTCAGTACTGTGTTGAGTAAAACATTGTGTTGCACAGTTTGCAAGTTTCGAGATGGTAGACTCAGAGAAGCAACAAGTCTGCATTAAATTTTGTGTGAAACTCAAGAAAATCTTTACGGAGACACACCAAATGATGCAGGAAGCCTACGATGATGAGTGCTGAAGCCGTACTCAGTGTTACAAGTGGTTCACATGGTTTAAAAATGGCCGGATGAAAGTTAAAGATGACTCTTGTTCAGGACGCCCTTGAACGACGCTCGTATCAGGAACATCAACAAAATTGTACATGCCGATCAAAGACTGACTGTCTGAGAGATTGCAGAAGAACATAACATTACAGTTGGATCATGTCATGAAATCCTAACACAGCATCTTGGAATGCATTGTGTTGCCGCCAAGTTTGTCCTACACCACGCATGACTATTGCAAAAAAAAAAAAAAAAAAAATCACTGTGCTGCCTCATCCTCCGTACTCTCCAGACAAAGATTTGCAATGGTAGATGAGACAAAAGAAAATTTGCAGACAGCGCTTCGTGCGATCCAGCAAGAGGTGTACCAAGACTGCTTCCGGAAGTGGAAATGGCACTGGGAGCAGTGTATCAGTTGTAGAGGAGAGTATTTTGAAAGGAGATCATGTACAATAAGTGAAAGGTAAGAATAGGAAAAATTTTGTGGACTATGTTCTGGAATCTTATTGAACGGGTCTTGTAAAAGGAGCAATGTCACAGTAAAGATACAGGGTGTTTATAAATTACCGTCTACAAGTGTAGGGATATGTCCCAACACCACAACATTACAAGAAGTCCATCTGAAAGTACTTCTTCAGTGCATTATGAAATTAATTCTCTTTAATGACCCCTGATAATCCAAAGAATTTTATCAGACATGCATTTTTATTTAGTGTCTTCTTTATATATAGTCTTGGCATTTGTTTTTAGCTTGCCAAATTGTCTTTTGCTCAGTTTCAACGTGCAGTGTGGAATCATTCATGATCATCTTATTGTTCCCTACAGAATACATCTCAAGTTGAAGACAGGTACAATTAAAAGACTCTGCCTGTCTGCAAGTTGATGTATCTTTTTTACGGCAAGTAGCAATCTGTCTTTTCCTACTGTTGATATATTCCTTCTTGGAGTTTTCATTGTTTGATTATTGTTCCCTATGTCTTACCACAATGTCTTATCGGATTAACATACTTATGTTTTCTCCGAAATAAGGTGCTTTATTTACTGGATAATGTATCCCTAGACATCATCCAATGGATGATATTTATGCATGATGGTGCTCCAGCTAAGATTGCCGGCACCTTGATAACCAGTTTCCAAATCAGTGGACTGCTCAAACAGATCCATTGCACGGGCTACCTGATCAGTGATCACCTGACTTAAATTCAAAGGATTTTTATCTTTTGGGACATTTAAAATGTTTAGTACATTCAACTGCTGTACCTACTGTCAGTATTCTGAGGAAGTGTTTCGAAAATAGATTTGACCAAATATGACACACTCCAAGAATTTTCAACAGAGGAGTGCACTGAAACAGGTGACTTTGACCAATTTTTGTAGTTGTATGTTGCTACTACATTAGCTAAAAACCCATGCCCTAATGAAGGATTTTTGGACCCAAGTACATGTGGACTTTTTGTGGTGTTTTGATGTCAGCAGCACATTCCCATATTTCAGGAGATCCATTTATAAACCCTCTATATGTAAACGCAATCAACACTGAAATACTTTATCTATGTGAAAAAATTAATCACATTTCCAGACTGGACGTCAAATTGATGGATGAAATTAACACGATCTAGCACAATATGGAAATCTGCTACGGACCACAAGTGATTTACAGCCTCAGAGCAAGTACAATTCAAACATGTTAGTGGTTAATTAATGCTACGACAAGAAACGAAAATGATTTGCTTTGCAGGCAAACTTAAGTGCATACAATAGCCTAAGTTATTTGTTTGAAGTCAGACAACAGACCATTGAAGGAAGAGAATGGAAAACTATGATGTAGAGACAATCCATGTATAATTTGCCTCATCTACAAAGTAAGGGTGTGTTACTTGTGAGCACTGTGAGATTACAGAAATGTAGCAAAGCAATTCGTAGATGAAGTGCAGATTTGTTCTTATTCAAGACACAAAATTCCAAGTCACTTCAGTGAATCAGGAAGTGTTATTGCACATTTTGCTTTTGTTAAACACAAAATCACTCTCTTTGCGATTAATAGCTACAGTTCTTAAACGGAATCTTTGTAGCACAGCAGACCCTAAAATTAAGAGTGAACCAATGAGTTTAATTTGAAGTTATCTGCTTACTATTCAGAAAAACATTCCACCAACTGTAAGGCATGGGCAATAAGATATGGATAAGATTTCAAACAGGTGCAAAGAGGGGCAACTTGCTTTAAATTTTTTATAAATACAAAAAAGGTGCACTTCACAAATAGCAAAACATAGTGTCCAATAACTGGATTACAAATGTGTCAGAGTTGGAATCTGTTAACTCTAAGAAATACCTGGATGTAACAGTTTGTTGGGGACATGAAATGGAATGACCATGTAGAATCAGTACTAGGGCTTGATCCAGCACACAGTTTTGCTTTGCCAAAAAGTTTCATACCAGTGCATATTCTAGTGCAGAGTGAAAATTTCATTCTGGAAACATCTCCCAGGCTGTGGCTAAGCCATGTCTCCACAATATACTTTTCTCCCAGGAGAGCTAGTCTTGCAAGCTTCACAGAAGACCTTCTGCTAAATTTGGAAGGTAGAAGATGAGGTAGTGGTAGAAGTAAAACTGTGAGAACGGATCGCCAACCATGTTTGGGTAGTCAGTCGGTAGAACACTTGCCCGTGGAAGGCATAAAAAGCTAGTGATGAAACCACAGAAGTTGTGAAATATGTCTGGATGAAAAAAGAAAGAACAGAACTGAGTTCCCAAAAATACAACTTTTTGGCACCTTTATAAGATGTTTGTGATTTTCTTCTGTCCTTGCCTTAGCAGAATTCTGTCAAAGCCATTAATGTAATTAACCAATACAATGTAGTTGCTGTAGATTCATTCTCAATGACTTGCTTCATTGAAAAAACATTATCAGTAAATAGAGATAAAAAAAAACAGTGATCCACCCAAATAGTGTTGCGTGTTAGTCACTTCTGGGACAGGGAGGTGCACCAGCCCCCAATCAAATTCATACAGCAGATTAATGACAAGGTCGGTGTGCTAGACAGTCTGGATGTGGTTTTTAGGCGGTTTCTCACATCCGATAAGATGAGCACCAGGCTAGTATCCAAGCTCTGCCTCAGTTACACGAGTAACAGAAAACTTGTGCACACTTTCACACAAATAACACTACATGCAGACAGTTGGGGTACAAGCATTCCATCCCGCTGGGTGACAGGAAGGGCATATGGCCACACCTTAAATTAATCATGCCAAGTCCATTAATAAACATTCAGGCCCTGCACAGATCTGGACAAAGCCGTAAGAAAAAGAAGAAGAGATACAAAACTGGTGGGAAAAAGTAGTAGTCTCTCCCATATTCAAGTAAGCAAACTCAATAGCAACAGAGGAATCAGATTTCTAAACTCTGAACTTAAGCCATACACATGATACTTCCTAAATGCCTTTGGACCATCACCGAGAATATTTGGTTACACATAGCCTGTCCTTAAAACAGTTCACATCATGCTACACTCTACAGTAACAACAAAAAGGTGACATAGATCTTAATGCTGATAACTTCAACTAGATACTCTAGCAGCCTGTTTTATGAGATAGTTTTAAGAGGGATGTGATTTAGGAAGAAAAGTTGACATACTATTTAACTCTTAAGACTTGTTTATATTTGTTTAGTGCTTAATCTTTTTCTTGTATCTAGTGTTCATCCTGTCTAATGTGGGTATCACTTTTTCAGAATTTGACAAATTTTATGTTATTATTTAACTTCGTGGCCAGATGCCCTTCACAACACCACAGTTGTTACGGTAACCTAAGGGAGGGATGCCATTTGTTCCAAATGTCTTTTTGAATCGTCTAAACTTTCTTCTGTGTGTAATTGTGTTGTAACTGTTTTCTGAGACAAAATTTGGGGAACAGCTCAGCATTTGCCTAAACGAGTGTGGGAAACCTCCTAAAAGACATACCAGGCTGGCCAATGTACAAGCCCATGATCATTTATCCATCGCGCAGATTAGATAGGGCTCTGGTATGTTAGCGTGCAGCATGTTACGCTAAACGGGCGAGTCATTTATTTAATTCTTAATACTGTACCATTATTCAAGAAGCATAGCAACATGTAATGTATCATTACTCTGTTGGTGAAATACTTTGTTTGAACATTATGAAATACCTCACAGACAATGATCTATCGACACACAACTGACTCTTTATTCTCGCAAAGTAATGAGTGATGTTGACAGTGGCTCTCAAGTTAATTCCATATTTCCACATTTGTAGAAAGCTTTCGGTATTATTCCTCACATGTATCTTCTAATCAGATAGCGTTCCTATCGAGTATCATCACAGCTATGTGAGTGGATTTGTGTTTTTCTGTTAGAAAGGTCACAGTTCATAGTAATTGATGGGTAGTCATCAACTGAAACAGAAGTGATATCTAGGGACCCACAGGTCCTCTGCTATTTGTAATCCACACAAATAATTTATGAGACAATCTGAGCAGCCCTCCTACACTGTTTGCAGGTAATGCTGTCATTTACCTTCTAGTTAACTCATCAGAACATCAAAATTAATTACAAAATGATTTAGAGAAATAGCTGTATACTGAAAAAAGTGGAAATTGATCCTAAACAATAAAAAGGGCATGTCCCCCTCAATGGAAGAACTGTTATATTTAAATTACTCAATAAATCACACAAATTTAAAGGCTGTTGATCCAACTAAATATTAGCTGTGTTCAAAAAATTCTGGAACTTTGTCCACAAATTTTTTGTATGCTCAGCTTTTACTTACTGTGCATGGTCTTCTTCGAAAGTCTCTCCTCCACAATTGATACACTACTCCTTAAGAGGATGAGGCAGTACAGTGATTTCATTTTTTGTGCAACAGTCACATACAAACCGGGATGAATATGCAGGTGCGTTATCACGACACAAGAGCCATGAATTGTCTTGCCACATTTCAGGCTGTTTCCTTTCCACATTTTCTTGCAAGCATCGCAAGGTGTTCTGAGAGTACCCCAATTAACAGTTTGTCCCTGTGGCACAAATTCATGATGAACTAGTTCTTCAAAGTCAAAGAAAACTATCAGCATGGCTTTGACATTTGACCTGACTTGACAAGCTTTTTCTGGCCTTGGAGAACCTTTTGTGAAGATTTATGAAGATTGAACCTTGGTCTCAACATCTGAACTGCAGACCCACATCTCAGTACTTGTTATAATTCTCTTAAGGGACTTGTCATTCTCATTTGCACCATCCAAAAACTCTTCACATATTGCAAAGCGAAGGACTTTCTTGTGTTGACGCATGAGCCATGGGACAAACTTGGCGGCAACACAATACACTCCAAGACGCTGAGCCAAGATTTCATTACATGATCCAACTGAAATGTTACATTCTTCTGCAGTCTATCAGACAGTCAGTCTCCAATTGGCGCACACTGTTTTGTTAACATTCCTGACATGAGCGTTGTCGGTAGACATTGCAGGGTGTCCTGAACAAGGGTCATCTTTCATTTCTGTCTGGCCATTTTTAAACTGTGTGAACCATTTGTAACACTGAGTACAGTTTATGCACTCATCACCGTAGGCTTCCTGGATTATTTGGTGTGTCTCTGTAAAGGTTTTCTTGAGTTTCATGCAAAATTTAATGCAGACATATTGCTCATCTAACTTTGCCATCATGAAATTCGCAAACTCTGTGACACAATGTCCTACTCAATACACCACTGAACAATAACTAACAGACATACAATAATGAAACTTCCATCAGTTACACATTAAACACAGGTGTGTGACGGGATGCCAACCACATTTTGCTCCAACACACCATTTGCGTGAAGTTACGAATGTTCTGGAACTTTTTGAACAGACCTTGCACATAGGAATTACTGTTATGAACAACTTAAATTGGCACCATCACACATATAATGTTGTGGGGAAAGTGAACTGAAGACTGCACTTTGTTGGCAGGATATTTAGAAAATGCAACACATCTACTAAATAGACTACCTGCACTTCACTTGACCTTAGCAAACAGGAGTGGCGGTGGATATTGAGGTTTAGAAAAGGGCAGCTTGTTTCAAACTACCCCAAAGTATGGGAGAGAGTGTCAAAGGTAAGTCGAGGTGGCAATTGTTAAAAAAAGTATTTTTCATTGTGGTGAGATCTTTTCATGAAATTTCAAGCACGAACCTTCTCCTTCGAATGTAAAAATATCTTGTTGACTCCCACTTACACAGAGAGAAATGACTATCACCATAAAATAAGCGAGCTCACATGGAAATATTTAGATGTATATTTTTCCCATGTGCCATTCAACAGTGGAACGGTCAAGAAATAGTGTTTCTGAGAACTACTTAAATGTGAGTTATAGATTAGTCATGTACATAGGTGTAGGCAACCAATATTTCTTTCTTGACCACCTAGTTGTCTTCAGCTGTCTACAATACAAAAACTCAAGTGGTTTCTATGCCTTCACTGCTATTTTCTTCTTAACACCTCCTTTCCAGTATGTTCAGTGTACAGTATTTTAGTTCTCTTGCTCTAGCACGTGCTTTCATTTGCTCTTTAAGTTTCTATGACAAATACTACATGTCTTGAGCAAAATAAAGGAGGCTTAGATACATTCCATGATCACACATCAATTTCCTAGTGTAAGGACATGAAAACTTCCAATAAACCTAAGGAGGACCTTTTTTTTCATATTTCAAAAATTTATTACATTTGTATCAACATTTTATAATTGCAAAGGTTTTTTTCAGATTGACAACATTGGAGAACTGAATTTCAAACACCTCAACCTTCATGGTTATCAATTACAAGAATTAACAACAAAATTTGAAGTTGATGGGATGGTGCCTGATATGTAGAAGGGGCATACTAGAAGAGAGAGAGAGATGTTTGACCCGCAGTGAATGTTTTGATGCTGTGATACAGGTGTACACAAAGTCCCCAAAACAGCCTGTTAGGTAATGCTCTCATGAGACTGGGATCATCAAAATCAGTGTTCACAGGAATTTGCAGATGCAGAAATGGAAGCCTTACACTCTGACATTTCTCCACACTTGGAATGAGGATGATCCCAGTAGAATTGAAATTTGTGAATAGCTCATGAACATGTATAAAGAATGAACATTTCTAAGATCTGATTCACCTGATTCTTTTCTTGAATGAAGTGGCTTTTATACTTAACACAATAATTAATGGCCATAACAGCATGTGCTGAATTATATGTAACTGATTAAAGATGTGTATCAGTCTGGTGTGGTCTGTTGCCTAGAGCAGTGGTTGTCAACCTGCAGTCTGTGGACTGCATGCAGCTTGAATCAAGAATTCATGTGGTCTGGTGTTCTCAATCCTATTTTATAATAAAAACAGAGATGATGTAACTTACCAAACGAAAGTGTTGGTATGCTGATAGACACACAAACAAACACAAACACACACACAAAAATCAAGCTTTCGCAACCCATGGGTGCTTCATCAGGAAAGAGGGAAGGAGGGGGAAAGACAAAAGGATGTGGGTTTTAAGGGAGAGGATAAGGAGTCATTCCAATCCCGGGAGCGGAAAGACTTACCTTGGGGGGGAAAAAAAGGACAGGTATACAATCGCGCGCGCCCACACACACACACACACACACACACACACACACACACAAGCAGACATTACATATTGGAATGATTCCTTATCCTCTCCCTTAAAACCCACATCCTTTTGTCTTTCCCTCTCCTTCCCTCTTTCCTGCTGAAGCAACCGTGGGCTGCGAAAGCTTGAATTTTGTATGTGCGTGTTTGTGTTTGTTTGTGTGTCTGTCAGCATACCAACGCTTTCGTTTGGTAAGTTACATCATCTCTGTTGTTAGATATATTTTTCCCACGTGGAATGTTTCCCTCTATTATATTCTTATCACTATTTTATAATAAAATGTATCTAGCAACTAACAGCCGAGCCCAAAAAAAAGTCAACTTACATTAAGAGCTTCTTAAACTAAACAGTGTAGCTTTCTTGTGCAGTGAAAAACAAAAATAATAACAGAGACAGTAATATTTTATGATTGCTTAATTTTAATTGATTTTGGTGAACTCAGCTGTGAATTAAGTAAAGTTGGCCTCCTACCCCAGAGGCAGAGGGATGAGTAGCAAGGGCATTGCAGGGGTTAGAGGATGTGAGAGGGGGAATGTTTTATTGTTAGTCTTCCAATATTGTTAATTCACAGGCTTGTGCAACATGTACCGATCAGCTACAATGACATAAATTTTGATTCAGAAGTGATGTCTATTGGTGAATGCACATTACAGAGGTGGTCATCTTCAAAAGTGGCACTTATTGTGGCAAGAAACATTAATTTGATTAAGGCTATTGTAATTAAGGCTATTGTAATACAATGCAGTGAGCAAAAGAAAAATGACATTCAAAATATTTAGCAAATAGTTCTGATTGTGTCTAACTATTTGCGTCTCATACTGCATACAATCACTCAGGGTAACTTTTTACCCGTCAGACTTGTGATTATTTTTTAATTGTGTTGGCTGTGAAGAGAGCTTCTGATGATAGTGATTTAAATATTTATTTATTTAGTGTATGGCATTACAGTGACTGAAACAGAACACTGACTACACAAGTACAGCCATAACGGGATTACTGCGAAGTTCTCACACAGAGATTTCATTTTCACAAGCGAAGCATTTAAACCAAAGCAGGCACAGAAACTATGGTGCATGGGAAGAATAATTGTTTGAATGCCTCAGTGCATGCAGTACTTATTCTAATTGTATCCTCACAATCCCTATGTGAGCGATATGTAGGAGGTTGTAGTATATTCCTAGAATCATCCATAAAAGCCAGTGCATGAAACTTTGTTAATAGACTTTCTCAGGACAGTTTACATCTATCTTCAAGAGTCTTTCAGTTCAGTTCCTTCAGTATCTCTGCAACACTGTCCTATGGATCAAAGACACCTGTGACCACTCACTCTACCTTTCTCTGCATACATTCAATATTCCTCATTAGGCCTATTTGGTATCGATCCCACACACTTGAGCATGAGTGATTTGTAAGCAGTCTCCTTTATAGACTGATTGCACTTTCCCAGTATTCTACCAATAAACTGAAGTCACCCACCTGCTCTACCAATGGCTGAGCCTAAGTGGTCATCCCATTTCATATCCTTATCAAGTGTTACACCCAGGTATTTGTGTAACTTGGCCAATTCCAACAGTGACTCTTTGATATTATAGTAATAAGATACTATGACTTTTCGTTTTGTGAAGCCCACACTTTTACATTTCTGAACATTTAAAGCAACTTGCAAGTCTCTGCACCACTTTGAAATCTTATCGAGATCTGACTCAACATTTATGAATCTTCTTTCAGACAGTACTTCATCACAGATAAGTGCATCATCTGCAAGAAGTCTGAGGTTATTATTAATATTGTCTGCAAGGTCATTAATATAGATGGCGGCCATTGAGAAGTTTAGTGTATTTGTGCCTCCAGTTATTTCGAATTTTCAAATGTTATCCGGCATCAATAGCAAGAAGATGATCAACAAAAGTGCTTCGCAAAGTTTCAAGTCTAGTGCTACGCAAAAAACCTGCAGTGAAAAATCATACAAATCAAAATGTAAGTGTGTAACACGTGAAGTCCATCCTGACAAAGCAAAACTAGTTGAAACTATTAATTCGTTGCAAGAAATTGTGCGCAGATCCTTGGCAGAAAACAGAGTGTTAGCTGATAGACTCAAATGTCTTGAAAATGATCATGGAAAACTAAAAACCGCCGAGCAGGGCGTAAGTGAATTCGACAGAAATAAAGTGTACACAGTAACCAATGATTCCGTCGCCATTTCAAGTTTTCCAACACATTCTGGGTGTACCGGTAACGCTAACCATAGCGCAATCATTTCGTCGTCTTTAGTAATAAAGTCTCCTGCCGTGCTCCAAAAAACGGTAGGCCTATCAACAAAAGATCAAATCGTGCACCATCTGAAAGAAAAGCCTGTTATTAAGAAAAATGTGGAACCTACACAACAGAGTCCGTGTAAAATAAAGTGTGCAGATATCGTAAATAGTGTTTCTTCTTCAGTAATAGCTCAAAAAAACAAATTCGATATCCTACTACAAAACGATGGTCATTGTGAAAAACAAACTTCTGCTACATACAATAAACTTGCTCCCAAGACCGCAAAGTTAACACAGGTTCATAGTTATCAAAAAAGGTTACCGAATGTGCAAAAACAGAATATATCTACACAGCAAAAACAAGTTTCAAAACCTTCTAGCCCCAAAACTGTGATGAACAAAAAAATTTGTGTGCTTGGTGACAGTCATGGATGTGGAATTTCAGCACTATTGAAAGATAAATGTAATTTAATGGTAACAGGTTTTGTGAAGCCAGGAGCGCAGTTTTGTGAGGTAAATAAACTAACAAACTCTACTGATGTATCTCACTTAAGTAATTGTGATTATGTCGTGCTTCTAGGTGGTTCAAACGATATATATAGGAATGAAACAAAAGGGTTTGCAAAAGAAATGAAGGAATGCTTAAACAACCTATTACATACAAATGTACTTGTTGTTAACATTCCTCATCGTTATGATTTGCCTTCCTGGTCCTGTGTCAACCAAGAAATTTGCATTGCAAACAAACTGATATCAGAAATATGTTCTACATTTCATAACGTAGAGATGATTGATACATACAATTTAGGAAGAAGATTTCATACCGCTCATGGACTACATTTAAATATGTTAGGAAAAGACCAAATAGTAGAAAAACTCCGAAATCATATCCTGAAGAAATCAGCCCCAAGTATCAAGATCGCCAAACAACCACAAATTACAAAATGGTTTAGGCCAAAAACAGAAGCTTTGATGGAAGCAGAACTGTGTCAACCACTCAAAACCATCTCTGCTACTGAAAATTGCGTGCAAGAAGCCACACACAAAAATAAAATCTCGGCCAATTTTTTAGGGTAAGTGCTGTGTCAGAAATACCTTTAGAAAAGAAATTAATTAAACCCTTAACTGAAAAGTCACAAAGTTCATCTTTTCTTGTATTACACCATAATGTCCAGTCATTCAGAAATAAGATTCAAATGCTGGAAGTGTTACTTCAGTCTCAAATAAATCCAGATGTAATATGTATTACCGAACACTGGCTGTCTAAAGAAGAAATTCAGTCAACCTCTATTCCAAGGTACTCATTAACAAGCTTCTATTGTAGGAATTTCTCCACACATGGCGGTACTGCTATATTTGTAAAGGACCAGATAAAATTCAGTGAGGTAGGCCTAAATGATCAGATTGCATTATCTGAAGATAAGGAATTTGAGGTTTCTATGGTTAAGCTGCCTGAACTAAACTAGAGCACCAAGTAGTAATATTCCAAATTTTATGACCAAATTAGAAGTTCTGCTGAATAGTGTCAGCTCATTAAATACGAGAATAATACTTTGTGGCGATTTTAACATTGATTTATCAAAAAACAGTAATGCTAAACTTGATTTGTTAAACATGACCAAATCCTTTAATATGATCCCCACAATACACTCTCCAACAAGATCAACAGAGCATACTGATTCAATAATTGATCAAATCTTCATAACTGATACTGGTTACAAATTCACTGGCGAAGTACTGAGCATGGGATACAGTGACCATGATGCTCAGCTACTGAGCGTTGACATGGAAAATAGTAAAATCAGCCCCAAAAAAGTATTTCAAAGAAGAAACTTTTCAGATGGCAATATTAGGATTTTTAACTTCCTATTAGCTAAGGAAAATTGGGACAGTGTTTACATGCAAACAACTGTTGATAGTACGTTCTTAAGCTTCCATAACACCTTCCTTTATTACTTTAATACAGCATTTCCTTTTGAAACAAAAACTTCAAGTAATCAAAATAGAAAGTCGTGGGTAACAAAAGGAATCAAAATTTCTAGTGAGAGAAACAGATTTCTCCAATATTGCTCCAAAAAATATATAGTCACTGAAGAATTTTCTGACTATTGTAAAGCCTACAAAAAAACTTATCTTAGAGTGATTAGACAGGCAAAACTTTTATGGAATGACAATTTCATAAGAAACTCTTCAAACAAAATGAAAGCTATGTGGAAAGTTATTAAAAAAGAAACTTGTAGTTCAACACCTAAAAAGGAAAACATTTCCCTAACACTTAATGACTCTAAGGTCACAGATCCATACACAGTTGTAAACAGGTTCAATGAATATTTCACCTCACTAGCAGAAGATCTCATTCAGGCAAACTGCAAGGTATCGTTCTTCAATTCCACCAATACCTCAAACAGCACTAATGCTACAATGTTTGTTTATGAAACAAACCCTGATGAAATTATGAACATAATAAAATTGTTATGCAATAAAATCTCTAGTGGCTATGATGAAGTACCTGACCTCATATTAAAGGTGTGTGCTCCCCATATAGTAAAGCCATTATCAACCATCTACAACCAATCATTAAAAACTGGCATTTTTCCAGATGCTCTCAAAATAGCTAAAGTCTTACCATTACTAAAGAAAGGTTCCCCTGATTTAGTATCCAATTATAGACCATTATCCATATCAAGCATCTTTTCAAAAATCCTGGAAAAACTTTTTTATGACAGGCTTATAAATTTCATAAAAAACCACGCACCAATCAGCATTCAACAACATGGTTTTAGTAAATCTTTATCCACCCAGACAGCAATTTTTGAACTGTTGGACCACATACTGAAATCAATTGACCAACATAATATAACTGCAGGTATCTTCTTAGATCTCTCTAAAGCCTTTGACGCACTAGATCATAAAATACTGCTTGCTAAATTGGAAAGAAGAGGAATAAGAGGTGGGGCTCACAACTGGCTATGCTCTTACCTACAAAACCGCAGACAGAAGGTATCACTTCAATACGATATTAATGTACAGAATAAAATAAATAACACAGTTTTCCTCTCGGAGGAAAGAACAATAAGATATGGTGTTCCCCAGGGTTCTGTTCTAGGGCCATTACTTTTCCTCATTTACATAGATGATCTTGTTGAACGTATGAGCCCACAAAAAACTATCCTGTTTGCTGATGATACAAGCATAGTGTTGACTGGATCTAGCCCTGAATCCCTTCAGACAATATCTGATAACTCTATGGAAAAACTTTCTGAGTGGTTTAACAAAAATGGCCTAATTGTTGATAGTGGGAAAACTGTATGTATCAACTTCCATCTAATTCTCACATCCAGTCAAAAAACTATCCAAGTAAAGTTAAATAATGATAAAATTGAAAATGTAAATGCAACAAAATTTTTGGGTCTATGGGTCCAACAAAATTTAAAATGGGACACACATATAAACAACTTATCAAAGAAACTCTCATCATTGTGCTATGGACTAAGAATACTAAAATCTACTACAAGTAAATCCACACTAATGCAAGCATACCATGCGCAGTTCCACTCATTGCTCCGCTATGGAATCATCTTTTGGGGAAATTCAACTCACAGCACAAATATATTTAAACTACAAAAAAGAGCACTGAGGATAATCTGTGGCCTCAAAAATCTGGAATCCTGTAAATGTCAATTTATAAAACTTAATGTTCTAAGCATCTCATCCCTATTCATTCAAGAAACAATCCTATTCACCAGGGAATACCTCTCAAGAACAGGCAAATTAATCCGAAACAATGATATACATGCTCATTATACCAGAGGGCAATCTAATATCCATCAAATTTTTTCAAGGACATCATCATACCAAAAATATATAACTCATCTGGGTGTCGTATTACACAATAAAATTCCAGAACAAATAAAAACTGCTCCAGATCCAATATTTAAAAATAAACTAAAGGCATTTCTGACAAAGCACTGTTTCTATTCAGTACAAGAATTCCTGGAAATGAAAAATTATAAAGTTCCTTTGTAAAATACTGTGATTAGAGTAAAACATTCTGTAGGCAAAATAATAACCTAATTTCTACTATACACAACTATGTTTCAGTTTCACTTCCCAAAATTTTTCAACTCGCTTTTGAATGTACAAGTACACATTCTATTAGTATTAAAACTTAATTGTCTGTGAAATCTCAATGTTAATTTCATGTTTAGTGTAGTTTTTAAATGACATTGTCCTTCTGTTGTGTTTCCAGTTGACATTTTCACTATTCTGTAATCTCAGTGATTATTTGTGTAAATTTAAAGTAGCACTACATTGCCTACATGTTTCTTACTTCCCCATGTAAATTGTTTGTATTCTCTGTATGTGAAGTAACTATATTCATCAACGAACAATTTTGTGTACATTTTTTTAAATGGCAGTCCATTGCCTATTTTTTTTCTCCAAACTACATATTTGTTAAGAAAAATAACTTGTCCTATATCACGTGTACTTTGTACAATATGTGATCCACAGGATAAATAAATAAACAAATAAATAAATAAAATAAAATATACAGTATGGACAAGAAGGGTTCCAACACACTTCCCTAGGACATACCTGAAGTTACTTCTACATCTGACGATGACTTTCTATCCTAGATAACATGCAGCATTTCCCAACCAAAAAATCCTAGTTCAGTCACAAATTTCAGTTGATACCCCATATGAACAAACTTTTCAAAATAAGTGTAGGTGTATTACTAAGTTAAATGCTTTTCAGAAATCAAGAAATACTGCATCTACCTGACTGACTTGACCCAGAGCTTTCGGTACGTCACATGAGAAAAGTGAGAGTTGGGCGTCATGTGATCCATAGTTTCACGAGTGCAATGAGAACACCAGATATCAGGCATTACCTCTCACCATGGACAACGCAATGGCCAATGGCCTTCACATAACGACTGAGAGCAGTGGTGTTTGTGTGGAGTTGTCAGTGACAAAGTCAAGCAACACTGTGTGTAATAACTGAAGAAATCAAAGTGGGATATAAAAAAATGTAACCGTTAGGACAGTGTGGCAAAATTTGGCATTTAAGGGCTACGGCAGCAGACGACCCGACACGAGTGCCTTTGCTAACAGCATGTCACCTGCAGTAACTCTCCTGGGCCCGTGACCTTATTGGATGGACCCTAGACAAATGGAAAACTGTGGCCTGGTCAGATAGGTCCCAATTTCAGTTTGTAAGAGCTGATGGTAGTGTTTGAGTGTGGGCAGAGCCCACAAAGCCATGAACTCAAGTTGTCAACAAGGCACTGTGCAAGCTGCTGGCGGCTCCATAATGGTGTGGGCTGTGTTGACATGGAATGGGCTGGGTCCTCTGGATGTTCAGTTACTTGAAGACAATTTGCAGCCATTCATGAACTTCACGTACCAAAACAACAATGGAATTTTTATGGATAATAGTGCACAACGTCACTGGGCCACAATTGTTTGCGACTGGTTTGAAGGACATTCTGGATAATTTGAGTGGATGATTTGCCACCCAGATCACACAACATGAATTCCATTGAACATTTGTGGGACATAACCGACAGGTCAGTTCATGCACAAAATCCTGCACTCACAACATTTTCGCAATCATGGACGATTATAGAGGCAGCATGGCTCTATATTTCAGCAGGGGGACTTCCAAAGACTAAGTGAGTCCACGACACGTCGAGTTGCTGCATTACGCCAGGCAAAAGGACATGTGACACAATATTAGGTGGAATCCCGTAGCTTATGTCATCTTAATGTATAAACCAATGCATGCACGGAAACTTTGATTCCCATTTTTGGGAGATGACTGATTGAAATGTACATTTCCAACTGTGTAACTGGGTTTGTAATTCCATTTTTCTGAATAACTGCATGTTGCAAGTGGATGTCTTGATTACATTCGGTCTGGAACGTATACTGTAATGAATTTTACACTTGTGATTGAAATCTGGTGGGTTAGCTAGCTCTAAATGTAGCTACCAGCCAGTGTACATGTAGCTGTAGTTACACGAGTTCATTCATTTATTGTTTTCTGTAGATGTCATTGAGAAGGACAAAATTCAAAATGTGGAACAAATGGTATTATACTCTGCAGAGCCGAAACATTACGGTCACTGCCCACCGTAAGTTCAAATGCCACGTGGTGGCTTGTGGACACATCAGACAGTAAGTAATGTACCAGAGGACCCCTGCTAAATCTTCGCACTTCTACAGTTTTAAATAATGACGATATTTGGAATAAGTGTAGTAGTTGGTGGGAATGAAGAGAAAACATCTTTAAAAATGAACACAATGACGTGAAATAATAATCAAGAATTTAGGATACATCCTTGTATATACATTTTCATGCACATAATTTTGAACAAAATTCTTTACAGAGCATTGCAATACCTCAGTGCAAACAATATTTGATGTAAGAGTCTACTCCTTGTCTACTTACATACACAAATTATCCAGTTATTAAGTACTTTAAAACGTGTACTGAGCATTTGTAATAAGATAATATGAAAAGGGAGAGTTTTATTTGTCATTAATAAGTTAGCTTAGTAAAATATAGATACGAAGCTGGCAATGACGACACCGTTTTGTTTATGATAGTCTAAAGTATTTTTATGGTAAAAAGTTTCCATGAATATTAAGTTCTAGCACAAACTCAATAAAGCAATGTAAAAAGCCAGTTAAAATCTTCCTATCCTAACAATATCTCATTTATTTTTGTATTATTAGTACATGTTGAGAAAAAGAGCTGTTATTTTCTGTGGTTCAAGTGATGTAAACCATGCCTACTTAATATGAGACTAGACTGTACTTCATCTAGACGTACGCAGTGGGAGTCTTATTTTACACCAGAAGAAATTTTGTGTTTGTGTTTTTAAAATGATCAGAAAAGCATTAAAACAATGTTTTAAGAAGTCTAAATTTCAAACACATACACTCAGGTAGGTTGAAGTGCCAGAATCCCATTTTTTACAAATCATGCAAAAGGAACGATGATTGAGTTGAACATCCTATCAACATAGATCATTAAGACATGGAGCACAAGCTCGGATCGTGTACAAGATGGGGAAGGAAATCAGCCGTGCCCTTTCATGGGAAACAGTCTGCATTTGCCTGGAGATATTTACGGAAATCTCGGAAAACCTAAATCTGGATGATGTATGCGGGTTTGAACTGTCGTACTCCCAAATGTGAGTGCAGTGGGCTAACCACTGTGCCACCTTCCTTAGTACAAATCAAGCACTGTGGGTCAAAATGTTATGCCCTGGCACCTGGGAATGAGCATCTCAGAGACAGCAAAGCTTGTTGGCTGTTTGCATGCTACTGTCAAGGAGACCTGAGGAAAGTGGTCGTAGGATGGTAAATCCATGAATAGATGACAGGCTATTGGATGTCCACACATTGTCACAGAGTGTGGAGTAGAAGTCAGAGACCAGCTCACTCTGTAAAGGAGGACATAGGCAATGATCCATGGTAGATCTGACAACAGAGGACAATGCTGGTGTAGGCAAAAGTGTTTCAAAGCATACCATTTAGCGAACATTGTTGAATATACCAGTAGGGCTCCACCACAGAGGACCCCTGTATGTTTCCATCTCGATCCAAGTACATCATCAGTCAAAGTGGGATCATCAACTCAGGATCCTATATCAATGGAATCATGTCGTCTGGTTGGATGATTCACATTTCTTTTTACTCTAGGTCGATGGTCATGTCTGGATATGCCACCGTAGAGGTGAACAGCTGCTCAGAATGTGCACTGTGAAACGGACAAAGGCTGGAGGGGGCAATATCATGTTTTGGGACACATGCACCTGGGTTTCTACAGGATCTGCTGAAGTAATTGAAGGCACCATGACAGCTGTGGAGTACTTGAACATTGTACATGAAAATTGGTACCACCTGCAGCTCTTCATGCTTGAAATCTTCCCAATGACAATGGCATCTTCCAGATAGACAACTGTCAGTCTCACATGGCCATACTCACACTAACCCGGTTTGAGGTGCATGGGAGTGAATGCGCACTGATGTTTTCACTATTAAATTTGCCTGATTTGAACCCGATGGAAAACACCTCAGATGCTGTTGGGTGCCAGCTCAGTGCATGCAAACTGCTGGCCCAGGACATGTACAAATTTGACACTGCATTCCGCTGGAAAGCTACCAAGGACATGTCAAATCCATGCCATGTGGAATTGTTGCTTTATTACAACCCAAAGGTGGACTGACACTGTTAGGCAGGTGGTCAAAAAGTTACCAATAATTTATCTTCCCTCAAAATTTTCACTAAATGGAAGGCGACAAATGGTGCATGGCAGAGGGTACCCTGCACCACTACTAGTTATTTCCTTTCCTGTTCCATTCGCAAATTCATTGAGGGAAAACCAACAGCCTATATGCCTCCATATAAGCCCTCATTTCTTGTATCTTATGCCCGTGGTTTTTACATGTGTCAGCAGCAGCAGCAGCAGCAGCATGTCACCCTTTTTCCAGGGTTTGTCATTTGAGTTCCTGCAGTGTCTCCACAACGCTTGTGTGTTGTTCAAACCTAACAGTAACAAATATAACAAACTGACTCTGAGCTGCTTCGATGTTTTCCATTAATCCAACCTGGCAGGGATCCCTAACATTCTAGCAGTATCTAGAATGAAATTTTCACTCTACAGCGGAGTGTGCACTGATATGAAACTTCCTGGAGACGGTGCATGAGTCGCGCTTGGGTACCTCAGTTGATAGAGCACTTGCCCGCGAAAGGCAAAGGTCCCGAGTTCGAGTCTCGGTCCGGCAAACAGTTTTAATCTGCCACGAAGTTTCGTATCAACGCACACTCCGCTGTAGAGTGAAAATTTCATTCTAGAAACTTCCCCCAGGCTGTGGCTAAGCCATGTCTCTGCAGTATCCTTTCTTCCAGGAGTGCTAGTTCTGCAAGGTTCGCAGGAGTGCTTCTGTGGAGTTTGGAAGGTAGGGGACGAGGTACTGGCGGAATTAAAGCTGTGGGGATGGTGCGTGAGTCGTGCTTGGGTAGCTCAGTTGGAAGACCACTTGCCCGCGAAAGGCAAAGGTCCCGAATTCAAGTCTCGGTCTGGCACACAGTTTTAATCTGCCAGGAAGTTTCATTCTAGCAGTACTCAAGAATAGGTTGCACTAGCATCCTATATATGGTCTCCTTTACAGATGAATCACACTTTTGCAAAATTCTCTCAACGAATCAAAGTCAACCATTCACCTTCCCTACTACAACCATCACATGCTTGTTGCATTTCATATCGCTTTGTGACATTATGCCTATATGATTTAAATGAGATGGCTCTGTCAAGCAGGACACTGCTAATACTGTATCCGAACATTATGGCTATGTTTTTCCTATTTATCCACTTTAACTTACATTTTCTTTACAGTTATGGCTATGTGCCATTCATCACACTGGCTAGAAATTTTGTGTAAGTCAACTTGTATCCTCCTACAGTCAGTCAACTTCTACATCTTTTTGTTGACCACAGCATCAGCACCAAACAACTGCATAGTGCTGCTCACTCTGTCCACCGGATCATTTTTGTATAGTGGCAGTCCTATCATACTTCCCTGGGGTATGCCATACGTTACCCTTGTCCCTGATGAACACTCACTGACAAGGACAACATTCTTGGCTTAGCCGATTGTCAGTACAGCCGAGTCACGCAAAATCAACAATAATAAAAGCTAGGTTTTAGTTATTTTCATCGCTAGGTTTATTGGGCTAAGCTAAGTAACTGACAGCCCATCTGTCTCCCTGTATATTTTTGAAAAGCATGAATACACCTTTAGGACCAGATAAGTCCTCAAAAATGCAGCTTGACACATGAGTACAATTTTATTCAACAATTTGCCAAAGGAAATTAAATGACATGTATGTGGCCTACTGTTGCAGTGTGGCAACTAAATAGAAACTCTTATCACTAATGTTTAAAAATATTTAATAATTAACATTAGTAATCCCGTACAATAGTCTTTTGCAATGATAAGTCATTTCATTGTATTGCACTTAAAATAGAATATACTTCTTTGGTGTCTTCTACACTGCAGGAACTCTTTTTCCATGGGCTCCACGAATAATGCAATGCTGTATTCCCTGGACCACAACTGTAGTCTCTCACTTTGCTCTGATGCACTTTCTCAGTGAAAGCTATGGCAGCATGTTAAGTATCAACACAATTACCTTCTTGCATTAATTGTACACTAACATACCAGTGTCCCCTTCTTTAAAATATGGTGGTTTATATTTAGTCAGTATACCCATTCACCAATTCTGATAGGGAGAGCAACAATTTTCTCACAGTAACTGCTTTCCTTTTAATTGGATTAATTAAATATTTTCCCTTTCTAGCCACAAATAGAATGCGGCAGTTAAATGCTAATGATTTTTTAATATGTTCTAGCAGTTTGGGACAGGAACTTCTCTCTGTTAATTTACAGATACTTTCATTTCCGTTTTCTGTAAAGGGTTTTGTGGAAAACTACAATTAGTGAAACCAGAAATTTGCAGTAACTATGATGACAGAAAAAATATCAAAACTACAAAAAATAATTACTGTAGAGTACGAAAATTTTGGGAATACATTTGTCGAGGTAACATATTTAAGTGATTAACACTGCAGGATCATAGGTGGTGGTGGTTAGTGTTTAACGTCTCGTCGACAACGAGGTCATTAGAGACGGAGCGCAAGCTCGGTTAGGGAAGGATTGGGGAGGAAATCGGCTGTGCCCTTTCAAAGGAACCATCCCGGCATTTGCCTGAAACGATTTAGGGAAATCACGGAAAACCTAAATCAGGATGGCCGGAGACGGGATTGAACCGTCGTCCTCCCGAATGCGAGTCCAGTGTGCTAACCACTGCGCCACCTCGCTCGGTGCACGATCATAGGTTAATGTAAATGTGAGATAAGACACAGAAAACTGAAATGCTGGTAGATTAGTAACCAATGGAACAGTCACACTTTTGAATGCAAGCATGCATGTATTGTGTGTTGTACAGGTGCCAGATGTGAATTTGTGAGATGGTGTTCCACACCTGTTGCACTTTATGAGTTAATACAGCAACAGTTAATACTAGCTGTGGATGACACTGGAGTTGTCTGATGATGACTCATTGTGCTAAATCAGAGACAGATTTGGTGATCATAAAGGCCAAGGCAACATGTCAACACTTTGTAGAGCATGCTGGGTGACACAGTGGTATGTGGGTGAGCCTTAACCTGTTGGAAAACACCCACTGGAATGCAGGTCATGGATGGCAGCACAACAGTTCTAATCACCAGACTGAGGTACAAACTTGTAGTCAAGGTGCACGGGGTAACCGTGAGAGTGTTACTGCCGTCATACAAAATCACACCCCAGACCATAACATCGGGTGTATGTCTAGCATGCAGACAGGGTTGTTGCAGGCCCTCAGCTGGCTTCCTCTTCACCAACACATGGCCATCACTGGCACTGAAGCAGAACCAGCTTTCACCAGAAAACACAACAGACCTGCACCATGACCTCCAATGAGCTCTCGTCTGATCAGCATTGAAGTCGCAAATGGCGGTGGTTTGGGATCAGTGGAATGCACACTACAGGGCATCTGGCTCGAAGCTGTTCTTTAAATAACCAATTTGTAACAGTTCATTGTGCCACTGTGGTGCCAACTGCTGCTCAAACTGAGCACATGCAGTACGAAGTGCCAGGGCCATATGCTGAACACGATGTCTTCCCTCTCGGTAGTGCCAAGTGGCTGCCCGGAGCCCAGTCTTCTTGCAGCCACACATTCATGTGACCACCACTGCCAGTAACCATGTACGGTGGCTACATTCCTGCCAAGTCTTTCTGCAGTATTGCGGAAGGAACATCCAGCTTCTTGCAGCACTGTTACACAACCTCATTCAAACTCATTTAGGAGTCGATAATGGCAACTGTCGCCTTAAGGGCTTTCTTGACTAACTTTAACTCACAACATTGAGTCTCAAAGATAACTAACACCAAGACCGTCATGTGTTTTTGAAGCAAACCTGATTTTCATCCTCATAGTGGTTCTTCTAATGCCACTGTCATACAACTGACGCACAATTTGAATAGACATCATTTTTCAGATGTAGAAACACGGCTACCAACTTTCACACACATCACACAATTCCTTCTTGGTGGTGTGATATTTTTTTCATCAGTAAACTTAAGAGAATAATGGCAGAAGAAATCTTCACATATATTTGAAAATCTACAAAAATGAAAAAATTTTTAACAGTTGTCTTTTTGCAGATAGTTTGAACATAATGACTGTAATACCTGCATCTGACACACTACAAATACATTCCATACACTAGTAGGTTACAGAATTATAAGAGTAATTTGTGGCACAACTTGACTAGAAGAAGGGATTGGTTGATAGGACACATTCTGAGGCATCAAGGGATCACCAATTTAGTATTGGAGGCAAGTGTGGAGTGTAAAATCACAGAGAGAGACCAAGGAACAAATACACTGAGCAGATTCAGAAGGTCATAAGTATCAGTATTTACTCGGAAATGAAGAGGCTTGCGCATGATAGAATAGCACAGAGAGCTGCATCAAACCAATCTTTGGACTGAAGACCACAACATCTTGCCTTTTAGAATTAATCCTGAGCATGGACAATATTATTAAAGTGTCCATCAATCTTTATGGCCCGTCTAAACTGAATGCTTCTGATGTGTGCTGGCCAAGAATTCCCCGATTTAAAACAAGTGCTAGATTTCATTTGAGTATTTCCCTGCGACGCCATTTGAAATCACTGTGTATCTGTCAGTGAGAGTTGTGATATTCTGCAGTGCAAATAAAGCCAATGTTAGTGTGTTCAGAATGAATTGGTATCAAAACTTTTACAATGCATATGTTAAGCAGCATGCCGACAAGTCAAAACAAACATGCCAGCATGAAGTTAATCGTTTGCAGAAGAAAGTTATGTTGAAGTCCACTGACAAGAATTCTCTTAGCGATCACATAAGCCAAGATACTGAAAAGTTACATAATTGTAAGATTTCAAGAAAGGTACAAACAATGTTGCCTTTCATCTGCAAAGTAAGTAAAGGTTCAGTAACATTTTATGTATATAAAATATCAATAAAAGAATCTGTCAAAACAGTTAATACTATTTTCGTAGAGCCTTTTTGTCTGTCTGTCCATCTACCTATTACTCAGCATCGGCACGATTAAACTGTTTTTGATCATATGTTGAAATCACTGT
The DNA here is from genome assembly GCF_021461395.2 of Schistocerca americana. Classification (NCBI taxonomy): domain Eukaryota; kingdom Metazoa; phylum Arthropoda; class Insecta; order Orthoptera; family Acrididae; genus Schistocerca; species Schistocerca americana. Next base: position 176,152,341 of record NC_060128.1, on the reverse strand, counting down.
TTAATACACTTTCTAAATCTAGGTGCTACATTAATAAGAGGACGAGACCTTTATAGGGTTGCTCGGACAGCAATCTGAAGATAAGACTGACATCATATAGAACATGGAACGTAGGGGGGGGGGGGGGGGGGGGGCAGTTTTGTCTAATTCTGATGAAGGCCTGTTTGGCCGAAAGTGTTGTTTAACAGGCAGTCCTTTTGTTGTATGTATCTGCTACTCAGCATCATAATACTGTCAAATTTAATTATTTAAAAATTACAGGGTAAACCTCACTTGAGGAGCAGGGGGGGGGAGGGGGGGTCAAACCACATCTGATAAAATCTTACTCGGGGGGGGGGGGGGGGGAGGTTGAAAATAAATAAATAAAAATAATAATAATAATAATAAATCACTCTCACATTAATAATGTGATGCATTCTTATCGATCTGGTGAATTGAGAGTTCCGACTGTTAAGCTGATCATAAAATTGTGTTTCAACAAATGAGGTATTCAAATGTACACTCCAACCACTCAGAAACAGGAGCTGCTTTCAGGAACAAACGTGACAACCAAAGGCTAATAACTACATCAGTTAAGTTAAAGCAATGAAACAGATCACTGCCTATCCTGTTTTACAGAGAGGTCAAGCCTCTGACCACATTCTGTGATACGGTGTGGATGTCCAACACCTTCCCACTCATGCTGTCACTGTCCTTCAACCACTTTCCACAGATGGTCACGACAGTAGCATGCTAACAGCCAACCAGTTTCGCTGTTTCTGAGGCAACTTTCCCCAGGCAATGTGCCTTAACTTTCCCTTTGTCGGTGCATTATTATTCCTCCTCCTCACCCCCATTTTCAGCCCGTGTCACGACTAGAATGAATCCCTATTTGTCGCCACTCTGTTTACATACTACCTCTTATAGCACCGCGTGTCCACTATGCCGCCAGGTAAGTCTCATGTTGGACAGTAGTCACAGTGTTTTGTTTCATCAGTGTGTATTGTGAAATGGAAATAACTAACAGGATACCTGCATAGTGTAAGACTGCTTGTTAATTTGTAATCAGTTTTCCTGGTTAAGCTGATAAAAGGGGGCTTTTTACATTCCCAAATCCAAATAAATTACTTTCATACATTATGTAATGGGTGTTAAAGACAATTCTGGATATTAACAAAATTAAAATAATTTTCTGGTTGCAATAATGTTTATATCAAATTTAAACTTTTTTTTTTTATAAATGCTGTATAAGACTCTCTTGAATTTGGAGTGATTTCTAATTTAATGCAAACCCTACAAAAGATTGTTGTAGCAGAATACAGAAACACACTAAGAGAAGGAAGGATAACATTTTTTACATTTTGAATATATTGTTTTAAGGTGTCAAAACAGCCAACCTGCAATTTAATTAATTAATAGCCACAATACAATCAAGACACATGTATTATAGAATTAACAATGTTACGGTTTTTGAAAACGTGATGTATGAGGCGTGTTTTTTAAGTAAGTACCGTTTTGAAATTTAAAAAAAATATGTGCTAAGGTATTTCAATTTTATTTTTACATGGAAGCCTGTACCTTAATCTACTTTTCTACATAATTTCAGTCAATATTGAGGCACTTGTCATAACGTTGTACCAGTTTTTGAATAGCCTCCTCATAGAAGTCTGCCGCCTGACTTGTTAACCATTGTATCGACTTCGACATCGTCTTGAAGACACTGACCACCCAGGTGTTTCTTCAAGCGCAGGAACAGATGGTAGTCACTGGGCGCAAGATCGGGGCCCTTCGGAGGATGATCTAGAGCTTCCCATCAGAAAGATGTGATGAGACCTTTGGTCTGATTCGCCACATGCGGACGGGCACTGTCTTGCAGCAAAACGATGCACTTGCTCAACTTCCATGGACTGTTGCTTTGACTCTGGTGTGACGTAGGCCACCCATGTTCCATCGCCCGTAACAATTTGGCTTAAGAAATCATCACCGTCGTCGTGGTACCACTCAAGGAAAGTCAATGCACTGTCTAAACGTTTGGTTTTGTGCACATCAGTCAACATTTTCGGTACCCAATGTGCGCACAATTTTCGGTAATTCAAGTGCTCGGTCACAATGGCACACAAAACACTACGAGAAACATTAGGAATGTCATTCAGCAAGGAGGAAATCGTAAAGCGTCTGTTTTCCCTCACCTTATTGTCCACTTCCTGCACCAAACTTTCATTAACGACCGAAGGACGCCCACTTGTTCACCATGCACATTTGTGCAGCCATCTTTAAATGCTCTCACCCACTTTCTTACCATTCCACCACTCATAATGTTTTCTCTGTAAACTGCCCAGATCTCATGAGGAATATCGTTCGCTTTTAGGCCTTTAGCACTAAGATATCTTATAACAGCCCGTACTTCAGTTGGTGGGACTCATGATTTTTCAGAGGCATCTTAAACACTCAGTACACAATGTAAACAGGGAATAATCAGACTGTAATGGCGTCAGTGCGTAGACAACAGATGTAGGTACCAGTGCGCATGCGCAGAACGCTGACCGCAGCGCTGCGGCCGCAGTGTGGCAAAACTGTACTTACTTAAAAAACACGCCTCGTAGGATTGTGGTTATCTGCTTTGAATAGTTTTCTTGTTGCTCACTTTAGCTGAATAACTAAGAAAGAGATTACACATCTTTGGAGAACTTAGGTTTCTTAACGTTAGAACGCTAAAGAAGGAAAATATTACACTGTTACTAAGCCATCATAAATTTTACTACTCCATACTTTATAGTACATGCACTATTAATTACTATTATAAAGTCTCCAATGGTATGTCACATACAAAATAAGTACAAAAGTCCTGATTTTACACCCTGTATTAACAATACCAAATTGGTTGGAACCACAAATCAGTACCAATTGCATTCTTAAATTTCACAAGGATATAGTAGTCAAGGGTTATATTTCATGGATTAATATTTCAAATCAAATTGATGCAGTCAAAATATACATATCAAGTGAATAAGTGTCAATACATTAATGTACATGAATTCACTGCCACTGAGCAATATAATCAATTATCATTTTATTTGCAACTCTTTGTTGACACGTTAATTCATCCGGAAACTAAATACTTGGCCTCTCCCTTGATACGTGGTGGTCAAGGATACCCAAGTTTTCACTGACTACTTGGAAGGTGATAATTACATTTACACAGTTACTTATCGGAATGGTAGCAAGGGTGTGGCCTACCTATGACAAAAACATAGTATACTAGTACCAAATATAAGCAAGCACATGTCTCCATCTTAAAATCTGGTCAGCACCAATGGTGAATAAAAAATTCAATGACTTCATGATAAACCACTCTAACAATGTAAAATTTACGCTAAGTTCCAACAATACATGTAACAACTATAAAGGTAACATATTTTTCAATTATTATAATTATAAAAACAATGGGAATATGTTTAATCAAATTTATACACTAACGTTTTATCAAAATTTTTATTGGTTTATTTCATTTATCCTGCCTCCAATAGCAAGTATACGACTTGTTCTCCACAGGTCAAGGGGATTGTTCAATACAAATCACTGGCTTTGGCTGCGAGTTTGTGAAGCCAATTAATCTGACAAAACCTGGTTGTGGCAACAGGCTGATAAGTAGCTCAGCCTGTTTTCAAAATACATAACATCATATTACAGTCGTCATATTGTTTACAGTGTGTAAGGCACGGTTCAATGTCAGGTTTGCTGTTGGAAAAGTTTTGGGGTTGGGTTGCAAAGTGATATTTCCAACAGATATTACATGTGAAATAAAGACGCAGGTTTAGGGCTGAAAATGGGCCCTTAGTTAATGCAGAGAGGAGAGGAGAGTGCTTTAGATGAGAGGATAGGGACACTGTACTGTTGTGACTGGTTCTTGGGATTATGGGTTATTCTTGGTCTGGGAGGCAGCGGTGAAGGCTGTGGGATGTTAAGGAGGTTGGCCAAGGATTGGTGGCTGATGGTGTGGCTGTATAGGGAGCAGCAGAGGGACAGGAAGGGAAATACCACCGCTCAGTTAGTTTAGAAGAAGGTGGGATAGCTTTCAGAGGTGAAGTCTGGCATGTTGTTGCAGTCTTAAATTGGCTTGGTAGATGATACCATTCAAGGAAACATGAGGGGCAGGATTTTGTAGAAGGAGAGAAGTCTGGTAGAGTGGAAACTGGCTGATGAGGCATGTAGGTCACAGATTAGCCAGGTAAGAGCAAGAGATTGCTGTATCTGACATTTTAAAAGAGCATGGTGTAGGGTTGGATTGCATCAACGTTAGGCTTTTTGAAGTAATTCCAAGGGATAAGCAGGTTTCAAAAACAGAATGTAGGACCTTAGTTCTGATAATGCAAAGGCATGTTTTTGAGAGGAACAGATGTAATATGAGATGGGATTCATCATGGCAAGAGAGGACAGTTTGGAGAGTTAAAAATCGTAAGCGTGGCAAAAAAAAAAAAAGCAGAGGGTGGAAAAGATAGAAAAATGGAAGAAAAGCAACAAAAAAGTTGGAAAAATCTGTACATAAATTGTTAATACGAGATAATGACTAAAAGGAAAAGATTGATCAGGAAAGTCATGAAAACAGACAAAAATTTTAGAAACTGGGTAAACAGAATGCGAAAATCACAGGAGAAAATTTACACAACTTAGCTTGGCAATTACACTGACGTAAGACGCCAATTAAAGTTGATCAGAATGAGATTTTCACTCTGCAGCGGAGTGAACGCTGATATGAAATATCCTGGCAGATTAAAACTGTGTGCTGGGTTGAGACTCGAACTAGGGACCTTTGCCTTTTGTGGGCAAGTGCTCTACCAACTGAGCTACCCTTTCTTTCAGGAGTGCTAGTCCTGCATGATTTGCATGAGAGCTTCTGTAAAGTTTGGAAGGTAGGAGATGAGATACTGGCAGAAGTAAAGCTGTGAGGCCGGGGCGCCAGTCGTGCTTGGGTAGCTCAGTTGGTAGAGCACTTGCACGCGAAAGGCAAAGGTCCCAAGTTCGAGTCTCAGTCCGGCACACAGTTTTAATCTCCCAGGAAGTTTCAAAGCTGATCAGAGCAATGTGCCATAAAACAAATGCACAAAAACATGAAAGAATTACGTACAAACAAGATAAGTGGATGGTGGAAAAGAAAATAGTGTCAATTTGCAAGTATTTTTCGCAAATTTAACAGCTATTTTATTTCCACCTTCCATTTACCATGTTTGTATGTAATTCTTTATCATGTATTATTTACAGTGTTTGTTGCATGTTTCTTATGTCACAGGTCAAAGCCGACAATTCATATCAAGCATTCATTTATATCCTGCTCCACTTATTGTATTAATGAAGGTGAGTATTTTTATCCAACTGCTTAAGTTTTAAGTAGCTCCTAGGTGTAAATGAAACCAGAAATAAAACTAGAACGATAAGACAATGAATGGACAACTGAATACCATTATAGAAAAACTAGGTCATTAGACAATTACACACAGAGGCATTTCTTTAATACTCAGTTGCTTTTGAATTCAATAATAAAGTACAATAATCCAAAACATTTATATCATTGATGATGCACTTCATTGAGCTACACACGTGTTGCAGTTCCTTGTAACATGTTAATTTTCTGAACATCAGTAAATACCTTTTCACAAAAAGATATTGGTTTGCTTCAGTAGCACAAACTCCCAACTACTTTCTATAAAGAAATTTGAGCTACTGTTCAAAATAATCCACTCTTCAATAATTACACTCCACACTATTTCACAGCTTGCACATATTTGGCGATCTAAGGACAATCTTTATGACATTCTCAGTTAAATGCTTCATTTGTTTTCCCTTCCTTTGTCTTGCTTGTCTGTCTCTTCCAGAATACTTACAATTCTTTTGATATCTTTGATTAGTTTTGCAAGAGCTGCTGGATTAGCTCCGTGTTCCATCAGCCGCATGCTGAGCACCAGAGTTTTCGGATCGAGATCCACACCCATCAGCTGTGAAACTTCATGCATCTTCTTGATCAGATACTGAGCCTCAAGAACTTTTTCTAAATTTGGATTCCCTTTTCCTGCCATTTTTTTCTTTTACCTGGAACAGGAAAATTAGAAAAATTTCACTTGAAATACAAAACTATTGTTTAACATATTTCTCTAGTGGTTTCTGTTTGGAAAAACAAACTTTTAATACTACTACAGAGGCAAGAACATCTTCCTGCACTATCCTATTTTGTTAAAGTTTTATATATGTATGTATTATCTGTAATGCGTGTGACATGTCTGATACTCTTGTACTGCATGGTCTATGGATGAATAAATAATTCCTTCATGATGCACAGCATAATTTGAGAAAAGGTGTCAACCGAGACAGCACTGCAAACATTTGCAACATGCATAAAGTCAGTAAATGAACAGAAAGTTTGTGGGATATACCTAGACGCCTCAATCAAAACAGTCAACTACAAATGTGATGACACATTGCTACAGAAATTGCGTCTTAGTGCGAGAGGAACAGAAGTCGATATTGTTCGACCATTCATGAAATAAAGATACCTGTGTGAATGTTTACTTAACAAGTGAAGTATTGTTCGTCTCCACATCTCTTAATTCTTCACATGAATGAGCTATCTGCGCCAATAACAGAAGTTGATGTTATGTATGCTGATGGTACCTCCTTCATAGCTGTGACCATTGTGAAATAATTTGAAAAATTTCAGTCTCAGCATGTAAAAGCTACGCTGCAGATGAATCCCAGAAGAAAAATACAAAAGTTGACTTCAATCTCACACATGGAAACTTTTCTGCATGATGAAAAAGATTACAATTTTATGGCACCAATGGTTGGTAGATACTTTATACAAGAAAATGTTTGTTGGAAAAATAATTTCAACCACACTTAACAACGAAGGTTTTTACTACAGTAAATAAGAGACATCATTTAATATATACTAAGAACTGATTTAATCAGAAGTAGCGTACTCCGCACTGATCTGTGGCATAGCAGCTAATTTACATTCAAAGGTTGCTAAGGCATCATCAGAACACCACCACTGCCTGTATTGACATAGTATCTCCTCACGGTAATTGTGTAGAAGTATATAAATAGAGAATTGTCTGACTATGACACACCACAAATACTGCTTATAACATTACATTTAACTGTGTATGTTTGTACACATTTTTTTCATGTGCAGATCTGGTGAGGAAGCATCACAATACCACCACCCCCGCCCCCCATCCCCCTCCCTTGTACAAAGAAAAGTGTTAGCACAAGCATTTATAATTTACACCCATGAATTTCCAAATTTCATATGCAGTACTTGGATAACACAGCAGCATGCAAATAAAATTCCCAGAAATGGCATGGAATTCTTGAAATTAAAAAACTAAATTTAACACTTTTCACTTGCTTCTGAGAAGCCCTGTCCCATGGACGGGCCTCGTAGGCTACATTCAGCCAAGCAAATGCACACCTTCATAGGCTGGCTGGCTGTAACTGCTCAACAAATCATACAGTTTGTGAGTCCTCAGGTGGAGCTGGTAAAGCACAGGGTTACGGTTAAGGGGAAACAAAGGGAAAGACCCACCACTATAGAAAAACTGAACAATAACAGAAAGACTGAGTTCCTAAATAGAGACAGAAATCACAATGTAAACATTCCTGTCATTTACATATTCACATACGAATAGTTTGCAGATATGTGATCATAATCTAAGTACTAAGCGAAATATGTTGACAGTGCTATTGCGTCAGCAAAACTGAGAGGTTGTTGCTAATATGGTTCTTGAATTAGCTGCAAGGCATGTGGACTCCTTCACATTCCATGTGAATGTTTCGTAAATACTTGAACGTTATATTTAAGCAATATACTAGTACCAATGATTTTCATTTCAAAAGACTTTACGTACTTCATTGTAATCAAACAGTTTATTACTATATTAAAGCATTTTATATATCGTCATCATCAAAATCTTAATCTTCTGTGGCACACTGCGACGACGCCCAGCTAAATTCAGATGTTTGGCTGAGACAACAACAAATTAAGTCTACTACTCCTGCTCCTTCCCCTTCAAGAAACAAATTCTGGCTCCGCACCTGTATCTATTGTTTTAATTTAGTGTTTATCACCTACCCATTACTGTACAATGATCTATGAACACAAACGCCTGAGTTGAGACATTAAAACTTCTGTAACTGATTCCGGGGCCACACTGTGTATGGAGTTTTGAATTGGAGGTTTTGAGAAATGCCTTCGTTTCTAGCGGGATAGTATTACTTAAACGAACGGACAGAACAGAAAATATAGAGTAGTTGGACGCAACTGTGTGTGGCCTACCTGCACGTATATTTCCTACTGCACTGATAAATAAGACACGAATTACCTATCAATCATTGTTTACATCTTGTATTCGAATTACACAACATTGCCGCCAACAGCTGTTTCGTTTCCAGCGATGCCAACCACGTTAAATTAGCTATTAATGTTCCATCAAAGATAAGATTTATTGTTATTATCAATATTTTTATTTGAGAAGATAAATCATGGAAGTATCCATGGGATAAATACCACAGACACGAATTACCTATCAATCATTGTTTACACCTTGTATTCGAATTACACAACATTGCCGCCAACAGCTGTTTCGTTTCCAGCGATGCCAACCACAGGGCGATGTACATTACAAGTACCAATTGATACAAATTTTATCTAACAAATTTACTGTCAAATCAACAGCATGGCTTCAGGCAATCCAGATCCACAACCACAGCAGCCTATGAATATTTGCACTCCATTCTAAAAACTGTAGATGAAAAGGAAATAGCTACTGGAATATTCTTGGACCTATCCAAAGCATTTGACATTTTAGATAATGGTATCCTACTAAACAGGTTGGAAAGAAAGGGAATTAGAGGTATTCCAAATGAATGGATTAGATCATATCTTACTAGCCGGCAACAAAAAGTTGTTCTCAAACAAGACACAATAACTGAAAAAATTTCAAGAAGAACAACATTCAAATCAGAAAATACTACCATCAAATATGGTGTGCCACAAGGATCAACATTAGGTCCTATCCTCTTTCTTTTGTATATCGTTGACCTGAGTGACACTGTCCTTGCTAAACAGAAAACTTTATTTGCAAATGACACCAGTATTTTGATTAGAGGGTCAGACCGAAAACAGCTTCAATTAACTACAGATGCATCATTGCTGGAGCTAACACACCAGTTTGAAAAAAATTAACTTATAATTAACACTGGGAAAACGATGGCCATGAACTTTCATATATCCCACTATAAACAAAAAAATGAACACGCATTGGAAATAAACAACAAAATTGTAAAATTAGTTTATGATGTTAAATTCCTAGGAATATATCTGCAGAGTGATCTCAAGTGGAATACACGCAATGAAGCTCTTACAACCAAGCTATCATCGATCTGTTACATGCTATGGATACTAAGGGCAAGCTGTAATAGGGAAATAGTAATACAGGCATATTACACACATTTCCAGTGCGCAATCCGATATGGAATAATATTTTGGGGGAATGCGCCCTGTATTCAATCTGTTTTCAAAACCCTGAAACGAGCTATCAGAATCATCTGCAACATAAAACGGCAAGGTTCATGTCGCTCTCTTTATCCTACTCTAAAGATACTGAATCTACCATGCACATATATATTTGAAACAATAGTCTTAGTAAGAGACTATTTAAGAACCTCCAATGCCTATCAGCTGAACAGCTCTGTGCACAATTACACAACAAGAAGTGGCAATAACATTCATGTCTCATATGCCAGAAGTGAGCCGATCAGAAGAGTGTCCTTCATAGAGGCACACAATTATATAACCACCTTCCTAACAACATCAAGTTGGTAAACCAAGACAGCTTGTTAAAAAAAAAAAAGCTGAAGTCATTTCTGATGGACCATAGTTTCTACTCTGTAAATGAATAATCTCATAATGAAACAGAATTTTAATAATGTTAAATTAATAAACAATTTATGGCAATTATTTGTTTATTAAAGTGTACTAGTTGTACGTGTAATGTTGTATTAATGTAGATATTTGTAGTCCACAGCATTGTATTGATCTTATTATATTTGTGTGTGTGTGTGTGCATGTGTGTGTGTGTGTGTGTGTGTAATTTTTATCTTTCTGTATCGTTTAATGACCTGTCCTATATCTGTACAAGATGTCACAGGACCAAAACTAAATAAATAAATAAAAATGAGATATCTCGAACAGAAAGGACCTTCTCCATGCTAAACAGCATGGATTCCAAAAACATCACTCATGCGAAACCCACTTCACAACTTTCTCACATGATATAGTGAAATCTTTCGATTATGGCAGTCAGGCACATGCAATATACCTTGATTACCAAAAGGCATTTGACTCTGTGGTACCACATCTACGCTTATTGCCGGAAGTACAGGACCGATTAAATCAGCAATTTGGTCCCATATAACCTTACCACAGAACTCAGAAGTATGTACACATGGGACATCAAGGGAAATTTGTGACTGGGTTGAGAATTTCCTGGTAGGGAGCATGTTATGTTGACGAGACAGTCATCAAAAGATGTAGAAATAACTTGTTGTATATTAATTGCTTTGGGGACAATATCAATCACAGTCTAACATAGATATAGACATGTTAGATTGTGATATCAATAGCAGCTTCATACTTTTTGCAAATGATGCAGTTATCTACAATGAAGTAGACCTACAGTGTGAATGAAGCAGCATAAAGATTCAGTCAGATCTTGATAAGATTTCAAAGCAGTGTAAAGATTGCCAATGAGCTTTATGTATCCAGAAATGTAACATTGTGAACTTCCCAGAAAAAAACTGACCATAAGATCAGTGAGTCACAGTTGCAATTAGGCAACTCATACAATTACCTGTATGTAACACTCTGTAGGGATATGAAATGGAATGACCATATAAGTTGAGTTTTGAGTAAAGTAGGTGGTAGATTTCGTTTCATTGGTATGTCTCGAAAGTAAGTACTGTTTTACGAAAAAGATCATAATAACTGTGTTTCAATATTGTGATAAAATTCTAGGAAATATATGTGTACAGCATTGGTTCACGAATTAAAGTTTCGGCAACAGTTCGCATACTTAAAGCAAGAACAGGTTCACATAACCTGATTTATCTTCTTATCACCATCATTTTTTCCTTGCAAGAGAGCTGCAATCACTAATACTAGCTCACTTTCGTGCCTTTTGCGGGCACAATGTGGTAATGATGGGACAACCGTCTGGTTTTAACAATCAATTGACTAATGGATTGTTTTCTCGTTCAGTCGGGTTTTTCAGTCGAATTAAACAACAGAATGGTATGAGTCACTGCGACCACATCAACTATATGAATGTTTTCACTCACATTCTGGGTTTGAGTGTTTTCACTTACTGAGAGCCAACTGACTGACTTAAATCTGGCAATTACATCAGTTGATGATGTGCGTGAAATCTTGGGTCTTAACTGCTAAGGTCATCAGTCCCCAACCTTACACACTACTTAACCTAAATGATCCTAAGGACAAACACACACACCCATGCCCGAGGGAGGACTCGAACCTCTGCCAGGACCAGCCGCACAGGCCATGACTGCAGTGCCTTAAACCGTTCAGCTAATCCCGTGCGGCAATTACATCAGTTACATGAATGTTTCCACTCATCTCTGGGTTTGAACGATTTCACTCACTTACATTTTCAGTCTTTTTGGTTATACATGAGCTGACTAGAACTGCAAACTTTTGTAGAATTGAGTATAAAATATATTTATAAAAATAAAGTATTTTCAAAATGTATGTATTTACTTACCTATACATGACTTTTTTCGTACTTCTGCGTTATATGTGGATTACTGCATGGTTTTAAAATATTGATAACTGATGCTGCATTATATGTTTATGTATAAATAAATGAATAATTATTTGTTATTTAAATTTATTGAACATCTGTGTCTCTCTTCCTGCTGGTTTGCATCCAACACCGATAAGTCTCTTTTTCAGTAAATGCTGAGGCAAAATACACAGAAAATATGTAATATACAATTGCTTTAATTATTTGGTGCCCTCATCACTGACTTTTCGAGCATGTACTGTCATTTTTCTGAAGCATCTTTCTCATGAAAAATATTTGTCAACAATTCTTTAAAATTTTTAAATTTCTTAATTAATATAGTTCATCCTTGAATTTATCTCGAGAATCACTTTTTACCCAGTCATATGATTTTTTTCATTCTCGTGCCACTCAGCATTTCAGCACATTGATCTAGACACAAAGCTCACTATTTACTAAATGTCTATTTACAAATATGGATGGGAAATTGAATGAAAAGCTAGTTACTGGTACTCAATAAAAAGCACATATCGAAATGACAATAACAGTGATGACAATCAACAACAGAGTACAGTCAAGAATAATCAATGTCAAAACGATTATACCTGAATGCACTGAAGATCACACGACTCCAGCGGTATCTTGGAGTGGTCCAGGGCGTTGCAGACTTGATGTAAGAGTGTTTACAGTGGTCATTAACCATATTATTTACACCGAAGCGTCGATGAAACTGGTATATGGAGATATGTGAACAGACAGAATGCGGCGCTATGGTTGGCAACGCCTATATAAGACAACAAGTGTCTGGCGCAGTAGTTAGATTGGTTACTGCTGCTACAATGCCAGGTGATCAAGATTTAAATGAGTTTGAACGTGGTGTTATAGTTGGTGCATGAGCGATGGGACACAATATCTCCGAGTTAGCAATGGAAGAGAGGATTTTTAGTACAATCATTTCAGAAGTATATTATGAATTTCAGGGCTCCAGAAAAACAACAAATCTCCGACATCGCTGTGGCCAGAAAAAGATACTGCAAGAATGGGACCGAGGCAGCTTAAGGGAATCGTTCAACGTGGCAGAAGTGCTACCATTCCGCAAAATGCTGCAGATTTCAGTGCTGGGCGATCAACAAGTGTCAGCATGCTAACCATTCAATGAAACATTATCCATATGGGCTTTCGGAGACGAAGGCCCTCTCATGTACCCTTGGTGACTGCGCAGCACAAAGCCTTACGCCTCGCCTAGGCTCATCAACCGTGACATTGGACTATTGATGACTGGAAACATGTTGCCTTGTTTCAAATTGTATCGAGCCAATGGATGTGTTCAGGTATGGAAACAGCCTCAAGAACCATGGACCCTGCATGTCAGCAGGGGACTGTTCAAGCTGCTGTAGGCTCTGTAACGGTGTGGGACAAGTGCAGTTGGAGTGATATGGGACCCCTGATATGTCTAGATACGACTCTGACAGGTGACACATACGTAAACAACTTGTCTGATCACCTCCATCCATTCATGTCCATTGTGAATTCCGACGCACTCGGGCTATTCCGGCAGGACAGTGACACACCACAAACGTCCAGGAACACTCTTCTGAGTTTAAACACTTCTGCTGGCCACTAAACTCCCCAGACATGCACATTATTGAGCATATCTGGGATGCATTGCAACGTGTTGTTCAGAAGAGATCTCCACCCCCCTTGTATGCTTATGGATTTATATACAGCCCTGCAGGATTCATGGTGTCAATTCCCTCCAGCACAATTAGTCGAGTCCATGCCACATTGTGTTGCGCCGTTTCTGCTTGTGAGGGCCCTACACGATACTGGGCAGGTGTACCAGTTTCTTTGACTCTTCACTGTACATATAACTGAATAATGGCGACATTTACTGAGCTGGTAGTTTTTTGTTACTTTCTATGAGTTTTTGAAAATACGATTTGATGCTGTACAACTTTTCTGCTGTAAAATTTTGCGTCAATTTGGCCAGTTGTGAAATATTGCTTGTTTTATACCGATGAAATGAGGGTTTTTTGAGGAATGTGAAATATTGCTGTGTTCTGTTACAGCTTTTCTACAGGAAAATTTCATCAAATAGCAAAGTTTTGGCACTCAGTCGCTATGGAATTTAATGTTTTTTTGGCTTTGTCTATTAAACACATAGTTTCAGAGGAATTTGAAAGAAAAAATAGAAAACGTTCGAATTTTTCTTTTCAGCACGGCTGAAGCTTCATTCAGAAATCAGGGAAAACTCAGATTATTCGTATCAGAGGCCTACTTGACCAATTAAAACAGTTTCCAGAATTCCGTTAATATGTGAAAGTGAACTACCTTCTTGAAAGTAATTTCACTACCTGACCAGGGAACCACCAAATTCGTGTCACTGATATCAGGACGTTGTAGATTTGTCTGTAAAGCGCCTTGTATGTTTAGAATGTCATTCCATGGCTAGTTCAAACAGATTCTCGTCGTAGGTGCATGCATTTCGTAGACATCACAACAATTTGCATTTGATTCCAGGAATAAACCGGACTCTTTATGTTTGCTTATTTGCAACAAGTGTCACAGCCCAGATGCACTCATTTCTTGATATGTGGGTCAGCTACCACTACCTTTGGGTTCTGTATGTAACTTTATCGTATTGCCGAGTCTGTTGTGGTAAACTTTTGCTATGACAGCATTGCAAAACGGCTTAATAGCAAGCCAGTGCCTGTGAAAGTAGACCCAAAAAGTACCGAATTTGCCACACATTATCGATTACACCACGTGTTTCTTTGTCCTTTTTTCTCCAGTTTTCGTCTGTTTATTTTCCTCTTTACTTCAGGTTGGAGCACAATTTTGCTTAGTGGTAACACTTGACATATTTATTTAGTGCATGTAATGCACATACTCCCACTATGTTACAAACTAAGGAAAACTGAAAAAAGTCCAATTTCTGATTAAATGTACTACAAAGTCAAATGTATGCCAAATATTAGAATTATGTATGAGACAATTTCCCCTCTCTCACCCCCCACCCACAACACAATGAAGACTGCATGAGCTTACAATACAGTTGCCTTCCATAAGATTTTTGTAGCTCCTTAGTGTTATGCAGTGTTATGCAGACCGCCGGCCCTGTGGCCAAGCAGTTCTAGGCTCTTCAGTCCGGATCCGCACTGCTGCTTCAGTTGCAGGTTCGAATCCTGCCTTGGACGTTCATGTGTGTGATGTCCTTAAGTTAGTTTGGTTTAAGTAGTTCTAAGTCCAGGGGACTGATGACCTCAGATGTTAAGTTCCATAGTGCTTAGAGCCATTTGAACCATTTGTCACATAGACCATGTAGTAGTGTGAAGGGTAATGGACAATGACATACAGAAAGGAGTTTGATGGCATCTTAGATACTAATAATTTATGTCTGTTAATCCAATGCTAAAGATAATAACTTGAGGGCGATTCCAAAATGTCAACTGAGTTTTTACTTTGTTCAAAGTGTGTGTGTGTGTGTGTGTGTGTGTGTGTGTGTGTGTGTGTGTGTGTCATTGTGTTCCCCGTTATTATCTTTCACATTCACTCTGTTGATTTCTTAGTAACTTATACAACCGAGGTGTGAGGAGGTCAGTTTTATGATAAAAATAAATGAAGGAAGTGTTCTGTACCAGACCTGTGCAGAAAAAGTATTTTAGAGAGATCATAGCATTTCACTCTGTACAGCATGTCACATTTTCTGGCTTTCATATATTTCATTGATCTTGATTTCACATTGCTATTAGTCTATTTAACTTCCTGTTTACTTTCAGTTCTCTCTCTCTCTGTCTCACACACACACACACACACACACACACACACACACACACACACACACTAGTATATACGTGGGCCTTCGTCTCCAAAAGCCAATATCGATGATGTTTCGTTGAATGGTTCACACGTTAACATTTACTGATTACTCAGCATTAAAATCTGCAGCAGTTTGTGGAAGGGTGGCACCTGTCATGTTTGAACGATTCTCTTCAGTCGTCGTCGTTCCCATTTTTACAGGATACTTTTCCGGCTGCTGCGATGTCGGAGATTTGATGTTTCCTGATATTAATGGTAGACTTGTGAAATGGTCATACAGGAAAATACCCACTTCATCACAACCTTGGAGATGCTGTGTCCCAACGCTCGTCGTGCGCCGACTAAAAAGAAAACGCCATTCTTTGAGGTGGGGTTTCTAGCCATTTTTGCTTATGAACACCAAGAAATGACTGCTGCAGATGACCGAAGACTTTGCTCAACAATCCTTACACATTTTGCACACATAATAACAAATACACAAAATTTATTCAAAATGGGACCAAAGCAGCACAGTATGGTATCGGTACGTCAAAATATTCATACAACATCAACTTTTCTTCTTTTGTGTATTCCTCTTCGTACATGTAGCAAGTAAAATAATTCTCCATTGGTGTTACGAATAAACAAATAGTGAAAACAGATCAAATATGTGTAATATTAGATGTTTCGAACAGCATCATCCCGAGATCACATGACACTCACCGTTTAATGTTGACAACTTGTGGAGAATACAATGCTCACGCCAAAGATATTACTGTTCTTTGTTTAGAGCCATAGCTGTTACACATAGTGAGACCAATACTGAGATCACTGATTATACCATATGGACATAACTTTTGATTGATGTAGCAGGTGCCCAGTGAGCTAGTATTGAGTTCACTGCATGTGCCATATTCATTTCGGTATACTTATATGTTTTGTACAAAGAGATTAAATTTTGTAGAGTGGCAATACACCCACCATATGTGAGGCAAATTGAACTGCCATTAAATTAAGCTCACCATGTTTAAGAGCTTGTGACTGTTTCTTCAATATAAATACGTAAAACTGCAACCACACACTTACTGTCGCAATAAGTACAGAACTGAATTTTGAATCCAAATCGTCAGATAAACAGTACTCAAGGCGACGCATTAAAGCATGTTCCATCTTCTTGTTACAGAGCCAGCAGCCAGCACAACATTTGTAATAGCTATGCAGCTTCTTGTACACCATCGGTAGATGAGCCTAAAAAGGTTCGAAAATCGGTTCAAGGAATGAGTAAATAACTTTCAAAAACGTGTATTTGCATTAAACTGTCATTTTTTCTGGGGTAAAATGTATCATATAGTATCCCACAACTCCTAGAAAATTATACATTTTTGCCTTTTGAAAACAGTTTCGTGAATTAAATGGCGACTGACTGTTGAATGTCAGTTTGCATCAGGATCTGTCAGTGTGGCATACTAGCTGATACATTTTGCTCTGGCGAGGCATTACAGTTCAAGTAGCCTTAAAACGGCGGACGTTTAGTGACCTATAGCCACTGTATGAAATTTAAAATATTTGCTTTTGTATTATAACTTGTTATATGCTGTTTCAAAGCAACAGCGTTTCTAAAATTTATCAGAAACGTGTCACCCTTGTTTTTGAATTCAGATGTTAATATATTAGTGATAAAACCTTTAAGAGGTACTACGATAACCAGGACTGGGGATGAAAATGAAATGAGCTATGCCCAGCGTAACAGATTATGTCGTGGACAACAGAGTTGAAGAATGTAGATCGACATTCTACTACGTACTATTTTTTTATGTTAGCATTGTTAACACATTATGGGGACTTCTTATAAATGTACTACAAGTAGGTTTGCAATATGCGATGTTATTTACATTTCTGTCTGATTAGAGAAGAAAGGATTGTTTAAATATTTGACCATTGATTTCCGAATTCCGATTTCCGAATGTTTGGTTAGCCAGTAATCTAAGACGACAGCTTCAATTGCTGCAAGTGATATGAGGAGTGTTAAAATTGTTGTTCTTCCTTCTCACGAGTATTTGGTTCTTTATTTCCAAATATGAGGCGAATTCCGAGTCTGTTGTTAGGCAGGAACTTAAGAGGACAGCTTACATTGCTGGGAGTGAAATGTGGAGCAATAACATTCATCTTCTTCCTGGTCACAAATTTTGGGTGATTATATCAAAGACCTAGTAAAAATAAGGTTTATATCCTAGTATCCACAGACAGACACTTCGTATGTTACAACCAATGGTACTTACTGCTAACATCCCTAAGATTTTCGGGCTCACATGCAGTTCCT